>NW_006408557.1:18081661-18083331 GCF_000296735.1 Chrysochloris asiatica | reverse complement strand
AATAAATTTTTTTTTTCTTCTTCCTTCTTTTTCTTCTCTCCCTCCTCTCTCTTTTCTGTGACTAGAGACTGCAGTATCAGTCTTGTTTTTGCTGTTACTGTTTTTTAGTCTTTTTTTTTTCCAGTTTTTTTAGGTTATTTTTATGTATTTTTTCCTTTCAAGTCCACTGATCATCAACAAAAACCCAGAAAATGAAACTAAGGCTAAAACAAATGTCCAACCGAAATCTAAGAACCCAGGGCTACTGAAGGAGGCGTGGCACTGGACTGTGTGCCAAGACTGGAGGCAGAGGAGACACAGGAGGGAGTGAGGCAGCCGGCTGGCTGGGGCTATGTTAGCCGCTGCATGAGGACGGCATTGAGCAGGTTGGCTTCCTTCAGGGTCTGGCTCTCATCAGCCAGCTCTTTGTTTGGGAAAGTAGTCATGAGGACAAAGTTGGTGGCAGCCATGGCTGGCCGGTCATCCACGATGAAGAGCCGGATGTCACTGATCCTATGACTGTGGTTGAATTTCTGCACCAGCCTCCCGCCGTCAGCGAGCCGGATTTGGATGTTGGTGGTAGGCTCTGACTCATTGATTGAGATGGAGGAGCTGGCTTTCGCTTCATTTTCTGCCTGTTGGGCTGGAGAGCTGGTATTCAATACCTGGGGGGGCAGCGCTGCCCAGTTTCTGACCCTCGCCAGTGAAGGCTTTGAAGGCTCCCTTGGGCTTCATGAAGTCCTCGTCCTGATGGTCTTCCATGTCCAAATTCACCTGCCCACTATGAGCTAACTGCCGTAGCTCAGCTGGCACCTCCCCTCTGCGGATAGACTCCAGAAACTGGGCATTAGATGGGTCTTGGTAGCTTCGAAGCTCGCCATTGTCCAGGCTAAACCCACTCTTCCAGAGCTTTATCACCACATGAACATCTTGGCCAGAATGCCGTCTCCTTTCTCCTGCCACGTATGCAGATTCTTCTCTGGTGATGCCCCAAGGCGGTAGCCACCCCATGCAAATGGTCTCGGTTTACTGGTCTCTCCGGGGCTCTTGGTCACTCACTCCATGGCTATGGCTCCATGCTCCTTGGCACCTTTAAAGAGATCATCCACCAGCTCGTTGGGACTTTCCTTCTGGGGAGGTCCAACAATCTGCTGTCCACTTCTCTCTGAACCCCTAACATAAAACCTCTGGCCCTCTTCCTCCTCCTCCTCCTTGTCTTGGTCATGAATAAGGTCTCTGAAGGATGTCACCCTGTTATCACTGGGGGCTGTGCCTCTGTACACTGAACTGGGGGTTGGCTGTGAAATGGTCATGATATCTTCATCTCCTCTATCCTCATAAAAGCTTGCCAGGGCGATCTGCAGATCCCACCCTGCCGACTCGAGATAGAAGAGGGCCCTATCCTCCTCGGCGCCCGTCACCGCCACGAACTCCCTCAGCGCATCCTGTCGCTCCGCTGCCATCTTTGCTCTAGTATTGTTTTGCTGGTATATGCTCCCCCTTCTGCCTTTGGAGGACTCTTTGTCTCCCTATATTACACAAGAGTCAGCAACTGCTACCATACAGCCAACCTACAATCACACCCTATAAAACACTAAAACCCAGGCAAGAGCCAATACCAACTGCCATATACCAGGGAAACAGACAACACCTGTGAAAGTTACTCTGAGTTAAGAAATAAGAAGAGTGAA
>NW_006408557.1:18032181-18063993 GCF_000296735.1 Chrysochloris asiatica | reverse complement strand
ATGGCCGGCTTACAAACAGTTTTGTTCCCCTGTCTCTAAAAAGTCCCTCCTTCAGTCCCCCTGTTACTGGGTTCTATGGAGTTTACAATCTGCCCAGAACAAATGTTGCCTAACTGGGAGCATTCTCATTTAAAGTTACTCCCTCCCCCTCCCCGCCCCCCACGAATATCCCCTATTTCCTTGTTTGGTGTATTCTTACTTTAAAATTTCTAGTCAGTCAAACTAATCTCTTCCTCTCCCCTGTACTTTTTGTTTTGTTTAGTCCTGAAGATGGAGCACCCCAAGAGCTGTTTCTCACACTATGACAAAGATAAGGTCACTTTGAGCCAAAATCAACAGAATACTAATTGCTATTTGCTTTATTTTGTTTCAGTTGCTAAAATTGTCCTGCTGTCATACTGAAGGTGCTCAACAGAGGTGGCTCTTTTCTGTATTATGTGCTTACTGAATCATAACTGCCCTATTTGTGTCATTTCCTCCACCAGCTTCCCTGGTGTACCGAGGAGGAAGCCCAGGCTCAGGGAGATGAGGATGATGACAATAAGAGCAGACGTTTTGAGGACTGACCTGTCGGATTCCCTTATGCCTCACTACAGTCTGAGGTCTGCACCCTTACTAGTCTCCTTGGACAGATCTGGAAACTGATTTGGACTTGAACTGAACCCTGGTCTGTGTGATTCGTAACCACCACATGATTCAAACTGGCTCCATATCCAGAGCTTACCCCAGCACTGCCCTCCTGTCCCCTCTTATCAGGTATCAAGCTTGGAAAGTCTACCCAGACATGTGGATACATGTGGTTATAGCTTTAGGTGCCACAGGCCTGAAAACTACAGGCCAGGACTATATTAGAGCTTAAATCGTAAAGCACTAAATTGTGGAAGTCTGCGGTTTACAGTGGTGGTCATGATGTGGGGTCTGACTTATAGCAACCTGCATAGGGTTTCCGAGGCTGTAAATTTTTATGGGAGCAGAAAGCCTCATCTTTCTCCTGTGGGACAGTCGGTGGTTTCAAACTGCTGACCTTAAGATTAGCAGCCAGACTTATAACCACTACGCAGTTTACAGTGGGAGGCTCTCTGTGCATTTTGAGTCTTGTCACAAATTCAACAGTGGAAGGCTCTAAACTCATTTTGAGTCTTGGCATAAATTCAACCTCCATTTGAGTTCATGCTGACCAATAACTGTGGTCGTGTGCCATGGAGTCAGTTCTAACTCATAGCAACTCTGCATAGGGTTTCCAGGAAACAGAAAACCTCATCTTTCTCCCCAGAAAGGGCTGATAGTTTTGGACTACTAGCCTTTAGGTTATCAGACTGACTTGTAACCACTGTACTACCAGAGCTCCTGACAATTACTTAGTGCTGTGAATAACTTTGTCTTCAAGCAGAGCATGTTTGAAAGTAGACCACAGCTCCCTTAGACAGCAGGGACACTTGCCTGGGCATGTCCTTAATGATTTACAGTTGAGGTGCAAGGGCCACAGGATCATGAGTCATACCTGGACCATCAAGTAGTCAGGTGGTTAAAGGGCCCCGGGACCAATCTTTTGTAAATTTTTCTAATCTGCATTTGTGTACCTATCTCAATCACGAGGATGAATTGATCTGCCAGCAATCATGATTTCTTGGTGATTTCCTTTGCCTTCTATGGTTTATAATTAACCACATGATTTGTTTGGACATCATATGGCCTCACACTAATGGTCTTCTTCATCCAGATGATTTCATCTTTGCCCTGCTAAGGTTTAAAGGCCTTTCTATAAAATATGCTTTAATTTGGGATCTCTTTCCCCGAAAGCAGGACAGCCCCGCCAACCTATGTTGTCTGAAGAGGCAAGGACAACAGGTTGTTTCTCTAAACAGTGAAAATAGTCAGATTCTGGATATGATGACAGGATTTGTGGGAGATAAGAAATGAGGAGTCAAGGGCGACCTCAAGTGCCAGGCTAGGGCAACTGGATAGATGGTGATGTCCATTTTTGAGGTGGCAAAAATTAGGGTATTTGAACTGAATTCTCGGACCTCAGCCCCAAGGCTCCAAAGTAGACCTAATGCTTTTGGCTTTCATCTTTTAGAGGGCAGAGGCCCCCTTCTTGTAAATCTTATCCAGAATCCATTCAAACATTCAATTATGCGTTTTAATCACTTAACATTCATTAGGAGTCCTGGTGTGGCACTGTAGGGTAAACACTGACTGCTAACCATAGTATTGATGGTTCAAACCCACCAACTACTCCTTGGAAACCCTATACAGGGTCACTGAGTCAGAACTTAACACCACTTCACAGCACTTAACACCAGTAGCAACAACATTCATTAGTAACTACAATGCAGCAAGTGGGAGTGCTTGGTGACACAAAGAGTTAATGCATATTGTTGCTAACTGAGAGGCCTAAGTCCACCCAGAGGTACCTCAGAAGAATGGCCTGGTAATCCACTTCTGAAAACTCAGACACTGAAACCCTTATGGAGCACAGTGCTACTCTGACTCACATGAGGTTGGCATTCATACTGTGAGAAATTCTCAAGATGGTCCATCTTCAGGAATAAAGGGCACACGAGATTGCTAGACCAGACATAGGTTGTTGGTTCACACCCAGGGGTATGTGAGCAGGAAGAATTGGAGGAGGGGGAAAAGAAATCTGCTCTAGGACTAGGAACTTTAAGCAAGAATATAGCCCCTAAGGCCATGGGCACCATCAGGGCTTGATTGTGAGCCGCATGCTAACTGGGGAGGGAAAACAGGGGAATAAAATTCTTTGTGAGTCAGCCATGTGGTACATCTGCCCATGTCTACTGGGTTGGATGCCCAATTTTGCAAAATCAAATAAAGAAAACCTCGCTCTCACTACAATGAGCACAGATTGGATTTCTTGAGCATTTGTCGGTAACCAGGGTATTGACATGAATTATGTTAGGTTCCATATCGATGAGGATTAATTAAATTTATACCTTGCCCTTAAGAAACTCACAATTTGGTGGAAGATTCAGAGATCAGTCCTCTAGGCTCATTTAATCACTCAACAAGCATTCATCAGCACTTCATTCTGGCAAGCAAGCATTGTGGTAGGCATAGAGGATGATCTTGTCCTTAAGAAAGTCCTAGTCTAATTTGAGAACCTGGAGTTGGTCATCCTCATTCGTTCATTTACTGAAGTGTTATCAGTGTCCAGCATCTGGGGCAGGACTACTGCTGGATGACCCAACAGTGGACACTGCTAGGCGTCTCCAAGCAACAAAGCCTCCCTATGGAATCCCAGCCACTTACCATGTAGCAGGCCCTGGGGGCAGCTTCCAGAGTCTGTAACAACATCTCCCCACCACATGCTGGGGACTAACTCTGATGCCATTTCCTGCAGAAGACCATGAGCCCTTCCATCTAAGCAGCCAACCCTTCAGCCATCTTCCTGGGCCCTAGATGACACTTCCTGATACCTGCAGGTCCTGGTACCCAAGATGCACCCATTCTGGAAGCTCCTCATTCTCCTTGGCCTGCTGGCCTTGCATGCAGGCCTGCCCAAGCAGCCCTGGCCTGCCCTGGCCAAGGCCCATACAGAGAGCAGGTCCACCCTGGCAAGAAGTAAGCTGAGCCCCCTGCTTTGCCTGCTGCCCTCGGGGTGGGGATGGAAGGTACCTACCATATAGGCCCCAATACTGCCTTGCTGTGTGACCTCATTCATTCTCGCTTCTTCCTTTTTCCTCAGACCTCAAACACATCTGGAAAGTTGAGGTCGAGTTCCTCATACACCAACTCATACTGTATTATTATCATCAGTCATGGCAAGACCCCTCTTTTGTTTGAGTTTATATTACTTCCCCTGTGTTCCTCACCTCCACTCCCACAGACACACACCAGATGAACTTACAACTATGATGTTGCCTTCTGAGCAGCAATTGTCTGCCAGTGTCTCTGCTGGAGTGGTATTATTGATTTCTCAACCCTGCAGAGTATAATTTTCACAGATGAGGAAATGAAGGGAGTGACAAGCTACCATCCCACAGCTAAGAAGAAGTGCACAGCCTGCAAACCAGGCCTCCTGTCACTGAATGCCACTTTTACCACAAACCTGTGCAACATCACTGATTGCCTGTTCATTTTCAGTTATTGCCCAGGGCCTCGTGAGGCACAATGCCGAGAACAGACTCCAGAGCCTCCAACTTCTGAGAAGTCTGAATGTCTCGAGATTCGGGCCCCCAGGAATGGTGGGCTGGCTAATCGGTGACACAAGCCCCCAGCAGCCGCAGGAAAACAGGTGAGACTTGGAACCCCACTGTGATCCTGGGGTGCTTTATAGGCCTCTGGGTCAGAGGGCAGAGCCTGAGGAACAGGAGCAGTGCAAGCTTAAACAGCAGAGCAGACTATTGAAAGGAGACAGAATGGACGTGTCAACACAAGGATGCCTGGGACACCCAAAGAGACTCCAGGGGGTCCTCTGGGGAGACAGCATAGCAGGGAGATTGAAAATGAAGACTCGAGACTATGACTGAAGTAAAGTGCTGTCGAGTTGGTTCCGACTCATAGCGACCCTGTATAGGGATTCTGAGGAGCAGCTGGTGAGTTTGAACCGCTGACCTTGCAGTTCAAATGGCTATGAGTATCTGGGTTTAAATCCTGGCTCTGCCACCAACTTTGGGTATTTGCTTCACCACTTTGGTCTCACCTATAAAATGGGTACCCAGAGCAGAACCTGAATCAACATATGGGGTGCTGAGCAAGCCAGGACAGGGGTCCAGCATTCAAATCTTCACACTATTGCTTGGTAGCTGTGTGGCTATGGGTAAAGTATTTGAGCTTTCTGAGCTTTAATGGGTATAATAATTATACCTACCTCTGAAAGTTGTTCTGAGAATTAAGGACACTGCATGTAACTTCTCAGGTGTATATAAAAGCCAAAGCCAGTTGCTGTTGAATAAACTCCTACATGGCAACCCCACATCTGTCAAAGTAGAGTAGTGTGCTGTAGGATTTTCAATGGAAATTTTTTCAGATGTAGATTACCAGATCTTTCTTACAAGGCACCTCTGGGTAGCTTTGAACCTCCAACCTTTCACTTAAGAGTCAACCATGTTAACCATTTGTGCCACCCAGAGACTTGTTGTTGTTAAGTGCCACTGAGTCAATTCCAACTCATAGCGACCCTTTCAGAAGATCAGCTGGTGGGTTTGAACTACTGACCTTGTGGTTCACAGTCTAGTGCTGATCCTACAGCGCCACACCAGGAATCCAGGCAGAGACTTGGTTGGTGCCTAATGATGATTGACAGCTATGATTAATCTCAGAGAAGTAGGCTAGTTTCACTTACTTCAATTAGACTGAGGTCGGGTTCCTCAGCTTCCCAGGTATCAAAGACAGTAAACTACAACATTATTATTCTAGCTTGCTATGTGCTTGAGTTCCCATCTATCTAATCTGAATTAGTCCTACTAGCCACCAGCAGGACTGATCTATATAAAGTGTGCATTCAGTCTTTTAACCATTGTTACACTAATTCCTTTAGCACCCACTGTGTACCAGGATCTGGGCTTGTATTAGGAACAAAGCTTTGAACAAGACCCACTTCCTGCCTTTCTGGACCTTGCAATTGAGTTAGTGAGATAGACACGTAAATACCATTCCTTTAGTACAAACCCACCTCTAAGGCTGAAACTCAAAGGGAACACATGAGCAGGTATGTAAACTTGCTGGTGCCCATGTTGGTCTACTGGTGAGTGGAAGAGGCGGAAAGGCAGAAATGAAGAAATGGGCTGAGTTCAATCAACCACATTCCACAAACTCCTGTTCACCTGGCGATGAAAGAGAGAAGAGGAATTGCTGGTTGCTCCAAAGTGTGGTGAGACCTGGGGACCCCTGAACCTATGGACAAGGACATTGCCCCAGAGGGCTAGAGCTGAGAATGAAGCATCCAGCTGATATGAAGTGAGGAGAGATGCACAAGAACACCCAAACTTGCAGATAGTACCCATTTAACCTAGCCTCTATGGCTTGATAATCAGAACTAGAGGAAGATTTAAAAAGAAAGAAAGAAAAAAACAATTTTTGATAAAGAGAACAAGGGTAAATTGCTGTAATTTGATGAACTTGATCTATACTCATGGAGGTAGTAACTCTAAATACCAACAGAGAGGGAAGGTGTCTTCACATCAAATATCAATGTTATCTCCTCTGTATACAGGGTAGATAGGGATGGGCAACTTAGACATTGGCTACCTAAAATGAGTGGGTGATGAAGGCACAAAGTGACTGGCTTACAAAGTTTCAAGGGGTTGTTTAGCTTAATAGTGTGACGGGGAGAAAGAGTACCCACTGAATAGTTTTTATCTTGTCTAGATGGGTCTGGTTAATGAGTTGGTGATAAGATTCTTATGATTCAATAGTAATTGTTATCATAACTAATTGTGACTGCCACAATTGTAAAGGTAGAAATTTTGTGATAAGAATGGGGAGTGGTTAATCTCACAGTCCAGAAACAAAGGACCCCAGGACCATCAAGGGAGAAGAGCACAAGTGGAATGCAAGACTTTATCCAGAGAAGCAGTGACACCAAAGATGGAGGCAGAGATGGGGACGTGGAGAGAGGGAACAGCTGGGGACTCTAGATTCATGGGAAAAGAAGGACTAAGAGATGGCAGTCAGGAGGCAGACTTGCAGAAGGTGCCCTTTGGTGGTGTAAATTATTATATATGCCTGAGTGTTTAAAAGAAAAAAAAGAGCTAAAATGAATAGAGAGATATACTGTTAACTGATGGTACATGGAGGGGATTATAATCATTGTAATGAAACAAGGTGTATGATTTGTTGAATGTAAAACTGATGATCAGCCCTGTAAACTTTCGCTCAATCCACTATAAAAAACTTTTAAAAAGATAAGTAAACACCATGTTTAACACAAGTTATACTTGGCATCTATATTTGTTTGCCAACTGCTCCCTCCTCTTCCCATGACGTATCTTTATGCAGGTGCTATGCTAATTTAAAAAAAAAAAAAAAAGCCCGCTATGAAGGAGCTTCAAGAAGTTCATGGAAAAATTATATTCTCTTTTGATTCCAGTTTTCAATGAACTTTTTGAAGTCCTGTCATAGTTCAGGTAGAGAGACATGTTACAGAGACAAATTTAACAAGGTGAACAATTAGAGTGCTGGGCTGATCTTTTTTTTGAGGTGACCCTTATGTAGAAATGTAAAGGGAATAACTGGCTTGGAGAGTAGAGGAGCGAGCATGCTGGGCTGAGGGAGCAGTAAGTGCAAAGGCTCTGGGGCAGAAGTGGCAAGGATTTTAGGAGGTGTAGCTATACCAGATCCTGCCAGGCCTTAGGGACTATGATAAAGGAATCAAATTTTATTCCAAGAGTACGGAGAAACCAGTAGAGAATTTTGAGTGTTAGGCAAGTATTAGGACCCTGCTGGCTGCTATGTGGTGAATAGTCTGTAGAGAGGCCAAGATGGCAACAGGGAGCCCAGTGCTGCCACATCATCAGTTAGATGTGATGGTCACTGGGATCAGGTCCCAGAGAAGGAGGTAATGGAAAGTAATAAAACTGGGGATATATTTTACAGGCAGAGCCAACACAATCTGCTGATGGGTTGGATAGTGGGGAGGGATGGAGAGAAATCAAAGATGGTCGTGGGTTTGGCCTGGTCTAGGTGGATGGTGGCCATCTCCTGAGATGAAAGGTTCTGTCTGTGAACAGGTCCTGGGTCTGGGTCCCTAGCTCATCAGCAGCTGACTATGAATTATGCAGAACTGCAGCCCAGGGTTCCTGCTGGTAACTTGTTCTCAGAGCATCTATGAGATAAGTTGAGTCCAGTTCCCGTCATTAGGTATTCTTTGCAGACAAGCCAATTTGCTTCTCAGCAAGTGGCCTTGCCTGCTGGAGGGTCCTGATGCAGGACCTCTGCTCTTTCTTGTAGCATCAACATCACCAACATTCAGCTGGACTGTGGCAGGATCCAAGTGTCTTTCCATACGGAGTGGTTCTCAACAAATATCTCACTTGAATTTGACGTCAGATTTAGACTGTGAGTCCCACAAAAGCAGAGACTTTGGGCACTGCTTCTCTAGACTGGGAACCCAGGAGATGGGAGGAAGTTGGACAACCTTGGATCTCTGAACTTTCTGAACTCAACTTGGATTCATTTTGGCTTCTTATACTCAAATTATTGTGTGACCTTGAGCAAGTCACTTCACCTGAGTCTTGGTTTCTTCAGCTGAAATCTTGATGGAGATCATTAGATAGTAGAGGGAGGTCACTTGCTCATTTAAATTTATCTGACTTCACTTTGCTGAGCTTAATTTTAAAAAAGAGAGAACCTCATTAGTTATTTTTGTTGTTGTTGTTAAGTGCCATTGAATTAGCTCCAACTCATGACAACCCTGAATAGGGTTTCCAAGGAATGGCTGGTGGGTTTGGACCATCGATCTTACAGTTAGCAGTCCAGTGCTTATCCTATAACACAACACCAGGACTCCATTAAAGACTGTTGTTGTTGTTAAGTGCTATCAAGTCGGTTCCGATTCATAGTTACCCTGTATAGGGTTTCCAAGGAGTGGCTGGTGAGTTCAAACTGCTGATCTTGTGGTTCAAACAGATCTTGCAGTCCAGTGCTTATCCTACAGCTCTACACCAGAACTCCCTATTAATGGTGGTTGTGGTTGTTGTTATGTGCCGTGGAGTCGGATCCGACTCATAGGGACCCTGTACAGGGTTTCCGAGGCTATAAATCTTTACGGGAGCAGAAAGCCTCAGCTTTCTCCTGCGGAACAGCTGGTAGTTTCGAAATGCTGATCTTTTGGTTCACAGCCTGATTCGTAACCATTATACTACCAGAGCTCCTTTATTAATGGTTGTTGTTGTTGTTGTTAAGTGCCGTAGAGTCGGGTCCGACCCATAGCGACCCTGTACAGGGTTTCCGAGGGTGTAAATCTTTACGGGAGTAGAAAGCCTCATCTTTCTCCCGCGGAGCGGCTAGTTAGTGATTAATTGCTTCATCACTCTTCCTTCCTCTTGTTCAAACTATCTTTTGCCCAAAGAAAGAGAGGCCATTGCTAAATGGTAAAGATTTTGAAAATAGAGATTAATTCTCAACTTTTTAATTTGTAAAGTCCCCTCTGACTAATCCCAGTTTTCTTTTTAATCTCTGACTTGAGGCCTTAACAACGGGCAATCCTCAAGTTCGTTGAAAGAGCTCAGAGAGCAAGGGGAAGCCCTTGAAACCAACAGTGGCCCTCTTTGCAAACATGGGAGAGACATTTTTCTTGCTGGCTGCTTCCACACCCTTCTATTTTTTCTTTGTCTCCTCCCTTTTCCCTCCCTCTCTTCCTCCTCTGCTCTCTCTTCCCCAGGCCCTTCAATAACAGGATCCTAGACCTGCACTTATGCATGAACATCTCTGTGGAATTCTGGCTGGAGAAAGATGAGTTTGGTCGGAGATATCTGGTGATGGGCAATTGCTTTGTGGAACCCAGAAGCATCAACGTGATAGTCCTAACTGAGTAAGTCCCCAGCTGCCACTTAGCACTCTGGGCCCCCTTCCTGGCAGCCCTCACCATAGCCTCAGTTCCCCACCATCTCCTGCATAAGTCCAAACAGATTTCTTCCTTTCCCCTAGATCTGCTGCTCCTCCCACATCTCCATCCCAGTGATGACCCTACCATTCCATCAACAGCCAGACACTTCCTCTTGCTCCCTTTCCAAAACCCACTTCCTAGTAGTCCTTCATTGTTCCTTTCTTTCCATTCCAGCAGCCAATGCCCTGGCTCAGTCAGCTGCCTGGACAATTGTAGCAGACTCCTCTAGAGCTTCTCTGACTTAGATCTCTTACCATTCTCCACCCTGTTGCAGAAGTAACCTTCTAACACAGAAATCTGGTCAAGTCCCAGATCCTGGTCTAAACCCTCCAAGGGTCCCCAATGCCTTCAGGATGAAGCACAAACTCACAAATGTCACGCAAGGTCCTATTTGTCCTCTTCCTTCCTCAAGCTGCAGTCCTTTGCCTCCATGGTCTCGGAAGGACCCACTTATCCATCAACACATCCTGCATTTCACATCACCATGCCTTTGCAAGTGCTAATCTCTTTGCCTAGAGTGCCTTCCCTTCTTCTCTAAAACTCCTCATCATCAACCATTTATCGAGCTCCTATTATGTGCCAGGCACTATGCTGGATTCTAGGCATGCAATGGTGAACAAGACAGAAAAACTAGAATGTAGTGAAGATCTGTAAATTGACTGACCAAGTCTGTCAGACTGTGAATCCCTCAATGGCTAAGTTTGTGCCTGATTTGCAATTAAGTCCTCAGTGAATGCCCATCCATTTACTCATCAGACATTCATCGAATGCCTTGATTCCCTCTCTTCACTCTCTGAAACTCCTCTGTGGCATTCATGGGGTGGATAGTGGAGATGACAATGTGTGGCCTCTGGTATTCTATAGACATGGTTCCAATTCAGTCAACACTTACTAATTCTGTGACCTTGAACAAGTTACATCACCCTGCAGATGGATTTGGCTGAGAATAAAATAACTCTGTAAGGTGCACTCAACACACAGTATGTCTGGAATGTATCTGTTCTGTACTCCCACTTCTCTTTCTAGGGATATCCCAGTAAAGACGAAATATTTTCTCAAAAAACTCAGAGAGAACCTGGAAAAAGTGACTCCACACCTGGCAGCAAACCAGGTAACTTTGGAAAAAATTATTTTTCCCTTGGGCATCCTTGTGTTTGAGAGTCAGGGAAGTTAGCAAAGAATTTAGAATCTTGGGCTTTGGAAGTTCAAGAATCTCAATTAAACTGATAGTTCTGCTATCTATTGGCTGTGTCTTCTTAGGCAAGTGACTTAGCTTCCTTGAGACTCAGTTTCCCCACCTGTAGCATGGGAATGATCCCAGTCTCTATCTCACAGGATTGTCATGGGATCAGGGAGACAATGCATGGCATCTAGTATGTAATTGGCACTCAATAGAAGGAAACCATTCTTGCCTTATTCCTTTTGGAAATGTAGTTAAGTCAAAGCTTGCAGCCACAAGTACCCCAGTTTTCTTTTCCCAGCTCCTGGCCTGACCTTTCCTTTCTGTGTGGGTGTGCCAGGTATGTCCTCTGATGGAAGAAATCCTTCGGCAACTGGATGTGAAACTGTTGAAAAGCCTCATGGGTGAAAGTTTGTGTCCACATGGGAAGGACTGCGAGGGTGTGGCCAATGGCTGGAAGAGGTGCCTCTCAACGTAGCCTGAGGGGTTTTTTCACGAGCTCTGAAAACACTTTAGAAGTAAACACTTATGGTGACCAGCACTGTCCCCCAGAGAGCTGGGACAACAGAGGGGATCCCTTGAAACAAACTTAAGCTTCAGGTTAGCAGAGATTGTAGTGTGTCCCAAGACCGCCACCAAACCCAGTAGGAATCATTGGCCCAATCCCAAATCTGAGTTTACTTCCACTATGGTCCCCACCTTCATGGAGTTCAGTCTGGTGAAAGAGAGACAAGAAGTAGATTGTTAAAGATTATTTGGGAAGAATTTGGATGTGAGTGCTCTTGGCAATGTCCCTTGGTTAGTATGGTTGGATGAGTTCCCTTCAGTGTAGACTTGTGAGTGAGAGGGATGGACACATTAGTGACTGACACTGGACTTTCTTCTCACAGACGAGAATGCACCTCATGAAGTCAACCAACCATGAATTCAACCAACTTCATATTACAGACTGAGTATCCTCCAGCCACCTGATGATCAGGACCTGACATCTACTTCATAGTGGGACTTCTGCTACCTGTGAAAACCTTTATCACAGGCCTGAGGGCCTCCTGTCCTCTCCTCCAATAAACTCCCTCTAGCTCAGAAGGATACAGAAGTCTCCCTGCTTGATCCCTGAAGCTTAGGTTCCAGAAGCCCAACCAGATAAAGGGTCCATCCAGAGACTACATACCCTTGGGTTTGCCCATCAGCCCAGAAATAACACAGAAAGCAGCCAGTGTCTATAGTTTGCAAACAGAAGCCCACACATGGATTTGCTGAGCAATGCAGGGTAGGTCCTATTGCGATTTCCCATTCTTTCATCCATTCAACTCATTTATACTGAGCACCTACTATATGCCAATGGAGTCCTGTTGTGCACTGTGGGATAAAACACCGGAACACAAGGTCAGTTTGAACGACCAGGTCAGTAGTTCAAATACACCAGCCATTCCACAGAAACTCTATACAGGGTCACTATGAATCGGAATTTAACACAATAACTATATGCCAAGCACTTTCCCGGACTCCAAGAGAAAGCAGATAAAGATGAGAGTGGACAAGCATAAACTTTGACACTGAACATATTTGAATTCAAATTAGATTCAAGCCAACTAGAAGTTCCATGACAGTATGGACCACGTCCATGGTGACCGATGAGTCCCTAGCCCCCAGCACAAGGCTGGACACAGAATGTTGGCTCAGTCAATATTTATGTTTTAATAAGTGAATGAATCCTGCTCTCATTACTCACTAGCTGTGTTTGAGACAAAGCACATCTCACTCTTCCTCACCTGCAAAATAAGAATAGAAATTTTACAGGATGTGGAACTACAGGAACCCTTACATACTACCTACTAAACCAAACCCAGCACCATTGAGTTGCCTCTGACTCATAGGGGTCCTGCAGGAGAGAAGACCTGCTCCATGGGGCTCCCAAGAGTGTGAATCTGTAGCGAGGCAGACTGCCTCAGCTGGGGGACTTGAATTGCCGACCTTTCAGTTAGCAGCCCAACATTTAATCCACTGTGTCACCCAGGTGCCTTCATGTGCTACTCAAATTAAAAAACAAACTCAGTATCATGGTATTGATTTTGACTCATCATGACCTCATATCAGGTTTCCTGAGACTATAATTCTTTATACAAGTAGAAAGCCTGATCTTTCTCCCATGGAGTAGCTGATGGGTTTGAACTGCCGACCTTGCAGTTAGCAGTCCACTGCTTATCATACAGTCGCTACTGTTGTTGTTGTTAAGTGCCGTCAAGTCGGTTCCAACCCATAGCAAACCTGTATAGGGTTTCCGAGGAGCAGCTGGTGAGCTTGAAGCACCAGTGTTGACTAGTAGGTGGTAAATCTTACCAACACTTTATAAGCAGTGTGGTAGCATCTACTGATGCTGAACATATGCGATCCCTATTTCTTAGTAATTCTCCAACTAGGTATATACTCAACAGTAATGCACGTGCATGGGCACCAAAAGACGTGTACAATAATGTTCACAGCAGCAATAGTTGTAATCAAAACTGAAAAGCAAACCTACTACCCTTTGAATTTGGACTCATAGTGATCCTAAAGGACAGGATAGAAGTGCCTCATAGGGTTTCCAAGGCTATAATCTTTACAGAAACAAACTGCTACGTCTTTCTCCTGTGAAGCAGCTGGTGAACCCAAACTGCTGATCTTCTGGCTAGCAGCTGAGTACTTGAATTACTGTGTCACCAAGAATCCTTCATATTCATAACAGCCCCAAACTAAAAACACGCTAAATGCCCATTCAAAAAATAAAGACAATGGATAAATAGCTTGTGGTATAGACACCCATTAGGATACTCCACAGTAATGAAACTAAGGAGTCCTGGTGCGGTGCTGTAGGTTAATGAGCTGGACTGCAAAGTTGGTTTGAACCACAAGGTCCGTGGTTCAAGTTCACCAGCCGCTCCTCAGAAACCCTGTACAAAGTCCCTCTGGGTTGGAACCAATTCAACGGCACTTAACAGCAACAGTGAAACTAAATCACAACCATCTGAACGAGTCACATGAACACAATGTTGAGTGAAAGAAGCCAGATGTAAAAGAGCCTGTAATGTATGTTGTTGTTATGTGCCGTGGAGTCGATTCCGACTCATAGCAACCCTGTACACAGGGTTTCCGAGGCTGTAAATCTTTACGGGAGCAGAACGCCTCATCTTTCTCCCGCGGAGCAGCTGGTAGTTTCGAACTGCTGACCTTAAGGTTCACAGCCCGATTCGTAATCATTACGCTACCAGAGCTCCTATGCATATGAAGCTCAAGAGTAAGCAAAACTAATCCATGCTGTTAGAGAGCAGGAGAGTGGTTAACCTTGGGGAGAGCGCAGTGACTGGTGGGGAGCTACGAGGTTTTGGCTTCTGGAGCACTGATGCTGCTCTGTTGTTTGAGATGGGTGCTGGTTATGGGGGATGTTCAATTTGTGAAAATTCATTGAACTAGTCACTTATTGGCATTTAAAAATAAATATTTTAATACAAATTTTAAAATACTTTGCAAGATGCTTGTTTGTGATAAGTACCTTTTTAAAAACATCTGAATTATGTTTAACATATGATAGGTCCTTGGGGAATTCTTAATAACTGTCATTTAACTAATTTTGAATTATTTGATTATTGATGATTAACTATTGATTCCCGCCCTCTTCCATCGGAGGGCTTGGAAAGTATACTGAAAAATCAAGGGGTAATAGTAACAATAATTGTATCAATGTATTAAACACTCCTGCAATGTCAACTGGAACCACGGTGCTTCAAACTCACCAGCCACTCCTTAGAAACCCTAAACAGGGTTGTTATGAATTGGCACTGACTTGATGGCACTTGACAACAGCAACAACAACATGTGACAACTTGGTACTCAGAGCTTGCATTCAGCAGCTCATCAAACCCCATAATAAAACTGTCATCCCATTTCACACATGTAGAAACTGAGGCTCAAAGAGATAGTCACTTGCCCAAGATCACAGAGCAAGGAAATGGTCAGTCAAGACTAGACTTAGGCAGCCAGACTCTAGAACCTGCACTTTTAACTTCTGTGAATGCAGCCCCCCAGCCTTCCCTCCCTTCTTTCAAGGGTCCCTCCCTGTATCCCCACTACCACCCCTGACACACATACACCAAGAGTAAAAATGATGAAATATATGTTCAGCTGGATTGACAAGCTCAAACAAGGAAGTGTCAACAGCTCAGAGGAAAACAAGGCAAGAGAACCTCAGGTCTCCATCTTTCAATTCAAACTCCCTAATCCGAAATGCTTCACTGGGGATTTGCAACCCTAAACTCCGGTGTTCATGCAAGTGCCTCCCCCTTGACAGCCTGGAGATTGTGGGGTTCTTCCTGCTCCTGAGTCAAAGAACAAACACAGGAGGGCTGGCCTGTCTCCCTAGGGGCTGCCTGATCTCCCCGTGAAGGCACCTTTTGTCTCCTTCCTCCTGAACCCTCCTGAAATGGGTCAGCAACTTCCTCAAGGCCCTCCTTGGATTTCTTACATTCTGTCATATCATTTAAGGTTCACAGAGCTGTGGATTCACCACAGTTTCTTCTGGGAGGGTTTGGTGAACAATACGCCTCTATCATGATATACTAGGGTAGTTTATCATGATATACTGAGCTAGGAGGTAGTTTAAACAGAAGTCCCAAATGATGTCCTGACCCACCAATCTGTGCCCTGTAGCTGCCATGCCCAATCTCAGAGCACAGACTCTGTGCCAAATATTGGGCCGAGAGCTACATTTGTCCTTCCATTTAACCCTCTACACAGCCCTAGGAGGTGGGTGGCATTCACCCCATGTTACAGGGCCCAAAAAGGGCAGCAGCTTGCCCAAAGTTGTGCAGCTGTAAATAGAGTGAGCCAGGTACAGAATTCATGGCTGTCTGATTTCACAACTGGTATAAACAATTCATGTGCTTAGCTGCTAACCTTGGTGGTCCAAGTCTCTTCAAAATGCCTTGAATGAAATTTCTGGTGAACTGCTTCCAAAACTATCACAGCTATTAAAACCCAAGGAGCAGTTCTACTCTGCAACACATAGGGCTGCCATGAAATGCAATCAATTCAACAGCAACAGGTTTTAGAGATGTGTAGATAAATAAGAAAATGTCATAGATTTCTTGAGTTTATGAACTGAAATTCATACCAGATTCCCAAACATTATACTTCAATAACCATGCAATGCAGATCTTATCCTCTCCATTGTACTGGTGAGAGAACTGAGGTCCAGAACATCAGAATGACTTGCCCAGGGAGACAGTATTTAACCAGGAGTGCATGCTCCCAAACCTATCCTCTTCCTGCCACAACATATATGCAACCTGAATTAACCCCAGAGGATACAACCTGTCCACTAACTGGTTGCATAAACTTGAATCAATGCCTTTACTTATCTGCCTCAGTTTCTCCAGAAGGATAGAAGTGACCGAACTCAACCCACAAAAGTTGTTACCAACTACCCTTTAAAGCTCTCAGAGGAAATAGAAGTAGGCCCAAGGCCTGGGAAAGGCAGCACGCTCAGTGGTCATTGGGAGTCAGGTAGACACAGGCTGAATTCTGGCCCCACCGTCACTCCCTCACTGTGTCTCCTTGGGAAGTAGTCCTCTCGGGACTTTGTTTGGTCTGCTCATTTGAGCACTGTTGTTCTTAGGTATCATCCAGTCAATTCTGACTCATGGCAATCCCATGTGACAGCAGAACTGCCCCATAGAAATTTCTAGGCTGTAATCTAGAACCCCCAAGTGGGTTCAAACTGCCAACTTGCTGGTTATCAACTGAGTAGTTAACCACCAAGTCACCTGGGCTCCTTATCTGACTTATAGGGACAGTAATACCAACTACTCTTGATATGGATGAGGTCAAATATGGAAAGCGCCTGGTACATAGTAGGTGCTCAGTAAATGTGCATTTCTTTCTCTCTCCTCTTTTGCTTCTAAGGTGTTCAGTTTTGCCAGGCTGGGTCTGTACTCAATAGTCCCAAACCCTGACCTCACTTAACCTTTTTTTTTTTTCATCTGTACAACAGACTCCAAAGACCCAAGTGGTGGAGACAAATAAATGCCTTATCTTTCATTAGGGGAGGGTACAAGAAAGGGCAGGATACACAGGAACCCTCAGACTGGGAACATGAGAACATGAAAATCATCAATGAGGGAAATCAAACTGATCACTAAGTATAGGGAAGGTGCCTCCACCTCCCAACCCAGTGATAAGAGAAAGGCCTGGAACATGACTGTCTCAGTTCACACCAACCATGGGACTCCCAACATGTCACCTTCCCCTCCAACTTCCTCACTTTCCTCCTTGTAAACTGACAGTGCCCAATCTGTCCTATAAGATACTGTGAGGGTTCATGAGAACGCTGTGTGTGAAAACTCACACATGGTGCACAGCAAGAGCTCGGTAAGTGGGGGGCTGACTGCCCTTTTATTGTTATTACAATCTAATGAGTTGAATTTGGACTCTCCTTCTTCTCTGTATCTTTGGGCAAGCCATGTGTCCCTCTGGGCCTCAGTTTCCTCTTCTGTAAATAAGAAGCAGTACCTCTCCCTCTCAGGGTTGTGGTGAAGATCATGACTTTCATGCAATTGTTGTTAAGTGCTGTTGAGTTGGTTCCGACTCATAGCAACCCTGTATAGGGTTTCCAAGGAGCTCAGAAAATGGGAGGCCCAGTCCTGGAATGGAAGCTGCCCCAGCTACATGGAGTTCAGATGCAATTTTACACTTTTTGAGACTTTGGGAGCAAGTCCCCATCAGAGGAAAGAATTGGACCACGATGGAAAAGGGCCTCAATTTAAGACTAAAGGTCCCTCCTGAGTTCCAGCGGCTAACTCGTCCAGCATTCCGCATGTGATCCTGCAGGTCACCTTGGAGCATGGGTCTTCAGCCCCATCCTTGTAACCACCAACCTTTTGGTTATCAGGTCTTATATAACAGCCCCATCTCAAGTAGTCTTGAGTAATAGCCCCATCTCAAGTTTTTCTGTGTTTAACTAGTCGATCAGATGGCTTAACTGTCACCTGCTAATGTGATTCGCAATTATTTACTTTGGAGAGCTCTGAAAGACTTCAGCAGATTTCAGAATTCTGAACTATCTAGAAACCCATCATTGGAGCCCACATTTCCTGATTCCTAAACTATAAAAGAGGCTGCCTCCTCAGCAGAAGCAGACAGGAGACAGGAGAAGAGGAGACAAGGACAGTGCAAGAATTGCAGGTGAGACCTGCCATTTCTCTCCTCCTCAGCACCCCTCGGTGACAGGGCTGCTGGGGCAGGTACTGACAGGTACCACTTAGGGTCACTCACTGGGGCCTTTCAAGAAAAGCAGATCTGGTCATTTTTTGAGGCTCGGGAAGATAGGCATTTACTCTACTTCCACAAGAGGCCTGTAACACCAATAGAGAAATGTTGTGCAGCAGAGAAATTAATTGATGGTGAAGCAGTTCGGTGGCTGCAATTGTAAGCTACTGAATTGTCCAGGTTAGAACCCTTTCAGGGGAATGTTCTTCACACCCTAAATCTAAATCTCTAAGGCAGGCATTCTAACTTAAGGTTACCAGTGAGAATTATGATTATCCATGAACTTCTTAAAATTATCCACTCAATTTTGATCATTTTTGATGCATTTTTCCAGGACTAGGATCCTTAGTTTCACCGGATTTTCTGTTGCCTCATGAGATTCAAGGCCTTCTCCATCGTTGTAACTGCCAAATTTACCTTCTCAGGGAAGCCAAATTTACCTTCTCAGGGAGGTCCCTACTTGTTTTGGGGTCAAGAAAGCTTTCCAGTTCCAACCAATCACATTGTTAAAGAGTTGGCTTCATCAGCTGGTTGGTGAGATTTTCCCTAAAGCAGCTAGTTAGCTCCAAAGTATAGGTACCAGCTCTGGCTTTTGACACCTTTGACTCCTTTGGTTGCCAAATAAGCCTTTGATAGGATCGGTGGTATCTGGGAGGGCGCTGGTTCAAAATGTAGACAAACCTCAGAACTTGCTCCAGAAATTCATCAACTTGAGGGAAAAGAGAAGGTAATGTGTATGCTTGTGTTTGTGTGTGGTGTGGGAAGAATGAGAAAACCTGCCTCCAACCACAGCTCTGCCGCTGATTTGCTGTGTGACCTTACCAAGATCACTACTTCTCTCTGGTGCTCTGGTTCCCCATGAGTAATGAAGGCTTTAGATGGTTCCAGAGTTTCCTCAGCTCTGGCCTGGATAAGATGGTGGCTACAGCCATGAAAACTCTGGTATCTGTGATTTGTGAGGTTTCCACAGACCACCCGTGCCTAGATCTGGGACCAAAGAGCTTATCAAGGCTGCCTTTGAGCAGTGTGAGTCATGAGCATGTTTAAGCTTCTAAATGTACTTTGTCTGAAGAATCGATTCCGGGGGTGATTCCAGTCACTGACGTGGTCACTTCATTTAAACAAAGTTTTCTGTGTCAGACAGATCTGACTTCAAATCCTGATTCCACTGTGTACATGAGGAGTTGGGGGAAGTTCCTGAAATCCACTCGACCTCATTCTCTTCATCTATGCAATGAGAAAAATGAATGTCTATGGTGTGGTAAAAATGAATTGGTCACTGAGTATAAAGACTTATCCTGATACCAGGCATAGAGAGAAAATGCTCAGTATTATAAAGCAATGGTGTTAGCTGTTACTCTTCACTACTTGGTGTTCTGGGGAATAAACAAATGAAAATCCTGCCCCCAGGTGAGCAGGGACAGGGAAGTGGTAAATTTTTCTGATTTGCAGGTCACATTGTACCCTCATTTTCTCCACAGATATCAAGATAGAAGATGTTTCATATTGGGGGCCTCATTGTCTTCTGTGGGCTGCTGGCCCAAACCAAGGCCCTGCTAGAAGGCCTGCCCTTACCCCTGCCCCTGGACCCGGCTCTGCCCCCAGGCCCATCTCTGCCCTTGAACCCAGCTCTGCCTCTGGACCAGACTCTGCCCTCAGTTCCCACAGATCTTGCTGGACACTTGACAAGTGGTAAGTGAGAGTCTGTGACAACTTTCAGATGTTGTGTTATTGTGTGTGTGTGTCCCAAACCATTTACCCAATGGGATGGAAGTGAGAACAGGAGTGAATGGGGATGGGCATTGTCCTATCTGATCCATGGGGATCTTTGTATCCATTTCCAGCTCTCACCAATGGTCTGATCTCTGGGGATCTTCTTGGCATTCTCCAAAACCTTCCACTCTTGGACGTCCTCAAGGCTGGAAAAGACAACTCTGGTGGCCTGGTTGGGGGCCTGCTTGAGAAAGTGACTTCATTGATCCCTTCTTTGAACAACCTCGTGGAGTGAGTTGCCCCAAAAGTGGGTCTTGGCCCTCACAAGGGAACCCTGTTGGAGATTTGACAATCCCACACAGTAGTACTGAAGGAGGGAAGGGACAGTCTGAATATAGGGCAGAACTCAGTCCTGAGAGCCTCCTCACAATCTGACAGCGTACTAACCTGACCTCTTGTACCAGAAATTGCCCCCAGTCCTGAAGTACATCCGGGGTCCTCTCATCACCTCTAATCTTCATAACAACTTTTCAAGGGTTACTACAATAATTTCCAGTTTGGTCTATGGGGAAACTGAGGCCCAAAGAGGTGCCTGTGTTCACATAACTAGAGTGATTTATAGCAAGAAATCTACCTAAGCCCAAAGCCCAGGCTCTTCCTTCTATACCTTAGCAATATTGTTGGCTTTACCGGTGGAATCCCTTCAAACACTTGGCAGTCTTTAATGCTACAAGAAAGTGTCAGTTGACTTCCTCAATTTTACTGATGATGTGAAGTCCATGGGAAGACCCAGAATGTAATCATGGGAAAGCTTGATATTGATAAAGCCTGGTTCCTTGATAGGTCTGAATTCAAGCAATTTCCAAGACCCCTATTAACCTAGGTGCTTACCTGACTTGAAGTAGATAGACTTGAATTTGATGCTCTAATGTACCATCTACTTGTCAGGTGATTAGGGACAAAATACTTAGTTTTTCTGTGTTTTGTTTCCTCATCTGTAAAATGGAAATTATAACCACTGAGAAAGATTGTTGTGAGGACTGGAGAAGACTTAAATCAGCTGTCTCAGAAGAAGTTCAATTCCATCCTTTTTTTTCATTCTCTCTGACTTCCTGTCCCTTCACTCCCATGTTGTTGTTGTAGTTGTTAAGTGCCATCAAGTAGGTTCTAACTCATAGCAACCCTGTATAGGGTTTCCAAAGAGCTGCTGGTGAGCTCTAACAGCCAACCTTGAGGTTCAAACCAACCTTGCAATCCAGAGCATTAACCCACAGCACCACGCCAGGACTCCTAACTCCCATGATAAGCATAGTTCAATAGCCTGTCATTGAAAATCATGGCAGGATGAATGATTCCTACTCATAAATGTTTGTGCAAAACTTACTGCTGCTCCCTGTGCATCATCCACTTACCAATCCATCCATCATTCCTTCATCTTTCCTTCCAGCTAATCACTTACTCTTCCATCCATCCACCCACACAGCTCTCTATACAGCTTCCCATCAATGCACAATTCAACCAGCATGGAATAGCCCCTCTCTTTGTAAGACTCTGAGTTGGGCCTCTCTACCCACCAGCTGCTCCATGGGAGAAAGAAGAGGCTGTCTGCTCCCATAAAGATTTACTGTCTTTGAAACCCTATATAGGGTCACTATGAGTTGGAGTCAACTTGATAGTAGTGGGTGGAAGATGGACATACAAGATGAGAGTCTTTTCCAAACATGGTCCCTATTTTGGAATCCTTCAAGACTTTAGATGAGGAGAAGTCCATACATATGTGAGGCTCTGACACATTGCTTGAGACTGGGAAGATTAATTGCAATTTAGAACTCATGTACCTCTTTTGTGTCAAGACTCCTATCTCCCCAGCCCCAACTCATGGGAAATTCCATCTTGAAATGAATGAGGTTGGGTAAAGGTGGTTTCTGGCCCTACTGCGGTTGGGGCCCAAGGAGCTGATGTTTTCTCCCTCCAATTTTGCTTTCTGGACAGAGTGACCGTCACCGATCCCCAGCTGCTGCAACTTGGCTTTGTGCAGAGTCCTGATGGCCACCGTCTCTTTGTTACCATCCCTCTGGGCCTAGCCCTCAATGTGAAGACGTGAGTGGGTCCCCACAGGCCATGGGAAGATTGTTCATCAAGGGAGACTCCAATAACATTGGGTTACCAAAAAGGGGGTATTGAAGACTACCACCAACTTCAACTTATTTGCTGCTATGCTGAGTAACCCTGGGAAAGTTCCTTGGCTTCTTTGAGTCTTGGTCTCCCCTAGTGAGAAATGAGATGGAGTGAGAGGAGGTTGGCATTCCTGGGAGGAAAAATCCCCCTCTGTTTTGGAATATGGTGGTGCCAGCAAGACCATCTCCTCTGCAGGACCATAGTCGGAAGTCTGTTGAGACTGGATGTGAAGCTGAACATCACTGTAGAACTCTTAGTTGTGAAAGATGAGCAGGGGAAGGCCCATCTGGTCATTGGAGACTGCACCCACTCCCCTGGCAGCCTGAAAATCTCCCTGCTTAATAGGTGAGGCCAGAGTGGGTAACTTCTGCGCATAGACTTCAAGGTGGGACAGTGAAGAGTTAGAAAGCTGGAACAATGAGAAGATAGATGAATGGGAGGTTGTAATTGTGGGGAAATGGATGAGAGAATGAATGAATGGATGGATGGATGGATGGATGGATGGATGGATGGATGGATGGATGGATGGAATGGGATAGGATAGGCAAAGAGTCACTTGTCCTTCTCAAGCCAAGCCAACAAATTTCATACTGGATTAGACAATAAGAAATTTGTGTTCAAGCACCATCATAGTAGGAAGTTGGAAGAGGAGGGGAGCATCCTGTGTGCACCTAGACAGTGCTTTCCCAATTCTGGATCTCAGCTTACTTATCTATAATATGGTGCTACAGTGGAGCTGTTGATCGAATCACTGCTATAATAGGTGTGACTGTGTTTTATTCCAGTACATGGCTAAGTGTCTTAGCTTACACACCTCTCACACAAGGAGATAAAGACATGCAGAATTTCAATAGTCGTTCTAATCACAGCAAACAATTACGAATACAAATACCATACTCCACGTGTTGAATCCTCATGACAGCAATGTACTGAACACTGTTCATTCATTTATGAATTCTACAAAATTTTTGTGAAAACCTAATACTTTATGTCTGTAGAGCTATGTGGTTAGTCAACACTGTGTGAATGTAGGGTATAACTCCCCCCTAGGGTAAACCCCTCTTGATGTTCACCTACAGTTTTCAGTTACTTAGTCTGAAGCCTTCTCGATAGCAACCCCAGGTTTCTGAGGAGCCAACCTCACCCCATGGCCTTTCTCTTTCAGAGCTGTTCCCTTCCCCATTCAACAGTCTATCGACAGCCTCACGGGGATCTTGAATAATGTTCTTCCTGAGTTAGTGCAGGGAAAGGTAAGTGGATAAAAGCAGGTGTCTCCTGATCCTTTGGTCTTAGGACTGAAAGAGATCCCTCAGGTGAGCTGGTTTGAGCCCTTCAGTTTAATAAGTAATTTCAATCTATCCATCTGTCCAGATTCCTTCTTTTGATATTTAAAATGCAAGGGTTCATTTCAGTGGTGGGCCAGACCCTGTGCTTGTCTTCACTGCAGATGGAATGGATTGGCCCTGCCTCGAAAAATGCCCAGTTTGACATTCTTTGGCTGCAGACAAGCTGTCTCCCAGTCTATGCTTGGGATCCCCTATTACCATAAATCCAACCCTATTTAGTAATAGATGCGGATGTGAATCCAGGTGTGTTATGTGGTTCATGGCTTCAGTTTCTCCATGTGCCCAGTGTGGATGTGTGAGCATTCATCTGTGGGATAGCTTAGATTCAAGCACTTCCAGAGGTAAAAAATGATAGAAAATATGTCCCCAAAATCCATCCTGGGAAAGGCTGCCATCACCAGGGTCTCCCTACAAGTGCCACTTTGCCTAACTCCCCTTTCTGTCCTAGGTATGCCCTCTGGTTAATGAGATTCTCAACAACCTGGATGTCACACTGGTGCATGACATTATCAGTAAGTACCCACTTACAAGCTCCCTTGTTCCCCTTGAAGGAACAAGAAGTTGGGGGGCTTTGTTCCTGAAAACCAAAAATGGTTTCTATTCAGGTACCTATATGTCTCTGACTTCAACTAGCCCCAGTTTGGATAGCTATTACCCTGAGTTACCCAGATACATTTGAGGTGTAGACTCTGTCTCTGCCAATCCGATCTGACACAGAGAACAGCTGGCTGACTGGTGATAGAAGAGCTGCCCCTCCCAGTCTAGCCTGAGCTGGATCTCCAAAGCTCCCATCCCTTGACCCCAAGTCTCAACAAGAATATGGGATATTCCTGGACTCCTTCACCCTGAGATCATCACTCTGATCTATTTTATTTTTCCCAGACTTGCTGCTCCATGATCAGAAATTTGTTTTCAAGGTCTAAACTAAGCCTTCCAGAAAGGGTCCTGGCATCTGTGGAGCTCGTGAGTACTTCTGTGTGGGTGTGATGATTCCTGCCCCCACCCCCTGGGATTTGTAGGACTGACTGTCCTTCTTCTGGAGGAGGCAGTGGAGAATGTGGGATAGTGATGTCCCAATAGAGAGCCAAATACCCATGTGGAAACATACACAGATGCACAGAAATGCTGATGGAAAACCACAGCTATATAACTTCAAAGTCAAGCACACACGGTCATGGAGACGCACAGACACACACACACATAAAAGTCCACAAAAAACTCATGGTCACTCAAACAGACCCTCAGATGCACACATTCAAACACATGGGCACACAAGATCACATAGACATGCACACTCTTTCATCCAAACGCATGCACAAGGATATCCGTCATCTGTCTGGGCTGCCCTGCAGCTGAGATAAGAGTCTCAGAGTCTCAGCCTCCTCCCCTTTCTCTGGAGAGTGGGTTTGCTAATGGACCAAGACCAATAAAAGTTCGTGATTTTGACTCTCCATTCTGACTGAGGTCTTCTACCAACAGAAATACTTCGTGCTGCTCAATCTACTTCCTGCCCAGCTTCCCAGGACTCACAGAAGGCTGGTGCATGTCCTGACAATGACACAGCCACCATTTTGGATTGGAGCAGCCCTTTCTCTGTGACACCTCCCAAACTTCTTGTCCACCAGTCATTGTTACATACCTGATTCTCATCAAATAAACTTGCTCTTTCTCTGCATTGGGGGTCTTCACCATTATTTGAAGGATCATAATTTGGGAGGAGCCATGGCCTGAGAAGATAGGATCATGGAACAGAGTCCGGACTTTACAATATAGATCTTAAAAGCCTTAAACAGGACAGGAAAGTGTTCAGATGTATATGAATGTCATAGTAATTGATCTGATATCCTACAAAGGGTGGGCAGGGAGGTTGCAGATAGATATGGTAATCTAGACAGATATAATAACACTGGTTACACAAAAGGAAAGGGTGAATTTGAGACCTGTTTTGGAAATAGGATTGGAAGAGGATTTGTGAAGTAGCAAATGAGGCTCCCATCCATGACTCAGGTTGGGAAGCTCAAGTATAACTGGGCACGAGAGAAAGTTGATTCCTACAGAAAGATGATGCCTTTAGTTGTGGACACTATGCAGGGAAGCACATGGGGGACCCCGAGGGAGATGTCCAGGAAGCTGATAGATACATAGTCATCTACCACTCTTCTTGTCTTTCTTGGATCTAGCCATACTGGCCTTTTCTTTTCAGTTCCCTAAGCACCAGGATGATAAAGATGACAAAGAGGGAGAAGAAGAGGAAGGACAGACTAATCCAAAGTGATAATTGTTGAAAGACTTAAAGTCTTCCTGGGATATTTTCTACCACCAGACCTTGGTTAAAAGCCCCATATGATTCAATCAATAAAAGCCAACCCACCATACTCCCATCTCAGACACCAGGACTAATGGAATCTGGATATACATCCTACCACCAAATTCCTGGTGTGGTGCTTAGTATAACACTGGACTCCTAACTGCAAGGTCTGCAGTTCAAACCCATCAGCCATTCCTTAGAACCCCTATACTTTGCTATGAGTAAGAACAACATCATCAAATTCCAGCTTAGTGGGAACAGTAAATCCAAGAGTCCCCCAATGATTTAAACAATGTCCTCTTATTCAAGGGTGAATGTAAGAGAGGAGGAGAATGTTACCTGAATGCAAGATTGGTGCAACACAAAGCCAATTCAGCCACACCAAATGGAAAGACCAAAAAGAGTTTATTCACCTATGGTGACGGTGGTAGCGTGCCACCAAGTAGGTTCTGACTCATACCAACTTTGTATTGGGTTTCTGAGACTATAAATCTATACAGGAGCAGAAAGCTTCATCTTTCTCTTGAGTGACTAGTAGATTTGAACTGCTGACCTTAGAATTAGCAGCCCAGCTCATAATCCATTACACTACAAGGGCTCCTTATGCATAGCAGGAAAACAGACGGAGTTTCAGCACTCCCTAAATGTCTACTTCGAATGTATTTGGCTAAACAGAGTTTATATGTTTTATAAAAGCTAATAGTTGTGTCTACCCATTCCACTTCCAAGGACAGAGTTATTTTGATCTGTGAAAGGAACAAAGAAAGGTTGCTTAATTGTTGTTGTTGTTGTTGTTAGGTGCATTCCAGTTGGTACCGACTCATAGTGACCCTATGCACAACAGAATGAAATACTACCCTCTCCTTTATCAACCTCACAATCATTGTTACATCCTGGTGTGGTGCTGTGGGCTAATGTGTCAAACTGCAAAGTCATTTGAACTGCAAGGTCAGCGGTTCAAGCTCACCAGCTGCTCCTTGGAAACCCTACACAGGGTCGCTATGGGTCGGAATCTACTTGTCGACATTTAACAACAACAACAACATCTACAACTATAAGATGTATCTTTAGCCCAGGAGAGGAGATGCCCGCTCCAGTTCTTCAAGGCTAACCTCTTTTGAAATGTTGTATGTTAGAATCTAGCATGCTCAGTTCCTGAGCCTGGGGATTTTATTTTAATAATTTGTATACACTGAGTTACCTATCCCCGCCCCACTCCCATCACCCCCTTTGAAGCTCTGATGCTCACACCAGAGTTAGAGTATCAGAAGCTTTACACTTATGAGCTAAATTTTGAAACTTCTGAGCCTTGTTTCAGTGTGGGACCTGCAAATTACCTTGAAAAACAGGTCATGGTAGAGGCCACAAAGAACAAAATATATATAGAGAAATTAGATCAAACAGAAGGCTCCTAAGCCAATGAATAGGAACATATCTCATTTGCTGCTATGGAAAATACACTTGGCGTCTGAGTTGGTTTCCCCTAGTGAGCAATGAGATGTGTGCAGCTGCAGACAACATGGAGTGAAAGGAGGCTGGCGTTCTTGGGAGGAGAAAATCTCCCTCAGGCTTGGAATGTGGTGGTACCAGAAGGACCATGTCTTCTGCAGGTCAAGGGAACCATGGAACCACAAGAACAAAAATAAGCAGATATGTGATTGCTTCAGCCACTACCCTTTTCATAGTCTTTGTTGTTATTGTTGTTGCTATGAAGGATCAGTTGGTTCTGACTCAGAGAAACCCTGTATAGGATTTCCGAGGAGTTTGAACCTCAGAGCTGACCTTGTGATTCAAACCAACCTTGCAGTCCAGCACATTAACCTGCAGCGCCACACCAGGACTCCTAGCCTAATACCATCTAATTTCTTCCCCACACTTGACTATAGCACCCAGGTTTCGGTAGTGCCACATTGTTGCTGTGTAACTAGGAAGCCTTTAAAGCAGGCGTTCAAGTCCATTGACAATATAAGTGTTGGCAATGTTACCAGTTATTCTTCCATATTGGTATATGCATTTTTAGTGGTACTACTAAATCAGTGACTCTATGCCAAGGAGAGAAAGACTCTTAAAAAGGAGTAACCTAGGCTAGGTGGTTCATGGAATAAGGTACATCAGCCTATTATTTCAAAACTAGTCAGGCACCACAATGTCCAAGCATAAATCACAAAGCAATAACCCTTGTAACTCTCATCTTCCCAGTGACAGTCATAAACTCAGAGATTTTAAACATAGTAACATGGGAGTCCTGGTGTGGCACTAGGATAAGCACTGGACTTCTAGGCACAAAGTCGGTGGCTCGGACCCACCATCTTTTCCTCAGAAACCCTATAAAGGTTCCCTATGAGTCAGAACTCACCTGACAGTACTTAATAACAACAATAGTAACATGCTAGCAAATATGATAAAAAGCAATATACACAGTCCAATTATTTTGTCTCTATTCATGATCTTCCACCACTTGTCTGTCAGTTTGTCATACTGTGGTGGCTTGTGTGTTGTTGTGATTCTGGAAGCTATGTTACCAGTATTTTAAATACCAGCAGGGTCAACCATGGTGGACAGGTTTCAGATGAGCTTACAGATGAAGACAGAGTAAGAAGAAGGAGAGTTGGACTACTTCTGAGTATTTAGTCACTGAAAGTTTTGTGAATACCAGTGAAACATGGTCAGATAGCACCCAAATACTGAACATTGAAACATGAGACGAGCACCAGAATACTGTCAGATACAGCGTCCGAAAATGAGTCCCTTAAGTTGAACTGCACTCCTCAAAGTAGAGTTGACCATGATGACACGAATGGAGTAAAGCTTTTGGGACACCTTCATTTACTGATGGAGCACAGCTCAAAATGAGGAGAAACAGCTATAAGCATCCATTAAGAATTAGAACATGAAATGTACTAAGTAAGAACCTAGGAAAATTGGAAGTTGTCAAAAGTAAAATGGAAATAGAAAAGAAAAGAAATTGAACACATAAACATCAATATCTTAAGCATTAGTGAGCTGAAATGGACTAGTATTGGCCATTTTGAATAGAAAAATCACATAACTTACTATGCCAGGAATTACAAATTGAAGAGAAATGACATCACATTCAACATCATAAAGATATCTCAAGTTCTAACCAGATGTACAACACTGTCTGTTATAGGATAATATCCATTCGCCTACAAGGAAGACCAATTGATATAATTATTATTTAAATTTACACACCAACCACTAAAGCCAGTGATGATGGACTTAAGACTTACACCAACTTTTTAGAGGATCTCTGGTAGCATAGTGGTTATGAGTCGAGCTGTTAACCTCAAGGTCAGCAGTTCAAAACTACCAGCCATTCCATGGGAGAAAGATTAAACTTTCTGCTCCCATAAAGATTTACCTGTACAATGTCACTAAGAGTTGGAACTGACTCCATGGCACACAACCACCAACAACAACTTCTTCAGTCTGAAATTGATCAAAAATGCAACCAAGAGGTATTGATAATTATTGGTGATTGGAATGCAAAGGTTGAAAAAAAAAAAAAAGGATCAGTCCTTGGAAAATAAGGCCCTGGTAATAGAAATGATGCTAAAGATTACATGATGAAATTTTGTAAGACACATGACTTGTTCATTGGAAATACCTTTTTTAAATGACATAAAAGATGATTATACACATGGACCTCACCAAATGGAACAAAAAGAAATCAAATTGACTAAATCTGTAGAAAGATGCCATGGAAAAGCTCCATATCCTCAATCAAAATAAGACTAGGGGCAGACTGTGGAACTGACTATCAATTGCCCATATGCAAGTTCAGGCTGAAGCTGAAGAAAATTAAAACAGAACCAAAGTATGACTTTGAACATATTTAGAGATCATCTCAAGGATAGATTTGATGAATTATATACTAATGACTGAAGACCAGAAGAGTTGATGAATGAATCAAGAACATCATACAAGAAGAAAACAAAAGGCCATTAAGAAGACAAGGAAGAAGAAAAAGACCAAAATGAATGTCAGAAAAGACTGAAACTTGCTCTCCAGCATAAAAATGTTACATCAAATGGAAGAAATGAGGAGGTAAAAGAGTTGAATAGAAAATTTCAAAGGGCAATTCAAAAAGACAAAGTCAAATATTATAATTAAATACATGAAGATCTGGAGCTGGAAAACCAAAAGGGAAGAACACGCTCAGCATTTTTCAAGCTGAGGGAACCGAAACAAAAATTCAAGGCTTAAATTGCAGTATCCAAGGATTCTATGGACAAAATATTGAATGATGCAGAAAGCATCAAAAGAAGATGGCTCCCACACTTGCAGATAATACCCACTTGACCTGGCTTCAATGACTGGATGATCAGAGCTCACCCCAAAGAAGAAAGAAGAGGGAAAAAAGTGTCATCTGATATAATTTGATGAACTTGACCTACACCTATGGAAGCAGTAGCTCAAAAGAGGGAACAAGTCCTTACAGCAAGAATCATTCCCACCCCCTCCACACACAGAGTAGACAGGGATGGGCAACTTGGACATTGGCTACCCAAAATGGGGGTGGGGGGCTACAAAGGCAAGAAGTGACTGGCTTACAAGCTTTCAAGAAGGAACCTAGATCCAAAGAGCATGGAGGAAGGTAGAGTCTCCAGTGAATAGTATCCAATCTGTCTAGGAAGGGCTGATGAAATGAAATGCAGATGGGTCTCTTGTGATGCAATAGTGAATAAATGTTATCAGGACTGATTGTGAGAGCTGGAAATATAAAGGTGGACATTTTATAGCAAGGAGGGGAGTGATTAACTTTCCAGTCTAGGAGCAGAGGGCCCTGGGACCATCAATGGAGAAGAGCAGAGAGTGGGACCCTACCCAGAGAAGCAGTGATGCCTGATATGGAGGCAGAGACGATGATGTGGAGAGATGGAGTGGCTGGGGACTTGAGATCCAGAGAGGAAGAGAGGCTGTGTGCTGACAACCGGGGGAGGGGGGGGACAGGCTTTCAGGGTATACACTTTGGTTGGTTGATGATGCATGGACGGGATTGTAACTATGGCAATGAAACGATATATGATAGAATGAATATAAAACTAACATTCTCCCATGTAAACTGTCACATAATTCACAATAAAACATTTATTTTAAAAAAAAAGAAGAAGAAGATGGAAGGAATACATAGAGTAACTATGTATTAGTGACAAAAAGAAAAGATCAATGTTCAACCATTTCAAGAGCTAGCATATGACCAAGAGTCAATGATACTTAAGGAAGAAGTCCAAGGTGCACTGAAGGCATTGGCAAAGGACAAGCCTCCGGGAACCGAGAGAACACAAATTGAAATCTTTCAACAAACTCATGCGGCACTGGAGGCACTCACTCATCTATGTCAGGTAATTTGGAAGACAACTATCTGGCCAACTGAGGAGCTCTGGTAGTATAGTGCTTACAAATCAAGCAGCTAACCTCAAGGTTGGCAGTTCGAAACTATCAGCTGTTCCGTGGGAGAAAAATTAGGCTTTGTGCTCCTATAAAGATTTACAGTCTCAGAAACCTGTGTAGGGTCACTATGAGTTGGAACTGACTCCATGGTACTTAATAAGAACAACATCTGGCCAACTGATTGGAAAAGATGCATACTTCTGCCCATTTCAAAGAGAGGTGACCAACGGGAATGTGGAAATCATTGGACAATATTATTAACATTGCATGCAAGTAATATGTTGCTAAAGATCATTCAAAAAAGGCTACAGGAGCACATTGACAAGGAGCTGCCAGAAGCTCAGGCCGGATTCAGGGATATCATTGCTGATGTCAGGTGGATCTTGGCTGAAATAAGAGAATAGCAGAAAGATATTTACCAGCGCTTTATTGACAACACAAAGATTAAGCACTGTTCTAATTGATTGAGATTCAGCAATGAAGAAAGCAAAGCCCTTCCATCATGGAATGTAACTGTGGTGGGTAAAGAAGCTCTGGTACCACTGTAGGATAAGCACTGGACTGCTAACCATAAGGTTGGCAGTTCAAACCCACGAGTCACTCCACAGGAGAAAGATGAGGTTGTTTGATCCCATAAAGATTTACAGTCCCAGAAACCCTGTTTAGAATTATTATGAATAGGAATTGGTTTGATGGCAGTGGATTTGGTTTTTTTGTTTTTTTTTTTTTATTTAAGGTTTTTATTGTGGATTGAGTGAAAGTTTACAGGGCACATCACCAGTTTCACATTCAACAATTCATATAA
>NW_006408557.1:18024680-18028021 GCF_000296735.1 Chrysochloris asiatica | reverse complement strand
CTTGTTTCTGCCACAAATCCCCCCAGCTGTGAGCCTTCCAACCTTCTAAGTATTCCTTTATATGTGGTTCAGAGTTCTGGGACCATCCCCTGAACCTGCTTGGTCGGGTATTCTGTGTTGTTGTTGGCGGAGCTCTCTGCTATACGTCCACCCGATCCGACATCTTGTTTGTTCTCCCCCAGTGGATTTGGTTTTGGGCTAATCTTCTGACCTGATCTGTGGTAAACACTCAATAGGCTAAGTGTGTGCCTATTGTGTGCCAGTGTTGGTCCAGGTGTGAGACATATATGATTTTATTAGTATCGTTACAAAGTTTTTTTTTTCTTCTTTGTTAAACTGAGACTTAGAAGGCAACATCAAGCAAAGTTTCCAAGGTCAGCACAAGAATTGAGATTTGTGCCCAAGTCTGTGTGACTCAGAAGCCCAGGTCTTTGCCACCATCCTGCTGCTTCTAGGTGCTCTCCTTGGCATCACAGAGTTCAAAACTTGGCAGTCCCTGGCTTGAAATATCTCATACTGAGAACTCACAGCAAAATACAGGCTGCTCATAACATAGCCACAAAGATAATGTTCTACTTCTTACTTTGGTAAGTAACAAGTGAAGTCTTAAAAGCTCATGAGTGGACATCTAAGGTGAAATGATTGGTCTCTCTTCCTGTCAGAGGAAAGAAGAGTGATGGAATTAAAGGTACATAGAAATAGTCAGTCCAATGGATTCATAGACCACATGACCATCAGTCTACATGAACCTGAGACCCAAAGAACTAGATAGTGCCTAGTTACCACCCACAACTGCTCTGAAACGGGCCATACTAGGAGGTCCTGGATAGAGTGGGAGAAAAATGTAGATCAAAACTCAGAATCATTAAAAAAAAAATGACAAGTCTTGCTGGTTGGATAGAGACTGGTATAACTGGCCACCCTTCAGGTCTGGAACTGAACTCACCCCCCAGCTCAATTTTCAGCCAAACAATAGATGGGTCTATAAGAGGAACAATAGCACTAGAGAAGTGTGCAAACCATAGAATGGTCAACCATTTGTGATCATAAGGGCAGCATTTGCAAAAGGACACAATTCAGAAGAGTTGGGAAAGAAGAAGGAATGGAAACAAGAAATGCAGGGAGGAAGTGGAATAAGTGATATCACGTTGAGTTTCAGGGATCGGTAATCAATGAGATGAAACAAAAGGTGCATGAATTATGACTTTCGAAGGTAAAACAGATGATCTGCTCTGCAAACCTTCACCTAATTTACAATGAGAAAATAAAAAACAGACTCTCCAACCCAAATGAATTTGCTGGGATCTTCTGAGACCCAAAGTGAGTGGGGTCTGGGAACCATCTGTTATACATTGATTTGTCAAAAGTCAGATTCTCCTAAGAATCAGTTTGTTAAAAGGTTAATTCACTGAAAGCCAATTGGTCAAATAAACTGTTGACCAAACGAACAGCATTTACTGTTTTGCTAAGAACTTATTTAAAGGAGTCTTGGTGTGAAGCTGTAGGACCGCAAGGTCTGTTTAAACCTCAAGGTAGGTAGTTCGAACTCATCAGTCACTCTTCAAAAGCCCTATGCAGGGTTGCTATGAGTTGGAATTGCTCAAAGGCACTTAACAACAACAACATTCTTGAACAATAGGCTACTAACCAAAAAGTTGGTAGTGGAGCCAAACTGAGGCATCTTGGAAGAAAGCCCTAGGTATCTGCTTCCAGAAGATCAGAGCCATGAAAACCCTATGAAGTATAGTTCTACTCCAATGAGTAAAAATTGACTCAACAGAACCTGATTGGTTTGGTTTATTCATGAATGATTATGACTATACAATATTGACAAAAAAGATGATTTGCAAAAAGAATAGAAAGAAATTAATCTAGACTGAAATTTCCCCATGAGAATTGTTGAAATATTGGTGGCAGTCTTAATAAAGCTCCATTGATGTTCAGTGAGCACATACATACAAGAGTGTTATTTTGTTTTATGGGATCAAATTGACAACAGTAACTCAAAAGTTTACATAAACTTAGGGGACAGTTTATATTAATAGGGAAGGAAATACTTTGAAAAGGAAGATGAGAATGGCTTGAAGAATATCATCAATGTCACTGAATTATATGTGTACAAATTGTATATGCTATGCTGTGTATATTCTCAGTAATAAAAACAACGATAAAATAAATCATATACAAATATATATGAGAAGTCAAAAAGTATTGCTAAAAAAATCATAGTGATTCTGGCTGGTGATTCTGATCAATTTGTACTTCTCAGTTCGTGAAGATGGCAGAGCAGATTCCCAAGTCTGTGCTGTTTGTGTAGTTGGGTAACATTTGTCAATCACCCATTGCAGAAGCAGTTTTCAGAAAACTTGTAACAGACCAAAACCTTTTAGGTAAGTGGATCATTAACAGTGGTGCTGTTTCTGACTGGAACGTGTGTCGGTCACCAGATCCAAGAGCTGTGAGCTGCCTGAGAAATCATGACATTAATACAGCTCATAAAGCAAGACAGATTACCCAGAAGACTTTGCCACGTTTGATTATGTATTATGTATGGATGAAAATAATCTGAGAGATTTGAATAGAAAAGGCCATCAAGGTAAAACTGCAAAGCTAACATTGAACTACTTGGAAGTTATGATCCACAAAAACAACTTATTTTTGAAGATCCCTGTTATGGGAATGACTCCAATTTTGAGACTGTGTACCAGCAGTGTATTATGTGCTGCAAAGCATTTTTAGAGGAGGCACACTAAGGCTGTGATGAACACCTTCACGGTATGCTCTATATTTTTCAGTCAGTAGATAATGTTCCATAATTTAAGGCTGCAACTGTTTCTTCAGTTTACTTACCATGGAAATAATTGTAAGTATTTCTTACCTTAAAAATAATTGTAAAGCCCTACAATATGGAGATTGAAGCATTCAGCTGAAAAAAAGAGAGGGCATATGCACAAGAACACCCACACTTGCAGATAATACCCACTTGACCTGGCTTCAATGACTGGATGATCAGAGGTCAACCAGAAGAAGAAAGAAGAAGACAAAAAAGAGTAATCTGATACAATTTGATGAACTTGACCTATATATATGGAAGCAGTAGCTCAAAAGAGGGAACAAATCCTTACAGCAAGAATCATTCCCACCCCCTCCACACACAGCGTAGACAGAGATGGGCAACTTGGACATTGGCTACCCAAAATGGGGGGCGGGGGGCTACAAAGGCAAGAAGTGACTGGCTTACAAGTTTTCAAGAGGGAACCTAGAACCAGGGGGCCTGGAGGAAGGCAGAATCTCCAGTGAGTAGTATCCAATCTGCCTAGGCGGAGCTGATGAAATGAAAT
>NW_006408557.1:18020048-18024580 GCF_000296735.1 Chrysochloris asiatica | reverse complement strand
AGGTCCCTAGGACCATCAAGGGAGAAGAGCAGAGAGCGGGACCCTACCCAGAGAAGCAGTGATGCCTGAAATGGAGCCAGAGATGATGACGTGGAGCGATGGAGCAGCTGGAGACTTTAGATCCAGAGAAGGAGAGGGACTGTGTGCTGAAGACTGGGGGCAGGGGTACTGTAGGGGGCATGCTTGCAGAGTATACCCTTTGGTTGGTTGATGATACATGGAGGGGATTGTAACCATGGCAATGATACGATATACGATAGAATGAATGTAAAACTAATGTTCTCCCATGTAAACTATCATATAATTCACAATAAAACACTAAAAAAAAAATTGTAAATGGAAATCACTTGTGATTGGCTGAGGAATAAATAAGAATCTTTGATTCAGACACTTTAAGGGTACATTAAACATTCTTAAATTAGTTGAACGTCTCACTTTGCCCTCATTGCAAACAACATACCAGAACATCACAACAGACAATTCTGAGTGTGTTTTGGAGCACAGTTATTTTCCTGTGTTTGGCAAGTACCAAGCTTGGGACTGTGGTCACTGTGATCTGCTTAATTATGATGGTAATAAATAATGAGGTAAAATATCACTTTAAGGCCTAGGCCAACATCTGAGTCCACAGAAAAGTTAAAGTAGCCTACTCTACGTCTTCAGAAAGTTATATGGATACGTTAATAAAGGACAAATTTCCTTTGCTAACCTATGCTGCCTCTCATCTTTTTGCATTCAGGACTTTTTCTTGAAAAATATTCCCCTTTCATAGCGACTCACAGTCTAGAGTAGACTTGTTTTAATTCATACATGCTCAGAGTGCACACTTACATGCTACTGTTGTTGTTGTTGTTGCTAAGTGCCCTCGAGTCGATTCCAACCCGTAGCGACCCTGTATAGGGTTTTCAAGGAGCAGCTGGTGAGCTTGAACCACCGACCTTGCAGTTCAAACGACTTTGCAGTCTGACGCATTAGCCCGTAGCGCCACACCAGGACAGGAAAAAATTTATGAAGTTAATCTTTAGCACTTTTGATATTTTATTTTTATTTTATTCCATAAAGAAGTTGGCTTATTTGCTCCTATTTGGACCACGTTACCTCTGAAATTTTAAATTGTATCAAAAGATACAATTTTAGTCTTATGGTCTGTTTAACAAACCTCTCTTTTTTATATATGCACATATATATAACCCAAATGTCAAACATATAGTGACGGGGAGGAGTTGGGGGATGATTTTAAAAGTTGGAAGAAAAGAGTCCTGTTTTGTTAAAGTTCTTATATTTTGATATGTTTATAAGTATTCGTTCATCATGATTGAGTTCATTGGGGAATATAGGTAATTCCTATGTACTTTGAGATAACTGTAATCTCAAATTCATTTGAATAGAAAATAAAAGATTTTTTCTGAATAAACTGGAGAATATAAAATAACTGGAAAAACAATCATAGAAACCTTCATCTATGTCTATATACACTTCTAAAGGCAGTTTTTCCATTCATGAAGCCCTTCCTCAGAGAATTCTGCACTCTTCGGTTTACACAATGTCAAAATAGCAGTTTTGACATCCTCAGGGGACTCAAATTGTGTTCTCTTTAAATGTTCTTTGAGTTTGGGGAGCAAAAAGAAGTTTGAAGGGAAGATTAGCATTGTAGGTGAGTGGGGTAAGGAACCCAATAAAATTCAACTCAAATAGATTTTGCTGCTCTCAAAATATGGATCATCAGTTCTGGAAAAAGATTGCGGATCGGGTAGAAGTGTAGTGACGAGCTCTGCTGAGAACGACACAGAATACAGGACCAAGAAGACTCAGGGATTGGTCCCAGTACTCTGAAACACATATAAAGGAATATTTAGAAGGTTGGAAGACTTACAGCTGGGGAGTTTGTGGCAGAAGCAAGAAATCCATTGCTTCCTGGTTCAGGACGCTCAGCTGCTCCAGGAGCCGCCATTTTGTGTGGGGCCAATCGGGGAAAGGATCAGAGCAGCCACGGACGCCTGACATAGCCGCAGAGATAGAGGTGGGGTTGATGCAATGAAATGCAGATGGGTCTCTTGTGCTACAATATTGAATAATTATTATCAGGACTGATTGTGAGGGTTGGAAATGTAAAGGTAGACGTTTTATAGCAAGGAGGGGAGTGATTAACTTTTCAGTCTAGGAGCGAAGGTCCCTAGGACCATCAAGGGAGAAGAGCAGAGAGCAGGACCCTACCCAGAGAAGCAGTGATGCCTGAAATGGAGCCAGAGATGATGACGTGGTGCGATGGAGCAGCTGGAGACTTTAGATCCAGAGAGGGAGAGCGACTGTGTGCTGAAGACCTGGGGGGTACGGGGAAGGATTGCATGGAGGGGATTGTAAGCATGGCAATGAGATGATATACGATAGAATGAATGTAAAACTAATGTTCTCCCATGTAAACTATCATATAATTCACAATAAAACATTAATATATATATATATATATATATATATGGATCATCGATTTTATATATTATGTCCCGTGACCACCAGAGGGAGTTGTCCTCTTAGCTGTGACTCCCACCCCCACACCTACAGCCATACAGTCAGTTCCAATTTAGCAACCCTGTAGAACAGAAGAGAACTGCTCCCCAGAGGATTTCTGAGACAGAGCCACTGGTGAATTGGAACTACCGACCTTTCAGTTAGCAGACAAGCACTGTAACCAATGTACCACTAGAGATCCTCCAGTTGTGATTGCTATTGTTGTTAAGTGCCACTGGGTCAGTTCCAATTCATGTTGTTGTTGTTGTTACATGCCATCGAGTCGATACCAACTCATAGCAACCCTATGCACAACATAACAAAACACTGTTTGGTCCTGGGTTCACTTCACAATTGTTGTCATGCTGAAGCCCATTGATCCTGCCATTTTGCCAATCCATCTCGCTCGGGGTTTTCCTCTTTTTCTCTGACCCTCCACCTAACCAAACATGATGTTCTTCTCCAGCAACTGGTCCCTCCTGGCAATATGTACAAAGTATGAGAGACAAAGTTTGGACATCCTGGCCTCCAAGGAGCACTCTGGCTGCACTTCTTTCAAGATAGATGTGTTTTTCTTTTGGCAGCCCATGGCACTTTCAATATTCTCCTCCAACGCCACAACTCAAAAGCATCAATTCTTCTATGGTCTTCCTTATTCACTGTCCATCTTTCGTATGCATATGAGGTTATTGAAAATACCATGGCTTGGGTCAGGTGCACCTTAGCCCTCAAGCTGGCATCTTTGCTCTTCATCACTTTAAAAAGGTCTTGTGCAGCAGATTTGCCTAATGCAATATGTCGTTTGATTTCTTGACTGCTGCTTCCATGAGTGTTGATGGTTGATCCAAGAAGAATGACGTCCTTGACAACTTCAATCTTTTCTCCATTGATAAGAATGTTGTTTATTGGTCCAGTGGTGAGGATTTTTGTTTTCTTTACATTGAGATGCAATCTATACTGAAGGCTGAGGTCTTTAATCTTCTTCAGTAAGTATTTTAAGTCCTCTTCACTTTCAACAAGCAAGATTGTATCATCTGTGTGTTGCACGTTGTTAATGAGTCTTCCTCCAATCCTGATACCATGTTTTTCTTCATACAACCCAGCTCCTCAGATTATTTGCTCAGCATACAGATTGAATAAGTATGGTTAAAGAATACAACCGTGGAGCACAACTTCCCTAATTTTAAACCATTCCGTTTTCCCATGTTCTGTTCAAACAACTGCCTCTTGGTCCATGTACAGATTGTTCATGAGCACAATTAAGTATTCCAGAATGCTCATACTTTGCAATGTTGTCCATAACTTGTCATGATCCACACAATATAAAGCTTTGTGTAGTCAATAAAGCACAGGTAAACATCTTTCTGGTAGTCTCTGCTTTCAGCCAAGATTCATCAGACATCAACAATGACATCCCTTGTTCCATGTCCTCTTCTGAATCCAGTTTGAACCTCTGGAAGTTCTTTGTCAATGTACAGTTGCAGCCGTTTCTGTATTACCTTTAGTAAAATTTTACTCACTTGGTATATCAAAGATAATGTCCTATGATTTCCACATTCCGTTGGGTCACCTATCTTTGGAATGGGCACCAATACGGATCTCTTCCAATCAGTCAGCCAGATAGTTGTTTCCAAATTTTTTGACAGAGATGAGTGAGTGCCTCCAGTACCGCCTCACTTTCTTGAAAGATTTCAATTTTTATTCCATGAATTCCTGGTGCCTTTTTCTTTCCCAATTCCTTCAATGCACCTTGGACTTCTTCCTTCAGTATCATTGGCTTTTGATCATATGCTACCTATTGAAATGGTTGAACATCAACCATTTCCTTTTGGTACAGTGACTCCACGTATTCCTTCCATCTTCTTTGATGCTTTCTGCATCAGTCAATATTTGACCAGAGAATCCTTCAATAATGAAAGCTGAGGCTTGAATATTTTCTTCAGTTCCCCAGCTTGAGAAATGCTGAGAGTGTTCTTCCCTTTTGGTTTTCTGACTCCAGATCTTTGCACGCTTTGTTGTAATATTTG
>NW_006408557.1:18009326-18019343 GCF_000296735.1 Chrysochloris asiatica | reverse complement strand
TTGTACCTCCTCATTTCTTCCATTTGCTTTAGCATCTCTACACTGAAGAGCAAGTTTCAGTGTCTCTTCTGACATCCATTTTGATATTTTCCTTCTTTCTTGTCTTATTAATGACTTTTTGCTTTCTTCCTGTATGATGGTCTTGATGTCAACCCACAACTCTTCTGGTCTTTGGTTTTAGTGTTTAATGTAGCAAATCTGTTCTTCAGATGATCTCTAAATTCATATAGAAACCCTATATGTAGGTTTTCTGAGGAGCAACTGGTGGGTTTGAACTGGCAATCTTGTGGTTAGCAGTTCAGTGCAGATCCTACATCTCCTAACATTTATTCAGCATTAACTGTAGGCCCAGTGTCCCTGGGTGGTGCAAACAATTAACATACTTAGATGCTAATTGGAAGGTTGAAATTCAAGTTCACCCTGAAGTCCCTAGGAAGAAAGATCTGGTTATCTACTCCCCCCTCAAAACAACAACAACAACAACAAAAAAAACAAGCATTGAATAGCTATGGAACACAGTTCTAATCTGAGACTCATGGAGTTGCTATCAGTCAGAACCGACTTCACATCAAATTGTGTGAGCTCCACACCTTGTTCAGTAAGCTGTTTAAATGTGGGCTCTAATTTAATCCTCACAGAGACCTGGTGTGGCACTGTAGGATAAGCACTGGGCTACTAACTGCAAGGTCGATGATTCAAACCTACCAGTCACTCCTCAGAAACCCTGTATGGGGTCACTATGAGTTGACACCAACTCAATAGCACTTTTAAAGTTTTTTAATTATTGTTTTTAACAATAATTTAATCCTCACAGGGTTGAAGACTCCAGGTCCAGGGTTGTGTAGGTCCAGCGTTCAAATCCTGGTGGTCAGACTCCACAGTCCAGATTCTTTGCCAGGAATTGTCAACTCATGAGCCATTAGCCAAATCTGGTGCATGGAACTGTTTTACTTTGAATGTTGCTTATTCTCTAATTGAGTACTAATTGTGAATGCATTTGCCTTTCTCCAACCTCCATCACACCTTGGTCCCTAAATTAGGGTCCTCAGGGTTATCAATAAAAACCAGTATGTCTAGTTATATTTGAATTTCAGATCGATTGTGAATAAAATTTTAATGTAAGTATGTCCCATAGAATTTTGGGGGCAGCCTTAGAAATTATTCACCATTTCTCTGGTATTCTAATGTAACTGTTGTTGTTGTTAAGTGTTATTGAGTCGGTTCTGACTCATAATGACCCTGTATAGAGTGTTCATGAGGCAGTTGTTCGAACAGGACATGGGAACACTGACTGGTTTAAAATTAAGAAAGGTATGCGACAGGGTTGTATTCTTTCACCATACTTATTCAAACTATATGCTGAGCAAATAATCTGAGAAGCTGGGTTCTATGAAGAAAAATGTGGCATCAGGATTGGAGGAAGACTCGTTAACAACCTGCAATATGCAGAAGATACAACCTTGCTTGCTGAAAGTGAAGAGGACTTAAAACATTTACTGATGAAGATCAAAGAGCACAGCTTTCGGTATGGATTACATCTCAATGTAAAGAAAACAAAAATCCTCACTACTGGACCAATAAACAACATTCTTATCAACAGAGAAAAGATTAAAGTTGTCAAGGACTTCATTCTTCTTGGATCAACTATCAACACTCACGGAAGCAGCAGTCAAGAAATCAAATGATGTATTGCATTAGGCAAATCTGTAGCACAAGACCTTTTTCAAGTGTTAAAGAGCAAAGATGGCAGCTTGAGGACTAAGGTGCGCCTGACCCAAGCCATGGTATTTTCAATAACCTCATATGTATGCGAAAGCTACACAGTGAATAAGGAAGACTGTAGAAGAATTGATGCTTTTGAGTTATGGTGTTGGATGAGAATATTGAAAGTGCCGTGGCTACCAAAAGAACCAATAGATCCGTTTTGGAAGAAGTGCAGCCAGAGTGCTCCTTGGAGGCCAGGATGGCCAAACTTGGTCTCTCATACTTCGGACATATTGTCAGGAGGGACCAGTCACTGGAGAAGGATATCATGTTTGGTAATGTAGAGGGTCAGAGAAAAAGAGGAAGACCCCCAACGAGATGGACTGGCCAAGTGGCAGCATCATAGACTCAAGTGTGGCAACAATTGTGCGGTTGACCCAGGATCAAGCAGTGTTTCGTTCTGCTGTGCATAAGGTTGCTGTGGGTTGGTACCAACTCAATGACACCTAAAAACAACAATAGAGTTTCCAAGTAGCAACTGGTGAGCTTGAACTGCCAACCTTTCAGTTTAAACAGCTTTGCAGTCTGGTGCAGTAACCGACAGTGCCACACCAGGACTCCCTCTCATGTAACTAGGAGTCCTGTGTTTTATCTGGAAACCTTACCCTAATTACATTCACATTTGCAACTCCTGCTTTGTGCTCTATTCCCCCACAGAGGGGATTGTTTATTAAGCATCTATTACTATAAGGCCCTGGTGTGGTACCGTAGGATATGCATTGGATTGGCAAGCCCAAGATCTGCAATTTAAACCTGCCAGTGACTCTCAGTAGCCCTATACAGGAACACTATGATTCGGAACCAATTCATTGACATGCAACAACTACTACTAGTGTGTGCTAGTTTTGTTTTTTGTCTTTTACATAGATAGATGATAGATAGATAGATAGATAGATAGATAGATAGATAGATAGATAGATAGATAGATAGATTTATAAAACCCACCACCTACCACTAAGGTGGGAGGAGCTGGGGGGGAAAGTAGAAGAGGTGGAAAAGGGGGCCCAGAAAAAGTGGAGGGGGGTGGAGAGGCATGGTTGGAAAAGGAGCCAGAGGGTCCTTTTCCTCAAGTTAATGGGAGCACAGGAGCTCCATTGACCGTCACCTTGCGCCCCCTGCTGGTTAAAGATGGTGTCTGCAGCCAGTTCGAATTGCCCACGTTGGCAGCTCTGGAGGCCCCAGTGGCTATCGAAGGGGGTATGGGGGAAGTAGGGTGGGTGGCTGGGGGCCCATGGGAGCTGGGGGAACCATGGGAGGGGGTGACTGGGCTGGTCAGGGAAGAAGAAGTGACTGGTAGGGTGGCAGGGCTGGGAGCCTTGTCGCTGAGTGACTCACACTCGGAAGCCCCGCTGGTGTTAGTGCCCTCTGAGAGGCTGGCGCTGTGGGCAAGGTGACACAATACTTGAGGGGGAGGGGGCAGTCCCACCGCCAAGGGTAGATGTAGGCAATATCCATGAGGGTGTAGTATTCCTTTAGTTGTCCTCATAGAGAACCTCCACCTTGTACTTTCTGGGCACGTCCATCTTGTTGCGGAGAAAGTTGGTGAGATGCTTGACTGTCATGGCTGCTGGGCATGGCAGGAAACGCACTCCTGTCTTCTCTTTGTCCCCATCCCCATTCGCCAAAGGGCCCTTCTTCTCCTCCCGGTCCCTGACCCCCTCATAGAATTCGATGGAGAGACTGACAATCTCATCGTTGCTCAGGGCCCCCTTTCTGTTCCAGGACCTTCGGGGTCCTCATTGGAGCCATTGGGAACCTCGGTCAGGGAAAAGCTGCATAGAAATCCTGACGCCGTTTCATTTCATCTTTTAAAAGCTCAGGGACCAACTTGTAGACGATGTCTTGGAGGGTTTTGTCAGGTCTGATGCTCAGTAGGGGTCTGGTTTTGAGGACCTGCACATCACACATGGGGCAGAATTTGTTGGTCTCCAGGTAGGCACAATACAGGTTCTGCAGAAGGAATGCAAATACTCCACTGTGGTAGTAGCATCGATGAAATATCCCCCAACGGGCACACATGAAGTGAGTGTTCAGCTCCGTAATTTTGATCTGTGTGGTTCGATGCATGATGCCAGGGTAGTAGGGGATGGACTGGGGAGCGTTCAGGCCATTGGAGTTCAGGCCTGATGCAGAGGGACAACTGAGGCTGCTCCCTACCTGCCTGATGTTAGGAACACATAACTTCTGCCTGACCTCAGACCCAGTCCCTGACTCTGGGTTCGGGGTCCGGTGGGTCTCGAGGATGGGGGGATGGGAGGGAGGAAGGGAAGGGAAGGGAGGGGAGGCCGCAACCCTGTTGCTCCCTCTGGCGGCAGGTAAGAAAGGAGTTTGTGAAAGCAGCTTGGGGTGGGAGGGAAAGAAGGGGAGGGGAGGGGACAAAGGGGGGAAGGGAGGGACCCTATGTGCTAGTTTTGAGTGGGTTCCAGAACATTAAGGGGCTGTGCAGCAGCTCCAGGCTGTGGCTCAATCAAGCAGCACTATGGATCAGGCAGATTCCATGATACTAACCCTATCTGTGGCAGATAAAGATGCCATGTGGAGCTTCCCGGCAGTCCCAGTAAGGGAGTCCTAGAGCAGACTGCTAGAGCTCAGGAGTAAGCCCATGTTATCTGCAGCAGAGAACTAACTATATGTCACTAGAAAAACAGCTCCTAGCTTGCTACTGGACCCTGACAAGGAAACATTTGGTCATGGGGCATCACGTAACCATGAGGCCAGAAATGCCCATCATGAACCAGATACTGCCAAATCCACCAAGTCAGAAGGACTAGTGGCAATCCCTCATCCAATAGAAGTGGTGCATCTAGTTTAGGTTTATGAAGGTGCAGAGATATAAGTAAGCTGCATGAATAGGAAGTCCTCATGTCACGTACTAGTGGTGCATTGACCCTTCTCCCTCAGTCCACGAGGCCAGCTGATGGACAAGGCAAAACCCTCAGCTTGATTCATGGGTAGGTCAGTTCAACATGCTGGGGAAAGCCAATAATGGATGTTGTTTCACTATAGCGCCACCTAGGGTTGACCCTGGAAGACAGAAATGAGGGAATATCCTCCCAGTGTGCAAAGCTTTCTGCTGTTATCCAGTTTTACAAGTGATAAGTGGTAAGACTATTTACAGGCTTAGGTGTAGAAACAAATGAATTAGTTGTTTAGTCAGGAACCTAGAAGAAACAAGATTTAAAGACTGTAGACAACAAGACTGATTCAGTACCTGGCACTTAATCCTGGCCTGTCACCCAGAGACCAATATGGAGACCACCTAGCCAGATGGAGGCAAATTGATTACATCAGCTCCCTCTGTCCTGGAGCAGGCAGTGATTCATTCTGACCAATGCTTCAGAATGTTCATGGAAAAATGGAATTTTAAAAAAGAAATAGATAATGGAAATTTCCCACAAACTTTCTGAAATACCCTCATATATTTTGGGAATGGGTTTGCCTTTCTGTTTGTTTCAACCAGAAAGAAGCATTATATATAAGGCTCATAGTATGTCTGATTCATTGACTTGAACATCCTCAGATTATCACCTCAGATCAATGAACACACTTATCAGCAAAGGAGGTGTGGCATCCTCTGGCTTTATTATGCGCCACACCATCCAGAAGCTGTCAGCCTGAGACAATGATGGAAAGGCTAAGAATGGAGTTGAGACTCAAGCTTTGAGATGGTACCCTGCAAAGACATCACACTTGGTAAAGTAGAGGGTCAGTGAAAAAGAGGAAGACCCCCAGTGAGACAGATTGGCATGCTGGCTGCAACAATGGCTTCAAACATACCAAGGATTGTGAGGATGGCACAAGACCAGCCAGCATTTCATTCTGTTGTATATAGGATCACTGTGAGTTATAACCAATTCAATGGCACCTAATAGAACAAGGAGCAAAGATGTCAGCTTGAGGACTAAGGTGCGCCTGAGCCAAGCCATGGTATTTTCAATAACCTCATATGTATGCAAAAGATGGACAGTGAATAAGGAAGACCGTAGAAGAATTAATGCTTTTGAGTTATGGTATTGGAGGAGAATATTGAAAGTGCCACGGGCTGCCAAAAGAACCAACAGATCTGTCTTGAAAGAAGTGCAGCCAGCGTGCTCCTTGGAGGCCAGGATGGCCAAATTTTGTCTCTCATACTTTGGACATATTGTCAGGAGGGACCAATCACTGGAGAAGGATATCATGTTTAGTAAGTTGGAGGGTCAGAGAAAAAAAGGAAGACCCCCAGTGAGATGGATTGGCAAAGTGGATGGGCTCAAGCATGGCAACGATAGTGAGGTTGGCCCAGGGTCGGGCACTGTTTCATTCTGCTGTGCATAAGGTCACTATGAGTCACTACTGACTCGATGGCATCTAACAACAACAACAAATGGAATAAGGCTGTTATTGTTAGGTGCTGTCATGTCAGTTCTGAGTCATAGTGACCTTACGTACAACATAATGAAACACTACCTGGTAGCCTCACAATTGTTGTCATATTTGAGACCATTGTTGTTGCCACTCTGTCAGTTTGTTTACCTTTTTGAGTGTCTTCTTGTTTTTCACTGACCTTCCACTTTACCAAGCATGATGTCCTTCAGGGATTGGTCCCTCCTGTCAACATGTCCAAAGTACAAGATACGAATTCTTGCCATCACTGCTTCCAAGAAGCAATCTGCCTGTACTTCTTCCAAAACAGATTTGTTCACTCTTCTGCCAGTCCATGATATATTCAATATTCTTTCAAACACTATATAGTTCAAATGCATCAATTCTTCTCCAGTCTTCCTTATTGCTATGTAACAAATGACCACAAAGTTTAGTACTTTGAAATAGCAAACATCTATTATCTTATGTTTCTCTGCGATTCACAAGGTTTTCAGTGACTAAATATTTGGAAGTAGTTCATCACTCCTTCTTCCTAATCTGTCTTTGTCTGGAAGCTCATCTAAAACCTGTCTACCATGGGTGGCCCATCTGGTATTTAAAATACAGGTGGCATAGCTTCCAGAATCACAGCAACTCACAGTATTTAGTCACTGAAAACCTTATAAATAGCAGAGAAATACTGTCAGATGTAGTGCCAGAAAATGAGCCCCTCAGATTGGAAGGCACTCAATATGTGACTGAGGAAGATCTGCCTCCTCAAAGTGGAGTTGACAGTAAAGACAGAATGGAATAAAGCCCATGGGAGAAAAGCCCATGGGACCTACATTTGCTGATGGGATACAGCTCAAAATGAGGAGAAACAGCTATAAACATCTATTATCATCAGAACATGGAATGTATGAAGCATGAATCTAGGAAAATTAGAAATTGCAAAAAATGAAATGAAATGCGTAAACATCAATATCTTAGGCATTAGTGAGCTGAAATGGGCTGATATTGGCCACTTTGAATCTGACAACCACATGGTTTACTATGCCAGGAATGATCAATTGAAGATGATGTCAGAAAGAACCTATCCAGATCAGGCATGAGGTAAAACGCTGTCTGTGATAGGATAATATCCATGTGCCTACAGGGAAGCCCAGTTAATACCACTATTATTCAAATTTATGTACCAACTACTAAAGCCAGTGAGGATGAAATAGAAGAATTCTACCAACTTCTACAATCTGAAATTGATCAAACATGCAATCAAGATGTCTTGATCCCCATGAACTCAGTAAAAAAGCTAATAGACCTCATTGGAAGATTCAGCAAAGTGGCAGGATATAAGATCAACATACAAAAATCAGTTGGATTCCTCTATACCAAAAATGACAGTGTTGAAAAGGACATTAAGAAAGCAATACCATTTACAATAGCAGCAGTCAAGAAATCAAATGGCATATTGCATTAGGCAAATATGCTGCACAAAACCTTTTTCAAGTGTTGAAGAGCAAAGATGGCAGCTTGAGGACTAAGGTGCGCCTGACCCAAGCCATGGTATTTTCAATAATCTCATATGCATGTGAAAGATGGACAGTGAATAAGGAAGACCACAGAAGAATTGATGCTTTTAAGTCATGGTGTTGGAGGAGAATATTGAAAATGCCATGAGCTGCCAAAAGAACCAATAGATCCGTTTTGAAAGAAGTACAGCCAGAGTGCTCCTTGGAGGTCAAGATGGCCAAATTCATCTCTCATACTAAGGACATATGGTCAGAAGGGACCAGTCATTGGGAAGGATATCATGTTTGGTAATGTGGAGAGTCAGAGAAAAAGAGGAAGACCCCCAATGAGATGGATTGGCCAAGTGGCAGCATCAATGGGCTCAAGCATGACAACAACAGTGAGGTTGGCCCAGGATCGGGCAGTGTTTTCTTCTGCTGTGCATAAGGTCACTATGAGTCGGTACCAACTTGATGGCACCCAACAACAACAATTATCTTACAGTTTTATGGAATTTGGGAGCAGCTTAGTTCAGTGGTTCTGGCTTAGTTTTCTCGTGGGGTTGCTACCAAGTTTTTAGCTGGAGCTACAGACACCTGAAGCCTCAACTAGGAGGATCTGCTTCCAAGTTCATTCTCATGGTTGCAACAATACTGCTGCAACCCTGCTGGCTGTTTACTAGAGTCTTCAGTGCCTCCTCCCACAGTGTTGCCTGAATTGTCCTCACTTTATGGCAGTTGGCTTCCCTCAGAGAAAGTGCTCCAAAAGAGTAAGATCCAAATCAAAATTAAAGATTTTATAAACTAATTTCAGAAATTACATGCCATCACTTCTGCTGTATCGTATCGACCACACACACCAACCCTGGTACAATGTGGTAGGAGACTATACAAGGGTGTGAATGTCAGGAGGTAGAGATCATTAGAGGGTGACTTGGAGACTGGCTACTACCAATATTTTTCTTCAGGATGTGGTATACCTCTTAAGACACTGACCATTTGTTGGGGGCTAAAAGACTTACAGACCTCATAAAACTTTAAGTCTGAGTTTTTCCAGACAAAGCCTGCTTATTAACACTAGGAAAGTAGCCTTCCCAGGATCACGTTATTCACAGTAAAAGATAATCATGCGGGGAAAGCAGCTTTCCCAAGGTCGCCTGGCTCGCAGCAAAAGATAAACTTGTAACTATGCAGAACAATAATGACTTGCAAAAACTGCCCTATATAATCCTCTTACTTTCAATAAACTTTGTCACTTGCCATCAGCTTGCTGACCCTTGTCTGATCTTCATCCGTGCCTCTCCCTCGGGAAAATCCACGTTAGGGGTCTTAGCTGGCCTTAGACCCCCACAGCCATTTCAGAGTGCTGCACATCCAAAAGGTCGAATGATTTGGTTCTGAAATCAAGGAGTGCAAGTAGGGAGTAGTCCCACTCACCATCACTCCCAGTGAAATACTTTGGGACTTTGTACTTTGCATCCCCAGAAATGTGGGCTCTATAAGTCTAAATTCTTGTTTCTCAGGGATGTGGGAGATGCTTTCTCTAGGGAACACAACGAGGATCTCACTAAGCACGCAGAAAGTGTCAGCAACTATTAAGGTTGCTACCACTGTTGGTGCTTTTAAAAGCATCCCAAACTCCTACTATGTGCCAGACACCACACTGGGTGCAGAGGGTACAGAGGTGAATCAGATGAGTGTTTTCCTTCATAAAGTCTGCAACCTAAAGGGTGAGACAGTTACAGAATGTGGTAATCATTGTTGTTAAGTGACATCAAGTTGATTCTGACTCATAGCGACCCTGTATAGTGTTTCCAAGGAGTGCTTTGTGAGCTTGAACCAGTCCAGCACATTAACCCACAATGCCACACCAGGACTCCTTCATAACTGTGTAGAAATAGCTGGTAGGTAGCCTCAGGGCACTAAAGAGGGAGTTACTTCCTGTGGGTGAGATGTCTAGGAAGGCTTCTGGAAGGAGATAACAGCTAAGCTGAAAGTAAAAAGATAACTGGGACATCACCGGAAGGCTGAGAGCAGGGACAATTTTCAGGCTGGAAAACTACTCATTATAAAAGTAGAGAACAGTGAACTGACCTGATATGTGCAGGAATCACACACTAACCTCAATATAGCTGGGAAATTAAAAGGGAAGTAGAGGTGAGGATGGACAGAGAAGAACTACAATGTCAGGCTACAAGCTAGACTTGCTCCTGAGAGTCATAAGAAGCCAGAGATACGTTTTAAAAGATGGTTCTGATACACCCAACTGAAAGGCTAGAATTTTAAAAAACTGACAACACCAAATGGTGAAAATGTGTAACAACCATAACTCTCATACACTACTGGTGAACGAATAAAATGGTACAATTTTGGGGAAGGTTCTGTTGTTGTTGTTGTTGTTGTT
>NW_006408557.1:18006707-18007816 GCF_000296735.1 Chrysochloris asiatica | reverse complement strand
GTCAGTCTATGATCAAAACAATTACAATGTGAAAGAAGGTAAACACAGAGGAACAGAGATCCTGGTGGTGGGAAGGTCAGGTAGATTACAGGATAAAATAGACTGTCTTAAGTGGAGGCAAGAGTTAATGGAATATAAGGTAATCACAACAGTGGGGTGGGGGTGGAGGGGTTATTTTGGGTATTGGGGAGGGCAATACAAGAAGGGAGAGGAGGTGGAAGAACAAGATAGATAGGGGAACACTGAGACAGATTTGCATGGCCTAGTGGGACAGAGGTAAATAGTGATGCATGCTGAATCTTGGAACTACATTGCTCTGTAATACAGGGATCTTGGCAAAGCTTGAAGAGGGGAAGTAATACTAAAATGCTTGACTGTCTTATGAATATTGGTTTCCCTTGCCTACTATTGTAAAATAGACACTTGAGTGGGAGTGTTGGGGAACATAATTAGAGAAAACTTGTAAGTCCGCCTTCAGCCTATAACTGATTGGAATACCTCAAAGGGGTTCTAGAACTTGCCCAGTGAAACAAGCCTCTTGCAAAGCCTTTGCAGAGTATAGGACCTTAAGTGGAATCCTGAGAACCATCCAGAACCTTCTGAGGTGGGACATTCCCACTAGCAGGACAAGCAGACCAGCCTGGAACAGCTAGAGCGACAGAAGATACATCTTCAAAGAAAGATCATCAGGAAAAAAAACCCAAACAAAATAGAAGCATGACTGGGTACTACAAAAATAAGCAAGCTGTTCACCAGGAAGCCATCAAGGCAAGCAATCAAGTTCCTTCAGGACAAACTCCTCTCTAAGATTGAAACTCAAAAGGAACACATGAGCAGGCATGTAAGCTTGCTGGTGACCACATTGGTCTACTGGTGAGTAGAAGAGGGGAAAAGGCAGAAATGAAGAAATGGGCTGAGTTCAACCACAGTCCATTGACTCCCATTGACCTGGAGATGAGAGAGAGAAGAGTAAGGGCTAGTTGCTCCAAATTGTGGTGAGACCTGAGGATACCTGAGCCCATGGACAAGGACATAGCCACAGAGGGCTAGAGCTGAGAGTGAAGCATCAGCTGATATGAAGTGAGGGGAGATGCACAAGAACACCCAAA
>NW_006408557.1:18003257-18005305 GCF_000296735.1 Chrysochloris asiatica | reverse complement strand
GAGAGGGCCAGGCTGGAGACAGGGAGGCCAGTGAGAAGGCTACTGTAACTGTCCCTGGCAAGGAACGATGAGATCTGAGCAATGACCGGTGCACATGAAGTGGAGAGGAGAAATGATGACAAGGGTAGGTTTTGGGGGAGGTTCAAGAGGTGAGTAATGAGTGCAAGCTTTAGAATGGCTTCCCTCAGCTATGTTTTAGGAAAGAGTTAGGGAGAGGGGGTAGGGATTCCCACATTTGTCTTCCCAGCGCTAAGGAAATCAGTGAAGGATGCTCCTGCAAGGCTTCCATCCATCAGATGGGTCTTCTTGGTCACCCACTCCAAGGGACTGGTCTCCTTAGTACCACCTTACCACCTTACTTCTACCTCCTGCTCATTATCTCCTAGAAGACTTGGTGACTAAATGAGTAAATGTTAGCACAGAAATCCAACCCATGTGGGTGACTTCAATGGGAGTACCTCCATGGGTCCCTCCACTCCCTTAGGAGCTCCATAAGTAAAGACAAGCCAAGAACAAAACACCCATAATCCAGGGAGTTCACAGAGTCCAGAGAGGCTGGAGAACTGATTTGTTTGGGCTTTGGATTCTATACTGGCCTCAACAAACATAAGTGGCCACATGGAAAGAGATTTATAATCTGGTTTACACCTATACAATCAGATAAATCCCCAAAGCATGCATGTCTTTCCCTTTTTCATTTTTTATTGAGGTTTGGGTGAAAGTTTACAGAGAAAAATCAGTTTTCTACTCAACAACGCATACACCTTTTATTGGGTAACATTAGTATAGGAGCACTCTTTCCACTTCCTCCCTGGGTTTTCCTATTTCCATTCGCCCATCTTTCCTGCACCTTCCTGCCTTCTGAACTCTGTTTGGGGGCAAATGCTGCCCTTTTCTTCTCACTCATATGGTTGATTGTCCTGAGAATCACATTCCTCACACACGTGTCACCATTAACTTTACAGACCTGTCTAATTGTTTGGTTGAAATGTGATTTCCAGGAGTATATTCAGTTCCATGAGTCTCAGTGTGGTGATGCTGGTTAATGCGCTGGACTGCAAGGTCAGTTTGAACCACAAGGTCACCAGTTCAAGCTCATCAGCTGCTCCTCAGAAACCCTATACAGGGTTGCTAGGAGTCAAAACTGACTCAACGGCATTTAACAACAACAACATTTAGCTCCAGATTTAAAGAGTGTCTCAGGAGTTCCACCAGCATCTAGCAGACCAGTATGCCTGGTGTTTTTTTCATTTGAATTTTGTTCTACATTTTTCTTCCACTCTGTCCAAGATCTTCTATTGTGATCCCAACCAGAGTGGTTGGCAGTGGTAGCTGGACACCATCTGGTTCTTCTGGTCTCAGGCTAGTGAAGGCTGTTGTTCACATGGTTCATTAGTCCTTTGTACTAACCACTTCCTTAAATCTGATTTTCTTCATTCTTTTTTGATTGGGATGGGAGAGACCACTAGTTGTATCTTAGATGGCCACTTTCAAGCTTTTAAGACTTCAGTCACAACTCACCAAAGTATGATGCAGAGCATTGTCTTTGTGGACTATGTTACGACCATTGAACTAGATGTTCCCCAAAACTATGGTCCTAAGTCCCCAAGACCAGTGACTCATTGCCTCAAGGTGTTTGGTTATAGCTAAGAAATTCTCATAACTTTGCCTCCTGTATTCTCTACTATATACACAAACCTATTTGTAGTACATACACATCCATATGTAGAAATATCATCTGCCAAAACTATATATGGTCATTGATGGAGTCCTGTTCATCTCCCACGTTTGTTCAGGTTGCTTGCATGAATCCATTTGTAGATTATTGTTTGTTTTTACTGTTATTGCAGGATTTTGTGTGTGTTGCCTTTAACTCTTGTGCACCTCCCAGTGTCTTCCTTTGATTTGATCATTGTGCTGACCTTATTGTATGAGCAGGCTTCAAAATTTCATGGAAAATTGAATTAAAAGATAATGTGGAGGCAGCAGTGAAGAAATGGGCTGAGTTCAACCACATACCATAGACTCCCATTGACCTGGAGAGGAGA
>NW_006408557.1:17929926-18002359 GCF_000296735.1 Chrysochloris asiatica | reverse complement strand
TAGTTTAAGAATGTTCCAGGAAAGATAGAGTCCCCACTGAATAATTTTCATCTTGTCTAGAGGGGTCTGGTGATTCTTATGATTGAATAGTGAGTAAAACTGTTATCATAACTAATTGCAACTGTCAACAATTGTAAAGGTAGAAGTTTTATAACAAAAATGGGGGAGTAGTTAACCTTACAGTCCAGAAACAGAGGACCCTAGAACTATCAAGGGAGAAGAGCACAAGCAGAATGCAGGACCCTATCCAAAGAGGCAGCAACACCAGAAATGGAGGCAGAGATGAGGACATGGAGAGAGAGAGCAGCTGAGGACTCTAGACTCATGAAAAGAGAGGGACTGAGTGCTGGCAGGCAGGAGGCAGTCTTGCAGAATGTGCCCTTTGGTTGTTTAAATTATTATATATTAAGTGTTTTTGTATATATTTCCCCACCCTACATGCACCATCCAAAAAAAGAAAAAACAGAGGGAATGGAAGCAAGTACCATTGAATGACAATGCACGGAGGAAATTGTAATCATTGCAGTGAAATGATGGTGTAAAGCCAATGTTCTCCCATGGCAACTATCACTCAGTTTACAATTAAAAAAAAAAAAGATAATTGAATGTTGCCCTTAATGTTTGAAGCCCCCTCACATACTGTCTTTCCCTTCACCCAAGGAGTCCTAGTGTGGTGCTGTGGGCTAATGTGTCAGACTTCAAAGTCGTTTGAACTGCAAAGTTGGTGGTTCAAGCTCACCAGCTGCTCCTTGGAAACCCTATACAGGGTTGCTATGGGTTGGAATTGATTCGACAGCACTTAACAACAACAACAGCAAGTTAATATACATCTTGATTTCTCTCCCTTCCTCTCCTATCCCTGGTATCAAAGAATGTTTCTTTCATGTGCAAATCTTTTCTTGACTTTTTACAATAGTGGCCTCATACAATATTTGCCCTTTGTAATTGACTTATTTCACTCAGCATAACATCCTCAAGATTCATTCATGTGATGATGTTTGGCAGATGCATTGCTCTTCTTTAACATTGCATGGTATCCCAATGTGCATTGTGGTTTGGTTATCCATTCATCTATTGATAGGCACTTAGGTTGTCTCCATCTTTTTCATTATTGTGAATAATGTTGCAATGAACGTGGGTGTGCATATATCTGTTCTTGTAACAGCTCTTATTTCTCTAGTATATATATATATATCTAACAGTGGGCTTAAAAGGAGCTCTGGTAGTGTAGTGGTTACGAATCGGGCTGCGAACCTTAAGGTCAGTGGTTTGAAACTACCAGCCGCTCCGCGGGAGAAAGATGAGGCTTTCTACTCCCGTAAAGATTTACACCCTCGGAAACCCTGTACAGGGTCGCTATGGGTCGGAACCGACTCAACGGCACTTAACAACAACAAAAACAGTGGGCTTATTGGACCATATGGTATTTCTATTTCCAACTTTTTAAGGAAGTATCATAAAGTTTTCCACAGTGATTTGCCATTTTACAGTGTCAACTCATTTCTTGATGCACCATAGCTTGGTGTGGTATTTTCCTGAAGTGTGGACTGCCTACCTCACCACGACGGTCATGAGAAATGCATTTGCCTTTCTTCTGTCAGTCCTTCCACAGACTTCATCACCAGTTCCTGTCAGTTTGACCCCATGCTAAGAATTTGCATTTCCACTCCAGATACACTGGTTCAGAATCTTTTTTAACAAGATCTCCAGGTGATTCATATAGTTCTCCCAGTGTGGAAAAATATTTTTTATGATCACTTTCTTTTTTCTTTAAACTACTTCCTGGAATAAAGAATTTATGATCACTTTCTTCCTTAAACTACTTCCTGGAATAAGGAATTTATGATCACTTACTTTTTCCTTAAACTACTTTCTGGAGCAAAGACTTTATGATCGATCTCTTCTTCTTTTCCTAAAGTAGGAATGTGCGCTTTAAAATTTTTGAAGTAGCCAACCGGGTAAGGGAACAGATTGTGCAGTCAAAACCCTAGCCAATAGGGTGAGACACAGCCTTGAGATTCCCGTCAGGGATTGAAAATCCTAGTGGACTGCCCACTCGGTGTGCTCGCTGGCCTGTTCGTGTATGTACAGCTATGCGCACGCACCCTCTTGCAAGAGAAAATTTTACTTTGCCAAGGTAATTTAGTCTCACTGAGTGTCTTTTACGCGACATCGGGATTCATTTCTAATACCAGGTAATTCTTATTGTTGTTGTTGAGTGCCGTTAAGTTGGTTCCGACCCATAGTGACCCTGTCTAGGGTTTCCAAGGAGGAACTGGTGAGCTTGAATTGCCGATCCTTGCAGTTCAAACTGACTTTGCAGTCCAGTGCATTAACCCACAGCGTCACACCAGGACTTACAAATATATAAGAATCAACTGGGGATTCTGTTAAAGTGTAGATTTTGGTTCAGTGTTTCTGGAGTGGAAATGCAAATTATCAGGAGGGGGTAGAACCAAAATGAACCAGCTCAAAATCCTGGGGAAAGGCTTGAAACAGGGCTAATATGTCTTTAACACCCATCCAAGCTAAGCTCTTGGTAGGCTCCCTTTTCAAAAGAGAAGTCAGGTTCCTTGAGCAGGCAGCATTGTTAGCCAGAGTTTTACAACCTGTTTCTCTTTATTTTCACTGTAATTTGGGGAAAGATCTTCCTGAAGGGATCTTAGCCAAACTTTATCTGTGAAGTGAGTGCCCACTGCCAGGTGTTTGGGGGTAAGTGGGTTAATGCAAGAAAAGAACATAAAACGGTGCCAGGCACATGGCATGTGCTCACTAAAATTAATTATTGCCATTATTATCATCATTAGAGTCAGTTGCTGCTTGCTCTTTATGGAAACTGATGTTGGCTTTTAATTTTTCATGGTGATCTGAAATTTCCTTTTAGATATTGAAAATCAATTTTCTTTATGCTTTCACGTGACTCTGTTTATTAAAATGCATCTTGAGCAAATGACAGTCGCAGTAGTTGGCACATGATAGGTTGGTGAAGACAGCGCTTACACAACAGATGCTTGGGGACATTGAAAAACTCAGGGCATAAGTTTTGGGGTCAGACGGACGGGATTTCAAGTCTTGGCTTCTGGCCCAAGTAGCCATGTGATCTTGAATAGGCCATCCTGCCTCCCTGCACCTCCATTTCCTTATCTGTAAAATGGGGACAATAACAGGCACAAGGACCCAGTCTGACAGGTAATGAGTACTTAAACTGGTAGAGTCAGTCCTGTTCTCTCTACTTCATGCAGCGCCATCAGTTTGTACATAATTACTCACTGCCTTTGAGCCAATTCCTGCTCATTAGCAACCCTATAACCCTCCAGGGTTCCCTTGGCTGCAGTCTTATGGAAGCCTACTGCCACAGCAAATGGTGGATTCGAACCATCAACAATTTGGTTAGCAGCCACAAGAGTTAGCCCTCAAAATTGTATTCGAAAGGCAAAAAACATGCGAGAGTTGAACAGGAGAGATTTACATGGTGTAGATATGTGTACACCCATGTGTAAGTCTATCTGTCCTTAGTTTTGCACTCTCTTCATGACTGAAACTACTGGACACTGTGTCTATATTTGTCTGTTTCTGACTCACTCTCTTTCTTCCCAGGAGAATGGAAGCTCTGGAGGGCAGAGCTGGGCTGTTTGCTCCTGCTACGCCCATAGTATCCAGAATGGGCTCCCGCACACAAAGGACTAACAATACACGTTTGTTTATTGACAGACCTGCTGGCTGAGTTTCTAAAGAAAATGAGGGAATCAGGGAAGAAAGAATTCCTCCCACACAGCAATCTCAGGTTTCAGGTGTAGGTGACCCCTTGACCCTGCCCTGGACTGTTGAGGGGGACTTTCCTGCCCTCCTGACCTGGAGAGAAGGGGCAGGGGCAAATGGGGAGGGGTGTTGACTCTGAGAATCTATCTCAGAAGGTGGCCATTGGGGTGGATGAGGCTGATCCTCTGAGCGTTCCCTCAAACTGAGGCTCACTGTTTAGGACCAGAGGCCTGGTCCAAGTATGACAAGGAGCCCATCAATTACCAAGCCCTCCCCAAAACCCAGAGCCAGACCTCATTTCTAAAGACTTCATTCCTAAGGGAGGGTGTCACAATGTCCCAGACTTTTTCAATCACTTTGTTTTCCTTTGTCCAATGCTACACAATATCCGTAATTCCAACTGCAGTTGAGAGGACAGAAATCTTGATCTTCACAGCTCCCGGCCTCAGCTCCAGCCCTGCTTTTTGTGAGTTTTTGCTGCCATTGTCCCTTCTAGTGGCACTACTGCTCAGAGGGTTGAATGGGTTAATATGAGCAGGGCCCTCAGAACAGGGCCCAGGAAGGGAGCAAGACTCATGTGGTTGGTAGTTTATCTCCCAGTATCAGTGGCTGAGGCCAGCCAGGCCAGGTGCAACACAGCAAAGAGGCAGAGACCTGGAGTTTCTCCTACAGGCCCAGGCTGCAGACAGAGAGGTAAAGACATTTGTCCAAGGCCACACAGCTGTGACATCACCTGGGCTGTCCACAGGCCCTCACGGCTCCCTCCTGGGCCTCTGAGGTGGCACACAAGATGGACTTAGGCAGGGCAGGAGACAGAGATAGAGAGGAAGAGATACAGGGGTAAAGAGTAAGGAAGGGAGTAGGGAGGGACAGAGAATGAAGGGGCAGAGGGAAGGACAGAGTCAGTGAGAGAGGGAGGCAAAGCAAGAGATACCCAAGAGACCAAGGGCCAGAGGGCAGTGACCCCAAGACCTGGTTTGGGGGTGAGACCAGAATACCCCTTGTTCCATAGGAAGTTCCATTATAAAACATGGAATTTTGGAATGTGGAGGGGCTGCAGAATCCCAGCCCCCTTGCACCCAGCTCTTACTACCCCACCACATCTATCTCCTGCTTTGGGCTCTGGGGTCCCCTGAGATCCACCCCATTCCTTTCACCTGCACACCCCCAGTTGAGCTCCCAGACTCTTTCCCAAACTCACCCCCTGCCTTTGTTCCTGCACAGCCCTCTATCCAGAACCTCCACCCTTCCTGATCCCCCATACCAGCCTCTTATTACTATCCCCACCCTTCTATCTCTGCTCCAAGAAAGCCTTTTCTGAACAAAGGCTCCTAGCCAAGCAGCGCTGACCCTCTTGGGCCTCCACGAGCTGGTGCCAACAGTCACACGCTACGCAGATATGGGTCTCCCTCAAGCACAGTACTGCTCACGCTCCCTGTGTTTGCCTCCATCCTCATCTGACACACTCTGCCTGCAGTGACCTTAAGCACGGCACGTCCCCACTCTGGCACTGTCATGGCATGTGACACTCCATAACAATCACCCTGTCGACCTCCATTCATCTACTTGGCTCGGACTCACTGCTAGTACAGCACATATCCCTCCTCCGGATTTGCCTGCACCCCCCTGAGCACACTTTGCCTCTGCCAGGCTGACCTCCTGTGTGTTGACTTCGAGTCACTTGCCATCTGCATGGGCACACCAACCAGGGTCGCCCTCCTCACAGCCTTGACCTTGACCCTGCACCGTCCTTGTCTGACTTCTCCGCTTGACTTTAAGTCAAGCACCTGGTACCCCCAGCAGACGTAGGATACAGTAGGTTCAGCTAAGTCTGTTTGTGTTGAATTTAATCTATTCCTGCCCCACAAAGGAGGGATTAGTGTTTCAATGTTGATTTCTTTCTTTCTTTCCCGGGTGGTTCCGGGATGGCATGGCTGGACTTTTTTGTTGCTATTGTTAGCAATGGTATTGAGGTGTTTCCCCAGGTATCCCAAGTCGGTGGGGCTGCAGGTCCGGCATTGGGAAAATTGTGAGATTTGAGGTTTCCTCCCTACCCAGTCCTTGGTCCAACCTTTATTGACTTGTTTGAAAGTCATTTAATGGATTGTTTGCTGATTTAAAAAAAAAAAAAAGCTTTCAGTGTAAATTTTTTTCAGTTCTTCAAAACACAAAAGATAGAGGAAAAAGTCACTTGTGTTCACACCACCAAGAAACAAGCAGTGTTCCCAATGTGCTGTGTTTCCTCCCAGTGGTTTTCCTTGAGAGGGGAGGGTGAGATGAGGGGGAACAGGGGGCTTAATAAAAACTAGAACTGAATGCTACCTTGTAAATTGCTTCTTTTTCACTTATGAAAAGCCTTCGATTGATTTCTCTACATTGGTTTTTGATGGCTGCATGGTGGGCCCATTTACTGCATAAATTCCCTGTTGCTGAAGATTTAGACTGGTTCCATTTCAGGGCTGTTACAGTCCTCTTTGCACACACCACCGGGGAATTTCCTCAGACTACACTGAGACATACCCTGGGTGGGTGGATATGAACCTTTCTGAGAATGTGTCCTCAGGAATGAACCAGTCCTCACTGGCCTGAGCTCCCTTTGCTACAATCAAAGATAACCAGAGCCAGCCTGACCTACATCACCATGAAGCCCCAACATATTCATTTTACAGTTGGAGAGATTGAGGATCAAAGAAAACAAACTCATCCAAAGTCCACTCAGAGTCAGTGCCAATCCCCAGGCTGAAATCTATGTTATCTAGAGGTTTTCTACTCGCCTATGACTTTGACAAGGAACTCTGGTAGTGTAGTGGTTACGAATCGGGCTGCAAACTGCAAGGTCAGCAGTTCGAAACTACCAGCTGCTCCGTGGGAGAAAAGATGAGGCTTTCTGCTCACGTAAAGATTTACAACCTCGGAAACCCTGTTCAGGGTCGCTATGGGTTGGAACCAACTCAACAGCACTTAACAACAACAACAACATGACTTTGACATTTTGCAAAGGAAATCATAATCTTCAACAAGGATGAATGTGGGATAACAGCAAAGATGTAGTAGCTATACTATCATGCAGACATTGCTAATCAATCACCACACACTCTTATGCTGAGGACTTCAATGGTAGTAGCAATGGTGGTGGTTATGTGCTGTGGAGTCAGTTCTGACCCTGTATAGGGTTTCTGAAGCAATAAATCTTTACAGGAGCAGAAAGCCTTATCTTTCTCCCACAGAACTGTTGGTAGTTTCGAACTGCTGGCTTCAATAGCCATTATTAAATGACAAGAATTGGCACAAGAGCTGAAATGTTTCTGCCATTCCAGTGTGGCATCTTAGGTGCTGCCAAAGTGCTTTTTCTAATTGAGGACTTAAGCATGCTCATAGGTGGAGTGAATTTTTGTCTTTTTCTTTCCTTCAACAAGGCTTCCTGATTTCTGTTTACCTTACCTGAGAATGTCCTCAGAGATGCTTTCTGGTTTTCAGTGTGATTGTAGACTTCCTGGGACTCCTGGTGTGGCGCTGTAGGATCAGCATTGGTCTGGGAACCACAAAGTCAGTGGTTCAAACCCACCAGCTGCTCCTCAGAAACCCTACACAGGGTCACTATGAGTCAGAATTTACTTGACAGCGCTTAACAACAACGTAGACTTTCTGGGAGTCCATGTGTGGAGCAAACGGTTAACTGGCTTATTGCTAACCAAAAGGTTGTTTGTTTGAGTCCATTCAGAGGCTCCTTGGACGAAAGATCTGGCAGTGTATTCCCAAGACTTCGCCACTGAAAACCTCGTGGAACCGTTCTACACTGAAACACCTGGGGCTGTTGTGACTCATAGTGGAGTTGACGACTAGTTTGGTTTGGGTTTTACGTTGTTGGTGTTGTTAAGTGTCATCGAGTTGGTTCTGACTCACAGCAACACTGTAAAAGGTTTCCGAGGAGCGCCTGGTGAGTTGAACTACCAACCTTTCCATTCAAACTGACGTTGTGGTCTAGTGCATTATCCGCAGTGTCACACCAAAACTCCCTTCCGATCAACAATGCCAAATGGAAACAACAGAGCAACCTGGGACAGAGGGGCAGAGCAAGGCTTCAAGTGTCAGGAAGAACTGGGTCCAAAGCCTGGCCCCTCACTCGATGACTGAGGGACCTTGACCAAGGCACTTGTCTTCCACAAGACCTAATTTCCTCATCTGAAAAATGGGACTAATAATGCCCTTATTTTCTCCTCTCTGGACCTCAGTTTGGTGATGTGTAGAACGGACTAGTTGTTTCCACTCTGCCACCTTGCTGTATCTGAGCACCCAGTTTTGACTTAACATCAGCTTACCTCCCCTACTCCTAGCAGAGCTCTCTATATCCCTATCTTTCTCCCTACCCCTCTCTCTCTCTGTCTCTCTGTGTGCCTCTTTCCCTCTCTTTCTGTCTCTCTCCATCTCTCTCCGCTCTCTCTCTCCCCATTTCTCTCCTCTCTGTATTTCACTATGTCACGCTCTCTCTCTCTCTCTCTCTCTGTCTCCCACCCCCGTCTCTCTCTCTTCCCATATCTGTCTTACTCCCCCCTTCTCATCTCTTTCTATCTTCCCTCCCTCTCTCTTCCCATCTGTCTCTTAGTCTCCTTCTCTCTTTGTCTATGTTTTTCTCTCTCTCCCTCCCTTTCTCTGTGTGTGTGTTTCTCTATCTCTGTTCCCCCCACCCCTGTTTTCTTCTCTCCTCCTCTTTTCCCTCTCTCTGACTCTATGCAGGGATGGGGGCACAGATACGAAGGAAAAGAAAGAGGCTAGAACAAACTGGTCCTGCTGCAAGATGGCTCTCCACTCTCTGGAAAGCCAGAAAAGATTTCAAGCCAAGTCTCATGGGCTCCTTCACTTTGAGAGTACTTTCAGCCTTTCCTGCTGAGCCACTCCAGTGGCTGGCTGCCCTGCACACCACCCCAGCCCCTGGCTCTCAGCATTGTCTCCTCACTTCTTCAGAAAAGATCCTTGGGAAGGCCCTAACCTCTTGACTGCAGGGTCCACACCCAGTCTTTGGAAAAGCCCACATGCACCTTGACCCCATCCAGAGGAAGGAGAGGCCTGTCATTTCCCATCACAGAGGCCACTTTCTACCATGACTTGAGCTCATCAGCCATTTCTCTCAGGCAGGAGACAGAACCAGTTCATTGCATGTCCTGATGACAAGGGACACACCCCACAGGTCCCCAAGTGGCCCCTGAAAGGCCTTCTCCTTATAGGCCTGCACTGAGGACCAGACAGCCCCTTCCCTTCTCCCTGAGAGAGTGAAAGGAGGGACCACGACCATCTCCTTCCTTGCCTCTCCTTACTTCTTTATCACTTTGGTGAGGGACGTGTGAGCTGTGTGACCAGTCCTTGGCCACCTGCTTTCAAAGTCGGTGCTGCAGTCTGGCCCCCTTTTTGGTTTGCAGCATATCCGCAGAGCTGTGGTGTCTTGAACGACACTTCAGTTTTCAGACCCAGTTCCGGGGCTGTAAGGAAATCCCACCAGTGAGAAGTGAGAGAGAAGAACCAGGCAAGCTCTCTCCAAAGATGTGCCACTGAGGCTAAGACTCAGTGACTGGGAAGGAGCAAATCTGGGGCAGGGCTGGCGAGAGTGCTACTGGGAGAGGGCTCAGCATGTGCAATGGCCTGAAGAAAGAGTAGCGGGCAAGAGGAGCAAAGTGGTGAGAGACAAGCGCCTTGTAGGAGCTTGGATTTTGAGCTAAGAGAAGTGGAACCCACTGAAGGGCTTTAATAAGCAGGACAGCAACAAGATCTAAGTAATGTTTGTAAGACTGAACTCTGGCTTGTGGGTGGAAATTAGATTCAGGAGGGACTAGGTAGAAAGGAGACCAATAAGGAGACTGAAGCAATATGAAGGAAAGCAGGAAGAGAGGAGTGGACAGGTGAAATGAACACCCCTCAAGGCAGAAGAGGATCCAAGCCCCAAGAGAGTAAGTAAAAAGTTAGTGCTTTGGGGGTCAGACTGGGGTGAGAGGACATGAGAGCAAGGTAGAGTGTGACTGAAGAAAGCTTTAGGCAGATATTGCCTTCTGGTCAGTGTGCTGGTGTTGATATTTTAATAACAACAATAATAATAATTGTTGTTAGTTGTTGTGCACTTGATTCTGGTTCTTGGCTACTCCGGCTGTGCAGAGTAGAACGGTACTCCATAAGGTTTTCAAGGCTGTGACCTTTCAAAAGCAGTTTGCCAAATCTGACTTCCAAGGTGCCTCTGTTATTGTTGTTAATTGCTGTCCAGTCAGTTCTGACTTCTAGTGACCCTGTATAGGATTTCCAAGGAGCGGCTGGTGAGTTTGAACTGCCGACCTTGTGGTTCAATTCAAGCCAGCCTTGCTGTCCAGTGCTTATCCTCTAGTGCCACACCAGGTGCCTCTGGGTGGGTTCAAATGACCAAGCTTTCAGTTACTTCTTGAGTGCCTAATCATTTGTGCCACCCAAGGACTTCAAACAATAATAATAGCATTTACCATTTACTATGTTACTCAATGTTCCAAGCACCCTACATGTATTTTACACAATGTTCAAAACAATCTCATTTTGTCGTTAAAGAGAAAGTGGCTCAGAGTGGAAGCAGTTCTCTTGAGGTCACACAGCTGACAAGCACAAGAGCAGAGATGTGAGTCATGTACGCTGGACATCAGAGGCTTCCACTGCTCTACTGCCTGACCGGGTCAGATGGTGTGAAGGGGCATTCCCAGGAAAAGACGAGCAATGGGCTCAGGACTGTGAGGGGTGAGACCAGGAAAGGGACGTCTCTGGCAGCCTGGGAAGGGCTAGGCAGCTTGGAGACCAGGGGGTATTACCAGCTGTTACAGACAGTGAGTTCTAGATGCGTCAGGCCTATGCGGCACAGTCATGCTTCTGACCCAGTGAATAGGTAAGGGGTCAAGAGGCAGGAAGCAGGATCTGAAACAGGCCCTGGCACTGGGCTCTGGCTTCCCACAGAGGGACATTGTCCACCGGCAGCAGGTGTGCCCAAGGTACTGGCGGGGTCCTTCCCAAGAGGCCTTCCTGGCTTCCAAAGCATTTTACTTGTTGGCGCTCAGGGACCTTGGTATGTTTGCCAAAAGCATTTCACCTTGTTCCTCTTAAAAATAGCAGGAAGAGGTCAACCTACCATATGCTGTGTGACCTCAGGATTGCCCCTCTCTTGTCCCTGCTGCAGAGAGAGTTAAGATTTGCCCATTTCAATGGCCCTCCCACCTCTAAAGGCCCAACTCCATGCTTCTAGACTGAACTGGGCACCAAGGACGATATCACAGGAGTTACAAGGTAAGGAAGATGGCGTGGTGGTTAAGACCAGGTGTTCTGTGCCAGATGCTTGAGTTCAAAGACTTGCTGTCACTCCTTGTTGAGTTCCAAATGCCTCCAGTAGAATCAGGACTGTGGATGACTATGCAGGTTAACTAAGGCAAGACCTGTACAAAGGCAGTGGGTGATAGGGACCCTGCGAGGCCTCTCACATGTGCCCTTGGTTCAAGGTTGTTGTTGTTAGATGCCATCCAGTTGGTTCCAGCCCATAACAACGCTATGCACAACAGAACAAAACACCACCTGGTCCTGCGCTATCCTCACAATTGGTGTTACACTTGAGCCCATTGCTGCTGTCCCTGTGCCAAGCCATCTCCTTGGGGATTTTCCTCCTTTTCGCTGACCTTCCACTTTACCAAGCATGATGTCCTTCTTCAGGGACTGATCCCTCCTGATAATATGTCTGAAGTATGAGAGATGAAGTCTGGCCATCTTGGCTTCTAAGGAGCATTCTGGTTGTACTTCTTCCAACACAGGTTTGATTGTCCATGGTACGTTTAATGTTCTTCAAGGTTCAGCTTCAGTATTTGTTCACTCTACAAACATTCACTGAGATCCCTGAAGGAACAAGCAAGGCAAAGTCTGTGCTAATTGCTGCAGAATGAGTGAATGCCAGCCTGTGTTAAGGGCCTACACCTTAGTCATGCTCTTGGAAGCTGTGAGGAATGACCCACTATTATTGCCATTTTATAGATGAGGAAATTGAGGCCCAGAGAAGTGAAGTACTTTCCCCAGGGACATATGCAAGAAAGTGACAAAAATCAGATCCAAACAGATACTCTTTAGTGAATTAATGACTGGAAGTGTGAATCCTTGGGCGCATTGAAGAATACGGGGTGGGCAAAGCTATTCCTCCCTTTCCCCAAGTTAATTATCTTGACTAAACTATGATCATCATGTACCTACAAAGGTGCGTCCTTTTACAAATAATAACACCTACTGACGTTTACCAAGCACTTACTGTGTTCTAGGACCCGTGCTCTATATACTGTGCTTCCCTCTGCACACTGGGAAGGAAGTGCTCTCATCACTCCCAGTTCATAGACAAAAAAGCTGAAGCTCAGAGAAGCTAAGGAATATGCTCCAAGTCACACAGCACAGAAGTAGTGGGGTAGGACTCAGATTCCATTGGTCCCCAGGACACCCTGTATCTGCCACACTGTGGAGACATCCCCAGGTGGGTTTGGAGGCTGAGTTCTGGTTTGAATCCTGACTCGGCCATCTGCTCCAGGCTGTTTCCCATGACAAAGTCAGGATAAAGATGTTGACCCACTGCTACACTCAACGAGTCCCAGTCCCATCGTAAATACTTAGCCCCTCGTCACAGCTACTGTTCCCATGTTGTCCATGGGAGTTCCTGCCCATGAGTCAGGGAGACCATTGCATGGCCTACACTGTGCCTGGCCCAGCCCCCATGCCAAGAGCCCCAGCATCCCACTTGCCCCTCCTGCCAGGCCAGACCCTCCTTTCTGTAAACTCAGGAAGCTGGTGCCCCAAGGCTGTCTCCGGGCAGGGCTGTGGTTCACAGCTAGCCACAAATATTTACCTTGGAGACCTTGGACTGCCCTGAGGCCACTGCCAAAATGTAAGGGGTGGCCTCCCAGGCTGAAGTGTGCAGGATATAAGGCTGAACTTGTAGCTCTCTGATCGGAGAGGCAATCGGTCCGGAAAGAACTTTTGCATATCCAGGTAAAGTGCAAGAAAGGGCCCTGAAGCCTAGATGCCAGGAAGATTCTGAGCTAGAGATATCGGAGCAGAAGTGAGGCTGGTCCTTGGTCAACCAAGACCCTCTGAGGGTCAGGATCTATGGTGGAGAGCTGCCCAGCTCCCTGACCCATAGACCAAAGAGCGGTGCTAAAGGGACCAGACTGGCTGACTCTTTTCCTGAATTTGACCCCCAGGTCATAGGCCTGCTCTGCACACACGGATTGCTCTGTACCCCAGTTTGTGCTGAGACAAGAGAGGGACAAGGAGAAAGGCACTTGCAGTAGGAGCCAACGTGGTACTCAAAGAAAACCAGGGACACAGTAGAGGGTAGTCACGGAAAGCTTCCTAGAGGAGGTAATATGTCCGTTGAGAAGCTGAGTTTTGAAGCTGATTAGGCTAAGAAAGGAGTCCTGGTGTGGCCTTGGGAGTTACTGTGCTGAACTGCAAAGTCGGCAGTTCAAGCTCTCACCAGCTGCTCCTTGGAAACCCCATACAGGTTTGCTATGGGTTAGAACCGACTCGATGTCGCTTAACAACAACAGGAGAAAGAGAAAGAGAAAGGCAAGGGGAACAGCATAAGCTGCTTCCACCACTTGGAATTCTATCAGATCACTCTCATTCATGCCCCCAAGGCAACATTTCTCCAAGTGTGGGCTGAGCTTCTTGCTGGAGATGGGAAACTTTCAGAGGAGATGCTACCTGGACAGGGTTTTTAAAGATGAACAGGCAGAATGTGGTGCTGTAGGATCAGCACTAGACTGCAAACCACAAAGTCGGCAGTTCAAACCCACCAGCCACTCCTCAGACACCCTGCACAGAGTCACTTTGAGTCAGAACTGGCTTCACGGCACTTAGCAACAAAAACAACAGGCATTTGAGGATGAGAGAAAGCACTCCAAAACAAGGGGAAAGGCCCAGCACAGGAAAGAACCAGGCATGTTCTGGGAACCTATAAAGGCTGGAACTCTATAGAGCAAGAGAAGGAGGGAAGGGGGAAGTGGGGTTGAGTGAAGTTGGGTCATTGGTTGTTATTGTGAAGTGCCATCGAGTCAGTGCCAACTCATAGCAACGCTGTATAAAGTTTCCGAGGAACAGCTGGTAAGTTTGAACCGCCAACCTTGCGTTTCAACCAAACTGGACCGCAAAGTCGGCTTGAACTGAAGGTTGGTGGTTCAAACTCACCAACTGCTCCTGAGAAACCCCATACATGGTCACTTTGAGTCAGAACTGATTCAACAATAACATTAAGTAGGTGTCATGTCCATTTGTCAGATGAGAAAACTGAGGCACAGAAAGGTCCCTTGCTTGTCTAGGTCCACACATCTAGCAAGCAGCAGAGCAGAGTCAGGCAACTGAGCCCACACTCCTAACTACTGCCCTAAACACCTCTCCTGGGCCCCATGCTCCACCTCACCAGGCATAGCAGGCCTCCTGTTGGCCTCTCTGCCCAACCAACAAGGCCTTCTGTACTCACTCCAGGCTCTGACATCTGCCACGTACTGCTTACCCACCCTTCTGGAAGATGGCCAGTCCGTGGACCTTCACCCTCATCTGTGGTTTGCTGGCAGCTTCTTTGGTACAAGCCACCCTCCTCCCCCCTGCAGTTCTCAGCCTAGGCCCAGAAGTCATCAAAGAAAGTAAGTCTTGACCATCCAGGTCTCATCACTATAAGGCAAGGGGGTGGGTGGGTGAGGGAGCCCTCCAAAGCAGGGTAGGAGCCCCATCACTAGGGCTGTACAATGCATAACTCTGGGAGGAGACTTACTGGACCACCTGTGAACTGTGGAGTGTCTATGATCTCAAGAGCTTATGATTCTGAGAGTCCTGTTCCACAGATCTGGGGTTCCAAGAATTCTGCACCCAAAGTTCCCCATATCCTTCAGAAGGGGTGCATGGCCAGCACATGTGATGATATAACTACCTCTGTACTCTCCTATCCTGAAACTCCATCCATCATCAGAGCACCTCCTGTGAGTGAGACCAAGTGTTCTTCCAGTCCTCAGAATGGAGGGCCTTGACTGGGAGTCTAGTGGCTTTGGGCTCCAGCACAGCTTCACCCTTCTCCAGCTGCATGGCCCTATGCAAGTCCCTGAGCCTTCCATTTCTTCCTCTGGAACAAACTGAGGGTCTGCCTCACAGGATGGTTGTGAGTACCTGATAAGACAGGAATAGACAAGAACTTTATAAACTCTATGCCTGGGCTTCTGAATCTCAGTGCTATTGGCATTTAGAACTAGATAGCAATTTGTTATGGGAATCTATTCAGCATATTATAGGCTCTGTATGATAAGCACTGGACTGCAAGCCACAAGGTCTGTGGTTCGAACACACTAGCTGATCAATGGGAGAAAGATGAGACTTTCTGCTCCCGCAAAGATTTACAGCCTTGGAAACCCTATACGGGGTTGCTAGGAGTCAGAACGGACTCGACTCTCTATGAGTAACAACAAGAGCATGCAAGCCCAGTAGTGACACCTAAAAACATCTTCAGATATGCCAAATAGTCTCTGGGGAAAACCACTATTCTCAAGTATGGTCTCCTAAGGAGCAGAATGCTTAGTCAGCTCCGGAAGTTCGCTGTTAAAGCACTTAGAGAACCAAATCTCTGTATTGAGTAGCCCTGAGCCAGGACTGTATGGGCAAGGGCTTGGATCCTCAACCAGGATGAGCAGCAGAGAGCTCTAACAGGCCGCAGGAGGAAGTAGAGATGCTCTGGGCCTAAAGTTCAATCAGAAGGAACTTGGAGATGAGTAACTGTGGTTTAGGTTTCCCAATATTAGAATATGAGTCGAGTGCCAGTAGTTGGTTGGGATACAATCCCAAACAACACCCGCAGGACAGTGGAAGCAAGTAAGTAAAAGGGAGTACAACCAAGCCATTTACCACTGTGTGACTGGGATCAGAAACTACACAGTACTTCTAACAGGTACATGGAATAAAAAGAATTGTTATCAGGGAGTTTTTGAGTAATGGGAAATTGGCTAAGAGAGAAAAGAAAGGGAATTCTAAAGAACATCATAAGGATGAAGAAGCAGTATCCAAGGACAGAACAAACTTGGAGCGGGCTCAAACCACGTTGGAGAAGCTGTGGCTGAAGTTACTGAATAGTGAAGTTTGAAGTCAGTAGGCTACTAGCGGTTGGAGACCTGCCTGCTGAGATGCTTATGAAATTCTCGGAGAAGCCCTCCAAGGAGGAAGGAGAACTGCTGCTGACTCACTTGGAGGTGACTGGAAATGAGCTGGAGAGCTCAGAGAAGTCCTTCAGGAGTGCTGCTGAACTTGCAGTCCAAAGCCATTGGGAAACGGCATCACAGAGGTGCACACCTGGACCAAGAAGGGAAGCCCCTTCCTCCTCCAGTGCCTGTCCAGAGTGCTACTATCAGGGCTTAACACTGTGGCAGTCAGCAAAGGAGGAATATTTGTGGGACCCAGCCCCATTGCAGCAGAGCGGGCACAAAGGGTAGGTGTAAAGTTGAGAGGCAGTAACTTGACTATGAGAACTGGAACTCTGGAAGACAATCAAGGACACACACTTGAGTTGAAGAGGCTGATTCATCAGTTATTCACTAAGGGCTGCTTCTGAGGCACCAACTTTCCAGCACTCTCATCCACTCTGCACCTAAGTCAAAAGAGCTCTGGCTGCCAGACAAAACGTCCTCAGGCAGTGAGAAGCATTGAGGGGACGTGGGTGCGACCCACACTTTCCACCTCCACTGTTAGCTGGACACAGTGAATCTCTAGTCACACAGCAAGTCTGGAGTAACCAGTATCCAGGGCTCCTGAACCTCCTCACTCCTTCTCTGCTCTGTACCTGAGGGTCTTTGGACAGCAGGCTTTTAGGATGTGGATACCAGAGAATCGTTAACTATTGTGTTTGGGCAGCAAAACTGCACCAAACAGGGCCTTGTGGGGCCCCTGACTCTCGGTTCTGGAAGTGTCCACTGACTGGTGGGGGGAATACAAGTCCATGTGCCAGGTGTACTTACCAGCCCTCCTGGAAGAGCCTGGCAATACCCAGTGGGCTGAATGGCTCCACCTGTGCTCCAGCTTCAGTGCTCTTTTGAAAATGACCCATCTAGGCCACCATCCTCACAGTCCCATGTACATAGTGGAGATGGTCAGGATGGAGCTGCCCACATGCTCACCTCCTATCAGGGTCCAAGTATCCCTGGGTGATGCTCCTCCCCATCCTGAAGTCCCCACAAACCATCCTTCTTACCGCCCCCTGGACCTTAACCCTGGGGTCTGCCTCTAGAGTTGACAGAGGAGCTGAAGGAGCATGACGCCGTCAGCATCCTCCAGCAGTTGCCCTTGCTCGATGCCATGCAAGAGTCATCTGACGGCATCATGAGCAGCCTGGTGAACTCCATCCTGAAATATATTGTCTGGTAAGTGTAACAGGACAAACTTCCACAATACTTCCCTGAACACACTGACATGCTCAGTCAACAAACATCCATTTGTATCAGTTCTGTGCCCAGCTATGGAAAATGAATCAGACTAAACCTCTCCTTTGAGAAGCTCTAAGAGTAGTTAACAATAATTACAAGATAGTGACACAGGAACTCTAATAGTGGTAACCCCAGAGGAAGGTCACCCGAAGTGGGAATGAGATGGCTCTTCTCAATGGAGGTAATACTTGAGCCAGTGACTCAGAGTTCACCAGGAGGCAAGAAGAAAATGGCATTCTCGGCAGAGAGGCCAGCGGGGTAAAGGCACAGGGATGTGCAAGATTCCATCAGGATGGCTGGAGCTCCATCCTAGGGTACAGATTAAGGGGAGGGACTCAGTCACAGAGAGTCTTAAAGGTCAGTCCAATGAGCTGGAATTAATCATCCAAGTGAGAGGGAATTGTCATAATGCTATGAGCAGGGGTGGAGGAGAGGGATGGGGCAAGACCATGCTGGGAAGGGATCAGTGGACAGGGCTTGGGCTGCAGATACCAGCCAGGCACCCAGGGGAGGTGGGAGAGATAGAGGGGTAGCAAGTTTGGCAACAATGCTCAGTTAAGCATACGGCATGATTCTCATCTCTCCCAAATCTCATTCAGGCTAAAAGTCACCTCTGCCAGCATCCTGCAGCTTCAGGTGCAACCCTTGATGGATGGTCAGGAGTTAATGGTCAAGATTCCACTAGACATGGTGGCTGGATTCAACACGTGAGTGGCACAGTGGGTCTGGTGGGTTCACCTACTCATGCACCAGTGAGTATCTAGGACAGGGAAAGTGGTGGGAGGTTAGGTCAGCAGGAAGCTGGGCCCAGATCACACAGGGCCTTGTGAGGCAAGGTGAGGGTTTGGCTTTCACTGAGGAAGACAGGAGGGTAAAGGGTTCTGAGCAGAAGAGACCCATAAAGTGACAACATTTTTAAAGAAGGTTGCTCTGGGATCAAAAGTAGAGGCAGAGAGGCAGAACTGTGACAGTAATTCAAGAGGTGACAATGAAGGACTGGCCACAGGCTGTGGAATAGTGGAGGGGTGAGAAGTGGTTGGATTGTCGAGTTGTTCTGAAAATACAGAGACAATGGGGTTTCATGGTATATTGACTGTGAGCTGAGAGAGAAGTCCAAGGTGACTCCAAGGTTTTTTGCCACTTGAAGGATGAAGTGGCCAGCATTGAAGATTGGGGAGCAAGTGTGGGAAACACTACAGAGTTCAGTTTTTTACATGTTACATTTGAGATGCCTGTAAGACATCTGGATAAGGAATGAGGCAGAAGTTTGGAAGCTGTTGTCATATGGATGGGATTTAAAGCAGGAGAGGAATCCAAAACCCAAGTCTGAGACATGTTGGGGAAAAGAAATCGGGGAGACAAGGAGAAGCCAGAAGGAGACTGAGGAGAAGCCAGGCAGATGGGAGGAGAGCCAGATGACAGAGGGACAGCAGGCTTGCTTCAGCTTAGAGGGTGCTCACACGGCCTGCACCTCCACCCCCAGGCCACTGGTCAAGAGCATCGTGGAGATGCACATGGAGACTGAGGTCCTAGCCATCATCCAAGTGGAGAGCAACGGGCAGGGCCATGCCCGCCTCATCCTCAGCAGCTGTTCCAATAGCCAAGGGAGCCTGCGCATCAGCCTCCTACACAAGTGAGTGCAGCCAGCCTCCCACTGGCCTCCAACCATGCCTCGGAGGGAAGTAGGGGCTGGTTTTGCCTAATTTTACAGATGGAGATCACTGAGGCTCAGGGAAAGAAAGGGACTTATCCCTCTGGAATGAATCTACAATGTCTCAGAGAGTTCAAAACATAAGGAAGCAATAATGGTGGCATTTGAGGTATGACACCAGGAGGTAGGACAAACCTTTAAAGGTAGAGAGAGGCCTCCTTCCTAGGGTCTCTCAAGCACTCCAAGTAAACTCAGGTAAAGCCATGGTGTAAAAACAAAGGCTTTGGAGTCAAGCAAATGCAGCTCCTTTATTTACTATCTTCATGACATTGGGTACTTCACTGCTCTGTGCCTCAACTTCTTCATTTGTAGAGTTGATGACATCTTCCAGAAAGCAGGGAGAGAATTAGATGAAGCAATAGCCAAAAGGCACTCATAATAGTGTGTGACACATAGTACTCCCTGCCACCAAGTTGTTGCCTACACACAGGGACCCTATTTAGGGTCTTCAAAACTGTAAATCTTTATGAGAGCAGCCTCATCTTTCTCCCATGAAGTGAGGAGTGGGTTTGAACCACAGACCTTGAGGTTAGCAGCCCAGTCCCTAACCCACACCACCATCAGGGCTCCTTGTGGAACACGGTAGGTGTTCAAAAACACTATGCTTCCTTTCATTTCTCCTTAGCAGGAGAATGGGGACACATGCCAATCCCTATTATCCCACAGTCCAGCACAAATTTCAAGACAATCCCTCCCCCTAGATCCTGCTCTCAGAGAACTCTCTGACACTTTCTACATCTGACTCAGGGTCTACACTCAGCTCTACCCCTAACAGGCTGTATAGCCTTGGTCAGATTCCTTCCTCCCCTGGACTTGATTTCCCCTTTTGTAAAATCAGGAATGGACGATTATCTCTGGTCCTTCCTAACTTCTCTTTCCCTTCACCTCTTCGGAAGGCTCTCCTTTCTGGTCAACTCCTTTGCAAACAAAGTCATGAATCTCCTGGTGCCAGCCCTGCCCAAACTGGTGAAAAGTCAGGTGAGTGAAATCAGGGCCTCTCTAGTCTGTGAGGATTGTGCCCCCTACAGGACTGGGGTGGAACTATAAACTGGTGCTGAGGGATGAGAGTCTCTTGGAGCATGAAACTGCTGGATCTGGCCAATTCTATCAGGTATGATGACTGAACATGGCAGATTGTTGAGATCAAGGTAATGGATTTCCCAAAAGTCAGTCAGGGGGACTCAGGCTGATAACTTGATGTGCTGGTAGATATTTAACAATGAACTCTGGAGAAGGTAAGAGCAGGAAGCCTTGGTTTGTAACACTTGCTGATTGCCACGGTGTAAATACTCCCTCCATGGTTGGCTGCAAGCTACCAGTGTGATGTCACAGAACACAGACAGTTGAGAAGACATGTACAATAACACACTATTGTATATCTCCACCATACAGACACAAAAATGTAAATAATCTTAAGAGCCATTTGTTGTTGTTGTTATGTGCCATCGAGTCGGTTCCGACCCATAGCAACCCTGTACAGGGTTGCCAAGGCTATAAATCTTTATAGGAGCAGAAAACCTCATCTTTCTCCTGTGGAACAGCTGATAAGTTTTGAACTGCTGACCTTAAGGTTTGCAGCCCGATTCGTGACCACTACTACATTTTATTATTATCTATGACTTAAGAATCATAGATAATAATAAAATGTAGTAAAATAATTGTTGTTGTTGTTAAGTACTGTCAAATCAGTTCCAACTCATAAAAACTGATTTGACCCACTAGTAGGAGTGAAGGAAGGGAGATTGTGGGAGAGGATGTACAAGCAGTAGGCAGTTCCTTGACTGGGAATTTATAGCCTCTGAGTTCTAGGTTGGCAAAGTAGTTGGGGACAGGGAACAGTTAATCATAGAAAGAAAGAAAAGAATATTTCTCAAAGTGCATTGTCATTTCTAAAGAGTAGTAAGACATAGTCAACTAGAAGGTTTTAAACAACCTTGGAGCACGGCCCTGGAAAATGGGCTGCCTCTGAGCAGAGAACAAAAACTTTGGGTCCCACAGCCATGGGAATCCAATGCTGAGTGTCCTCCTTAAGCAGAACAAGTGAGACCACATTCTCTCAACCTCACTCAGTTTCCCATCATTGGAAGGGGTGGGTGGCTCACCTGTGCATTGTGGGATATTTAGTAGCATCACTGGTCTCTACTTGACCATAGCACAACGCCCCCAACGGGTGACAACTAATAGCCAAATGCAGTGTTGGGGATGAGAAATTCAGTGCATTCCGGCCCCTCATTGATGAAACTCCTGTTTGTGTTGTTGCAGCTGTGTCCTGTGATCCAGACATCCTTGAAGGACATGTATGCTGACCTCCTGCGCCTGGTGCGAGGTAGGCGCACTGCTCTCCTGCCACTCTCCTTTAAGACTGAGCCAGTCAGGCCTGTTCTGAAACTTGGGCCCACCAGCAGGTCAGATGAGCCGCAATGGGTTCCCTCCCCTACACCCACAGACGGAAATTCACCACAAATACAATATCACAAGCACCTACTATGTGCAGGGCTCTATGTGAGGCCAGCAGGTACAGTGGGAAAGGTGTGGGCTGCGGAACCCCAGGTAAACTCAAGTTCAAATCCCATCTTTGTTACTTTCCTTTGGATATGTCACTCCACCTCCTTTTAGCCTCAGTTTTCTCATCTATAAAATAGGGGTTATGAACTTCTACTTCATAGGATTGCCAGTGGGGGTGAAAGTTTACAGGAAAGTTCCAGGTTCTCTGCCTGGCACACAGACATACTTACAAAAGTGTGCTGGATGCACGGGTCGGTGGGTGAGTGAGTGAGCAAGCCAGCAACACAGCAACCACAGTGTCTGAGGGATGAGGGGACAAGGGAAGGGACAAGATCTGTGTCCAGGAAGGCGGCATGTGAACTGCAAGGTCGGCAGCTCAATCTCACCAGCTGCTCCTCAGAAATCCTATATAGGGTCGCTGAGTCGGAACTAACTTGACAGCACTTAACAACAACAACAACAACAACAAGAATTACAAGAGATAAAAGGATGTGGGCTGCTGCAGAGTGGAGATTGGTTTTGTTTTTGAGGGTGCTGAGGCTTATTCCAAGAGCAGCCAGAAAGGAGTGGAAAGAAGAGAACAGAATTAATATACCTGGAGCATTTACTATGGGCCAAGTCCTCAGACAACCCTAGCAATCATTTATTGTTGTTAAGTGCCGTCGAATCAATTATGACTCATAGCAACCCTGTATAGGGTTTCCAAGGAGCAGCTGGTGAGCTTGAACCGCCACCCTTGCAGTTCAAACAGCTTTGCAGTCTGATGCATCAGCCCACAGCGCCACACCAGGACACCTAGCAATCAGTACCCCTCTCCAAATAAGGAAACTGAGCTCCGAGAAATTAAGCCATTTGTCCAAGTTCACAGAGGAAAGCAACGATAGGGGAAGGCTTGAATTCATTTCTTTCAGTTCCAAGTCTGAAGTCATTCAGATCTGAGCCAACTTTATTACACTCTTAATAGGTGCCAGTTGTCTCCAACCTTATGAAGCAAGTATTACTAATGTTGGTGTTAACTGTCATGGAGTAGGTTCTGACTCATAGTGACCCTGTACAGGGCTTCCAAGGGGCAGCTGGTGGTGGGTTTGAACAGTAAACCTTGTGGTTAGTAGTCCAGTGCTTAACCTACAGCGCCCCGCCATGGTTCCATTTACACCCTCACTTTAAGATGAGTAAATCGACTTAGTCCTGGCGGGTTAATGCGTCATAATGCGTCAGACTGCAAAGTCATTTGATCTGCAAGGTCAGTGGTTCAAGCTCACCAGCTGCTCCTTGGAAACACTATACAGGGTAGCTATGGGTCAGAAGCGACTCAACGGCACTTAACAACAACCATAAATAGAGGTGAGAAGAAACCAGTCACTGGAGCTCAACCCCAGATCTGTCTGGCTCCTTTTCCGGTGCAGGTCCCGGGATCTCTCAGGGAGTGGGCGGGGCCAAGTGTTGAGCCGGCTGGAAAAAATGCTAGTCTGAGCCCTGGTCTCCCCAGTCCTCACCTTTCTTACAACGCCACAGCCCTGGGTAGATGAGACACTACCACCACCTGGTGGCCAAATTGGGAATCCCAACGAGAACAGATAAAGTCTAGGTACCCAAACTGGGAGGTGCCGGTCAGTCTAGCAGGGGACATGGAAAGTTACAAGCAAAATAGTTCCATTTTTTTCGCGAGTTGGCATAAGGCTGACTGGTTCCAAGTCTTCTCAAAATCTGTAAAATGAGTTAATAACAGGACCTAATTCATAGGGTATTGTGAAAATTAGAACAGTGCTTGGCACTTAATATTAAGCACGTAAATACCAGTCATTATTATTATCACCATTGCCTTTGTCAACATCATCATTACTACTCCTGCTTCTCTCCCACACCATTCAGCCCTCCACCCTCACAGAACTGTCTTCTTGTCCCTGCGCAGTGCCCGTTTCCCTAGGCTTTAACCGCCTGGAGTTCGACCTTTTGTCTTCTGCCATCAAGAGTAATGTCATCCAGCTCAGCCTGAAGGTGAGTGTCACAGGACCTTCCCTGAACACCCAGACTCAGACAGCATAGGTCTGTCTCAAGGGAGACAACACCAGTTACAATTGGGAAAACTCAGAAAAGTCACAATAGACTGAGCAAGCCCCACGCAAACCATCTGAGGGAGAAAAACCAGCAGGTGGAACCTAAGGTCCACACACAGAATATCGACCCAGGGAGATCTGTGCTCCGAATCGGATTTCACCAGCTAGGACCAGGAGTATATGTTCTGGGCCTTCTGCCTTTTCTCTCAGGCAAGACTCTGCCAATCTCCAAATCTCTGGTGACCTTGAAAGAGTGGGCCCTGGCTGATCCCAGGATCATGACACATCATTGAGAATTGCAAAGACCTGTTTCTTCCCTGGTCTCAGTTCTCTCTGTCTGTGTGACTTTGGGCAAGCATTTTCACCTCTTGGATCCTTACTTTCATCTATAAAATGTTTGTTGTTGTTGTTGTTGTTAAGTGCCGTCGAGTCGGTTCTGACCCATAGCGACCCTGTACAGGATTTCCGAGGGTGTAAATCCTTACGGGAGTAGAAAGCCTCATCTTTCTCCCGCGGAACGGCTGGTAGTTTCGAACCGCTGACCTTAAGGTTCACAGCCCGATTCGTAACCACTACGCTACCAGAGCTCCTTTTGTAGATAGTAATAATCACTGTCGTTGTTGTTGTTAAGTGCCATCGAGTCGGTTGCACCCCTTATAGGGTTTCCTAGGAGCAACTGGTGAACTTGAACTGCTGACCTTGCAGTTCAAACGGGTTTGCAGTCTGGCGCATTAACCTACAGATCCATACCAGGACTCCATTAATCACTGAGGAGAGGATAAAATTAGAATGCATGGGGCCCAGCAGACGTTAGTGCCTAGGAAATGTTGGTGGTTGATGGTGTTTGTTGATTCCGACTCATAGTGTCCCTGTATAGAGATTCCAAGGCTGTAACTCTTTATGGGGGCAGAAAGCCTTCTTTCTCCCTAGGAGTTGCTAATAAATTCGAACTGTCATCTTTGCAGTTAACAGCCCACCTCATAATCCAGTACACTATCAGGTAATGTTATATGACTATGTGCCTGGAGTCGATTCCGACTAACAGTGATCCTGTACAGGGTTTCCAAGGCTGTGCTGTAAATTTTTATGGGAGCAAAAAGCCTCATCTTTCTCGCACAGAACAGCTGGTAGTTTCAAACTGCTGACCTTAAAGTTCGCAGCCGGATTCGTAACCACTACGCTACCAGAGCTCCTTGTTGTTGTTAAGTGCCGTCGTGTCGGTTCCAACCCACAGCGACCTGTACAGGGTTTCCGAGGCTGTAAATCTTTACAGGAGTAGAAAGCCTCTTCTTTCTCCCGCGAGGCAGCTGGTAGTTTCAAACTGCTGACCTTGCGGTTCATAGCCCGATTCGTAACCACTACGCTTCCAGAGCTCTTAGTTAGCGCTCTATAAAATATGGAAGTACACATCTGTGAGAAATAACTCTTGTGGGTGTGGTCCATCTTCAGGAATTCATGAGATTGCTAGACCAGGCAGACAGATTGTTGATTTACATCCAGGGATATGTAAGCAGGCTGTTAGAGGACTAGGAAATTTAAATAAGTCATTAAGACCATAGCTAGCCATTTTGGCTTCTCTGGGGGAAGTGAAAATGGGACTAGGACATGCCATAGACTTGTATATGAGAAGCTGAAACTGGAGGAGGGGCTTTTTGTAGAAATAAAAGCCATTTGTGGCAGGCCATGTGGCCTGTCTGCCTGTGCCTACTGGGCTGGGTGCCTGATTTTGCAAAATTGAATAAAGAAAACCTCACTCTCACTAAACTGAGTACAGATTGGATTACTTGAGCGTTTGTCAGTATAGACAACATTTCTCACACATCCATGCTGTGTGCACCGGGAGGAACCATATCAACCCAGGCTGTGTGCACCACACAATCCAGCTTTCATGGCTCCCTTGGGAAATCATAGCATCAAACATTTCTACCATTTTTGTTGCCTTTTGAATTTTTCCTTCACCCAAATTGTTTGGGGTATGTGAGAAGTTGAACTATAGGTGCAAAATGAGTCACCTGAGTTTAAAAAAAGTCAAAGTCACAGATTATTTGAGGGTTGCAGTTGGAGTAGATATTATCAGGCATTTGAGATAAATCCACCAAGGCACTGAATTGTAGGCTAAGCTTCCCAGCAGCAAATGTAAAAAGAGAAACACGGAAGGTATCATTTCTTTCTTGGTTGTTATAGGGTAAAGAGCCCTTGTGGTACTGTGGGATAAGCACTGGATGGCTAACTACAAGGGCAGCAGTTCAAACCCACCAGCTGCTCTAGAAAAAAAAAAAAACAAGCCTTTCTGCTTCCAAAAAGATTTAGTCTCAGAAACCCTATACAGGCTCTCTATATGAGTTGGTTTGTTAAATGGTAAACAGTGGAGCTAAAATTCTCAGTCAACTCTTTGTTCTGTGTCTCCTCAGGCCAAACTGTTGGACTCCCAAGGACAGGTGACCAATTGGTTCAATGGCTCTTCAACATCTCTGACTATTCCCTCCCTGGACAGCACCCCCTTCAGCCTCATTGTGAGGCAGGATGTGTTGAATGCTGCAATGGCTGCCCTGCTCCCTCCAGAAGAACTTGCAGTGCTATTGGACTACGTGGTAAGCCTCGGCATGGGGCAGACTGCATCATGGGAACTTCCTGAGTCAGAGAGGGTGTAGGGATCCTAGGGCCCCAAGCAGTACTCCTGTGTCAGGCTCATTTAAATCCCTTCAGTGATAGAGAGTACATCCTTGACTCCAACAGACTCAACATCTTCCCTGTAAGGTTCAATCCTTATCCTATTCTTCTCTCTGGAAACTCATCCATCTGCTTCCTTCACCAAATAGCAGTCCCGTCAAGCCAAGGATCAATACTGAGAGGGTGGCAGGAATTCGGGCCAGCTGGCAGGCAACAAATCAGCAGGTTCTTAAAGATTAGAACTCAGACTAAGGGGCTGGGATGGTGAGGAAACAGTAGGGGTCACTAGCAACCACAGTGGTGACTGTGCTAAGAATTGGGGTGACTCTCTATGTACTCTGGGATTGGGGAACAGCCCATAATCCATGACCACCATCACCCACAGGAAAGCTCAGGTCAGTGGGGGTCCCACGCCCCACAGTAGTTGACATAGGGGCTGTTGTTCCAGCAGTGACATGCATGTGTCATGAACCACCTGGCCTGCCCAGTGTTTCTAAGGGTCTAGAAAACCTTCGGAGTCTTGGTGTGGCACTGAAGGATAAGTACCAGAATGCTGACCACAAGGTCAGTGACTATATAGTGACGAGACAGTGACTTATAGCGACTATACAGAGTCACTATAAGTTGGAACCAACACAATGACACTTAACAATAACAGAAAACCACCGTCCCATCAGTGAGTTTCTGGAAGCATATCTTGTCTCCCCCTCTGGCTGACTTTTTCTGATTTCCTCTTGCCCTCAGCTTCCCGAGCTAGCCCAACAGCTGAAGTCAAGCATCAAGGTGATCAATGAAAAGGTGGGTCCATTTGCTCTCTGCAGTTCGGTGGGTATTTTCTGGGATCTGACATGGGCTTCTGGGGAGAATATGTGAGGGACTACTCGCTTTCCTCCCAGCACTGTCCCTGTCCCCACAGAGACTTCAATCTAATGGGGCTGTTGGAGCTGAATCAAATGCTTGCATAGAAAAAATGTTGTTACAAGTACAACATCAAAGGAGAGGTTCTAAGGGTGTGGAAGCATTACTGAGGCAGCTGATCAAGTCTGGGAAGTTAGGGAGTGCTTCCATGAAGGGACATGTATTCCAGGCAGAGGAACGGCATAACCAAAGGTGGGAAGAACCTTGAAAAGGACCTTGAAAAGGGAAGGGGATTGTGATGAGCACATGCAGGAGGCAGGAAGGCAAGAAAGGTGGGCAGGACCAGGCCACCTGGGCTACATGGCATCTGTGGGTTAAGGTGAGGTACTTGGGAGGTCACATGTGAATCTGATGTCCTTCTAGGCTGCGGATCAGCTGGGGCCCACACAGATTGTGAAGATCTTACTTCAGGAAAGCCCCAAGCTCCTTTTGAGCCAGGGCACTGCCAAGGTGGCTCAGCTGATCATATTGGAGATGTTTGCCACCAATGAAGTCCGCCGTCCTCTCTTCACTCTGGGCATTGTGAGTTCAGTCATCTGTGACAGTGGCAGCAACCTGGGGGAGCACTCCTGATCACACTTTCCTGGTTACCCCTCCTGCTTTGATAAACACCCCCACCTTTCTTGTCATCCATCAGGGATGCGGAGGGAGAAGAGTTCTGATCCAAGAGTTAGGTGCTCTGGGCATGCAGCTCTGGCAGAAACTAACTCATGTGCACAAAAGAAATTGTATTAGCGCAGATAACTGAAACATCTAGATGATTTTGCCTTCAGGAATAGCTGGATCCAAGTGCTTGGTCATGTCTTCTTCTCCATCTCCATCTGTCACCCTTCCTTCGCAGGCTGGCTATCCCCTCATGGGTCCACAGAGCTTACCCCACATTGAAACAAGAGGATTGGCCTTTGGTACCCATCATTAGTCACCAGTGGTTCCCAACAGTAGGAGAATCTAACCTCCCAGCAAGGCTGCTCTGCTCAAGCAAGGACAAGTTTCCACAGAAGGGAAATTAGGGGCCTGTGTGAACCATGAGAACAACACTCACAGCAGCTAGTGTTCTTGAGGGAGCACCCACACCATCCATTTTAGAAGGCAAAGGAGACGATAGATGAGGCAGACTTGTTGTTGGGTGCCGGGTAATCAAGGCCTTCTGTGCTTAACCAAGGGAGACTCCCAAATAGGAGACTAATGCTCACATTATGATTATAGCAGGGACTACTGTTCACAAAAGGAGATCTGGTAGCATAGTGGTTACAAATCGAGCTGCGAACCGCAAGGTCAGCAGTTCGAAACTACCAGCTACTCTGTGGGAGAAAGATGAGGCTTTCTGGTTATGTAAAGATTTACAGCCTCAGAAACCCTGTGCAGGGTTGCTATGGGTCAGAACCGACTCAATAGCACTTAACAACAACTGTTCACAAAAACTATAAGGTGAATGGCACCTCTGAGTTGTTCAGCACTGTGTCTTGGCTTCCTGTATTGAAGGACATTCTGATCTATACACACACACACACACACACACACACACACAATGACCAGCAGTGGGAATAGACTCAGGCCAACCTCACTTCCTGCTGGGACTCTCCCCCTAGTCAATAGCATGTATTTTTCAAAAGATCCACAGCCTAGGCCTGGAGCTAGAGCCTCCTACCCTGCTCTCAGGATAAAACTGCTGGTGCACATCTTGGACCCCCATATTTGGGTTCTGGCTTAGCGTCTGCCCTTTTCAGTAAGAGTGGTTAACATTTACCAAGTGTTTGTTTATTTTCTCTGTCTCCCAGTTTCCTCACCTCTACCATGGGGTAATAATAGAGCCACCTCATAGGTTGTGAGGATGGAAGGAGAGACTTGTATGACACAGCATACCGTGAGAGTTCCATGCATAGTGCCACCATCTTTGTCACCATCATCATCACTATCCCCCACAACAATCCTATGTTGAATCTGTTAAATAAGGAGTAAGTATATCATGCTTGGAAAAGAAGAGGGTCAGCAATAAAGAGGAAGACCCTCCACAAGACAGATTAACACCGTGACTGTTTGTGAGATGGCGCAGGACAGGGCCGTGTCTCATTCTGCTTGCATAGGGTTACTATGAACCAGAACTGACTCAGTGACACTTACAAACAAGAGCATAGCTGTTATCCCATTTAATAGATAAGGAAAAACCAGAGAAGTCAAACCCTTTCTCAAAGTTACAGAGCTAGTAGCTGAGATTCAAACTGTGTCAACTTGACCCTCGAGACTCCTTGTATAACCCCCAGCACTTCATACTTGACACATCCTCTTAGAAGAAATGGGACATGCGCTTCTCTTCTTGCAGGAAGCTAGTTCTGAAGCTCAGTTTTACACTGAAGGTGATCAACTTATGCTCAACTTAAATGAAATCAGGTAAGCATGGAAACCACTGGAAAGACTGCAGTGATGAAAACCAATCATGCCCTGTGACCATCAGATTTCGTAGAGTATTTTGAGCCTCTGCGAGCTGACCATCCGGTAAAGGCTGCTCCAGGACTTACAGGTAGCTGCCTGGTCCAGAGTCAGCAGCCACATCAAGGACTGAGGGAGAGGGAAAAGGTCTAGCAGCAGCCACAGAACAGGCTGGTCCTGGCCATCAGGAATGGCCTGCCCACATGTCTGAGACTGAGCCTAACACTGGGGACCAGGGAACCTGACAGCCACACCCAGACACCATGTCCTTGCCTGTTCTCCCCCAGCCCACCCTTCCCTGCTTCCCCAGAGAGTAGCTCAGGACTGCAAGCTGGAGCCTCCTGGGACAAACCAACCCCACAGGGTGGTATGATCAGCCCACACATAATTAGTTTTTTAACATAAATTATTTGCCACATATAAAAATCAGAATATCTGGTCCCTTGGGCATGTATTCATATACAGTAACAAACACCAGAGTTAGGAACCAGGTGTCCCCTTTAGAAGGGGCCTGGGCCCCCAGTTCACCACAGTCCTCGTTCTTGGGGCCACTGTGTGTTTCCTATCCCCCCATTCAACTGTAAGCTCCACAGAGCAAAAATTGTGTTTGGTTTACTGCTATCTCTACAGAAACAGCACTGTGCCTGGTACACAAAAGGTACTCAATAAATATTTGTTGATTGTATGAATGAGTGGGGTCCCGAAGAGCCATTCTCACACTCATCTTCTGTTGTAGCGCTGATCGGATCCAACTGATGAACTCAGGGATTGGCTTGTTCAACGTGAGTACAAGCAGTTTGTCCCCGGGACGCTGGGATGGTCCAGAATGGTTTGTCCCAAAAAGAAACATTGCCACAAAGTTCTGGTCTGAGATGAGCATCAGGTGAGGCTGCCTGGCCTGGAATCTCTAGCTGTTGAGGAGGAAGAGGGAAGAGGCGTGGCAATAGCCGCAGACTTCCTGGCTTGGGTGTTAACTGCTGGATACACTCACACACAGCGATACTTATACTCACACACACTCACTGTCCTTCAGGGAAGCTTTGATCCTAAATTAAAAAACAGATCTCCGCTTCTCTTCACAATCTCATTTTGCTTATATAGGCTCTCCTAGTGACTCTGGGTAGCCTCTTCCCTGCTATTCCTCAGTTTCCCCATCTGAGTCTGACTGAATCTGTCTCAAAATGGCAAACTCTGCCTGTTGCCATCTTTCCTTTGGTCCTTGTATTTTGTTTTGTTTTTAATTTTTTAAGCATATTTTACTTTTTTTAATATACTTACATTTTAAATATTTTATAGTATTTAAAGTTTAAGTTATTTTAAAACTCAGACAAGCAAGGACAGCATTCCCTCAGAGCAAATTAGCCTGGAACAGAGCCATGAAGTCCCATTCTCCATTGTACCCAATTCCACCACCTGCCAGAGGTGGCTTTTTGTGGCCCGCCACAGTCTGTCTAGGTTCCAGGAACCCTTGCTGCTCTACCAGGTAGGGGACCAGGGATCTCAGCATCTCCCCAGTTGCCCTATCCTGGGAATGACGGGGAAGACTTGGGATTTTCAGCCAGGGTGACATGTCCCTACTCTCTCCCAGCCTGAGCTTCTGAAAGACATTGTCACCGAGACCCTGCTTTCCATCCTGCTGCCTAATGAGAATGGTGAGTCACTTTACTTCTCCTGCTGGGGTTTCCCAGTGGGGCCTTTCATTCGTTTTCCATTCAGCCTTCAGAATTGTTGTTGTTAAGTGCAGTCAAGTCGGTTTCGACTCATAGTGACCCTGTATAGGGTTTCTGAGGTGCGGTTGGTGAGTTTGAATGGCCGACCTTGTGGTTCAAACTTCCAAGCACACACCTGGAAATGACCTCCCAGACAGACCTAGTAATGCCTTTAGCCTGGGCACAAAGAAACAAACCAGGCAGGACCCAACCTCACAGGGCTGTAGCTGTAAACAGACAACCAGCGTTCACTCAAGCTGCCTCACATAGACCTGGGTTCAAGTCCTGGTCCCCTCTCTTTCTGGCTGCTACCTTGGACAAGCTGTTTAATTCCTCTTGAGCTTCAATTGTCCCCATATGTAAAACGGGGAAATAAGAGTACCTGCCTCTGAGGTGCAAATGAGGTAACATCTGCAAGGTGGTGCCTGACATATAGTCTGTGCACAACACTTCTTAGCCATTGCTTCTGTTGGCATCGTAGTCTCTGCTACCAGTGGAGGCAGCCCTTTGTTGTATGGGTAGAGAACGTTACTAACCCATGCCAACCCTGCCTTCTCCATTTCAGTATTTTATTAGAATGGAGAATCTCAAAGTATTGAAACCCCTGCTGTGGACCATGGGAGCTCCTGATGGTTCTTGAGCAGGAAAGTGAGAGGATGTGAGGGTATGCTTTGTGAGCAGCCAGAAGCTGATATCAGAGGCAAAGGATGGGGAGATGCTGGGTGTCTGGAGAACAGACAAGCAGAGAAAACACTCCAAACACGAGTCTACAAGCCCACCAGTCACTGACCACATTTGTTATTTCAGGCAAACTAAGATCCGGAATCCCAATTTCAGTGATGAAGGATTTGGGATTTGAGGCAGCTGCATGTTCTGTGACCAAGGTGAGTAGCCCATGGACTTCAATATACTATATACAGAGGGTATAGAGGTGTCTTGGTGGTGCAGTGGTTAAGTTCTTGGCTGCTAACTGAAAGGTCAGCAGTTCAAAGCTGACCTATAGGAGGAAGATGTGGCCATTTACATCCATAAAGATTCACAGCCTTGGAAAAAATCCCTATGGGGCACTTCTGCTGTGTCCTCTAGGGTCGCTATTAGTAGGAAATGACATAATGGTGATGGGCTTGGGTTTAGGAAGGATACAGCAGCTGGGAGAGTCCTGGGAGGTGGACCCGCGCTCCACTCATGGGGGACTTGGGCAAGTGTCAGCCCCTCTCCAGACTTCACCTCCTCATCTGTAAAGCGCTTTGATGGTACCCTGGAAGGTGGGCTATCCTGGCAGGTGTGGCCTGAGGTCAACACACTGCCACGTTTTCTCATCCTACCTGTCATTCATTCATTCATTCATTCAATGAATAACTTTTGAAGACCTACTAAGTGCCAGGCATGCTTAAGAGTGCTTGGGGTCACAGCAGTGACCAAACAGGAAACACCCCTTCCTGGTGTTCTAGTTCACACACTGGACCCACCTCTTTAGATCCCTCCAAAAATTCTATGTGAGTGCATTCAGAGTCATGACGTCCCAAAAGCCAGCATGCACCTTGTCAAGGATAAAGTCAGTATAAATCTCCAGCTAGGCAGTAAAGACCCACTTTGACTTTTCTCCCCCAATTCCAGGACGCCCTTGTGCTCACCCCAGCCTCCTCATAGAAGCCTTGACTGCTCTCCTTGATCCCCCTGAAACTTGGATGGTGGTCCTCCAGGGCAGGATATCCCGCTGAGAGTCAGGGAGTGCTGGCAAATGCTGTCAACTGTCCCTTTCTACAATAAACAAATACTTTTCTTTGAGTCTTGCTGTGTGATTTTTGATGTCCCAGCACAGAAGTCCTTTGGTGGGCTTGGAGACAAAACGTCCAAGCCATATGTGGGTCTTGTTAAGGAACATCTGGGCCAATTTGGGAAATGACTGAGCTGTTTCTGTGCCACATCTGAGTCCTATGTAGATAGTGTTCAAGGTCTTTGCCACCTCTCTAGGCTTCAGGAATAAGAAAATCAGTTCCTCCCTCCTGCCTTCCATGTCAGCCTCAAGGCTACTTTGCTAGGACATGTACATTTTATCAAATGCACAATGTAGTGGATCGAGGGCACTTTGAATAGTATGACTCTGAAGACAAATGAACTAAACTTTGAGTTCTGGCCGGGCCACCCATTGGTTGTATGACCCTGGGATACTGCTCCCCTTCTCTGGGCCTCAGTTTCTTTCTCTGTAAAATGGGTTGAGTTATAGCCTCACATTGGAAGTCATTGTTGTAGTTGTTATTGTTAAAGTGCTGTCAAGTCAGTTCTGACCCATAGCAACCCTGTATAGGGTTTCCAAGGAGTGGCTGGTGAGCTTGAACTACCAACCTTGCGGTTCAAGCCGACTTTGCAGTCCTGCGCATTAACCCACAAACCCACACCAGGACTCCTTGGAGGTCATGGTGAGGATTCAATGAGAGAGAATAGTTCCAGACACATGGCAGGAGCTCAAGCATTATCAGCTAGGGGTGATATCATCCTTACAATTGTTACCTGAGCTCCAGGAAGCCAGGCCTTATCACTGAAGGCCCTTCTAGTACTGAAAGTTCATAGCTGTCACTGTCTCACTGCCTGATGCCAGGAGGTTCCAGACAGACAAGAGAGCTCCTGTTCTCCAGACCCCAGGCTACAGGAGCATGCAGAGCCCTCCACTCACACAGGAGCCTTTCAGGAAGGTGTGGGTGGGTGCTTCCGGAAGAGGTATTTCTCCACTTCAAGGCACGAACATTTAAATCTCAACTCTGCAGGCCTGTTGGCCCAGGTATAGAACAGGTCACAGTCTGGAGAGGCACCCTAGAGAGGACTTCTATCACAAGTCATGGGCTAGGACTTGAGGCCCTTACACCACACTGCTAACACTGAGCAGTTACTGAGAGGCAAGCTGTTTGCTGAGGCTTCCCCAGACTCACAACCACACGGTGGTCTGAGAAATGGGTATGAATTTGTTCCATATTCAATATGTTTCTTTGTTTTTCTGAATAGTATTAAATCTGGGTTTGAGTCCTTACTCACCTGGGAGCTGAGAAATCAATCTCCATTTTGCTTAGGATAGGTCCCTTCTGGTCCTCTGAGGCTACACAAGGATCTGTCGGGGGAGAAGGACTCCAAGGAAGCTGGCAGATGGCGGTGGTGGTGGTGTGCCGTGGAGTCGGTTTCTACTCATAACACCCCTGTATATGGTTTCTGAGGCTGTAAATCTTTACAGGAGCAGGAAAGCCTCATCTCTCTCTCACAGAAGGGCTGGTAGTTTCGAACTGCTGACCTTGAGGTTATCAGCCCGACTCGTAACCACCATGCTACCAGAGCCTCTGATTTTGTTGCTGCCTAGTCATGAAGACTCCCAATGAGAAGGATTGGTATGGTGGCCGCAGTGATGGACTCAGATGTAGCAACAATTGTGAGGTTGGCGCAGGACTGAGCAGTGTTTTGCTCTGTTGTGCATAGGGTCACTATGAGTCGGAACCAACTTGATGGCCCCTAACAACAACAAATCATGATAATGGAGCCCTGGTGGTATAGTGGGTTACAAGATGGGCTGGTTTTTGAATCACCACATGGTTGGCGATTCAAATCCACCAGCCACTTCACAGGAGAAAGACGAGGTTTTCTGCTCCCAAAGAGATTTATAGTCTTTGGAGCCCTATACAGGGTTGCTATGAGTTAGAACCAACTCCCCAGCACGTAACAATAGCAGTCCTGATGAAGGGGGTCTCTCTGTCCCACCCACATGATCCCACTGAACAGTTCAGACCAAGCTGAGGCATGGGGATTCTTCTCCAAATCAGCCATGGCCACAGCTCCCAGGATTCCAATCACCGAGTCATCTGGGGCTTCCTGGGAAGTGATCAATAATTCCAGCTTCCTCACCCCTTGTGGGGTTGGGGCAACTCTGAGGCATGTGTTCTACACTGGCTCACAGAGCTCCCCACAGAACGTAACCCCCGTTGTCCATGTGAGCTGGGTAACACACTCTATTGGCTGCCCCCTCTTCCCTGTCTTACATCCCACTCTCCAAATCAACCACCTGCACCCAAACTCCTGTTCCAAGGCCTGCATCTGAGGAACCCAAACCAAGACAAGCATTTGCTCTAGGCAAGTGTCACAGAAATGCCTGCATTGGCCATAGACCTTCATTCACTCAGCTTTCTCCATGGGGCCATAGTCCAAGTTCTGCCATCCTCTCCCACTGACCAAATGAAGAAACTGAGGCTCTGGCGGCTCAACCCAACTGCCAAACAGCCCTACCCATCAGCCTACACTGCCTCCCCTCTACTTCATCCCCCTCCCTTGGGTCACTACCTCCCAAACAGGAGAGGGACTGGCCTCTGTTGTCAACTTCCTTCCAATTTGGGGCAAGAACCCTCAGACTCAGAATTTCTAAGTCCGACCTTCCTGGGCTAAAAAGCTCTGGTGGTGCAGTGGTTACAAATCAGGCTATGAACCTTAAGGTCAGCAGTTCAAAACTACCAGCTGTTCCGTGGGAGAAAGATGAGGCTAATTCTGCTCCCGTAAAGATTTACAGCCTCAGAAACCCTGTACAGGGTTGCTATGAGTCGGAACCGACTCCATGGCACATCATGACCACACCACAACCACGACCTTCCTGGGCTGGAGGAAGGAAAACATCTCAGTTCCCTCTGAGTCTTAGCAGCAGCAAAGAAAAAAACACAAAGTAATATCTCAGTGAACTACTCAACTTCACAGGAATTAGTAATGCCTTCATTTTATTGATGAGATGTCAAGTAACACACGGCTGGTAAATGATGGCACTGGATTGGACACCAAGAGCTCACCCATTTGACTCTGGTACCCCTGACCTGAATCCACAATAAGACCCACTCTTCTTCTTCCTCAAAATGAGGAAGAAGCATTCCTCTTAACAGATCAATAAGCTGAGACTGAGACAGAGTCCGTGATTATTGACTTGTACCTCTCTGTGTCTTTCCCAGACCTTCCCTTTCAGGAAGGAGACCCTCAGAAATCTCCCAACAGAGTAAGATAAACAGAGTATCTTACTCCCAACAGAGTATCTTACTCTCAACAGAGTAAGATAAACAGAGTCCATGAAGATCCAGCCAAATTGTTCCCTCGTAGAGGGCGTCCATGGTGTGGCGCTGCAGGATAACGTATTGGACTAAAGGCCAGTTTGAACCGCAAGGTCAGCAATTCAAACCCCCCAACCGCTCCTTGGAAACCCTAAACAGGGTCTCTATGAGTTGGAACTGACTCAATAGCACTTAACAACACTTAACAGGGAGTCCTGGTGTGGTGCTGTAGGATAAGCACTGGACTGCTAGCCACAAGGTCAGTGGTTCAAACCCACCAGCTAGAAACCCTATCAGGGTCGCTATGAGTCGAATCTGACTTGATGGAACTTAACAACAACAATTCCATTTAGAGGGGGTAGCACCATGGCTCTGTAGGATAAGCACTGGACTGCTAACCACAAGGTCGGAAGTTCAAACCCACACGCCGCTCTATAAGAGAAAGATGAGGTTTTCTACTCACAAAAAGATGTATAGCCTCAGAAACCCGCTACAGGGTCACTATGAGTTGAAACAAATTCCATTTAGAAGGGACCCAGGTGGTTCCTTGGATTGAGGTCGGAGGTTAGAACCCACCAGTCACTCCCGACTCCAAAATCCTATGGAATTGTTCTATTCTGTCCTTTCGGGTCACAGCATTGAGTTTGCCTTTAGGCAATTCCATTTAAAGAAGCCCAGTTTTGGAAGGGAAGGGATACATCGCTGCTTCCATCAATAAATATCCAGGTGAATCAAATGAGGAAATAAATCTAGAGCCTTCCTCTGCCCCAGGCAGAAGGTGGCCAGTACTTAGTAGTAATGTTGACACCTAAGCAACAGAAATGAGGAGGACTTAAAATGATGATCCTTTAAAGCATCCTCCAGCCCAGGAAGTCCATGATTTTCTGAGCTTCTAGAAAAAGCCCAGTTCACTTAATAAGTGCTCCAAAATCATATTAACATTGGCCATTTGCTTTTAACCTCAGTCCAAGTGAAAATTTCAGACCTACACACAACTAATCAAGCAGTTCCTGCTGAGCTGCTGGCTTTCAGAACTCACCAGTCCTTCAATCTCCAGCTGAAGAACGGTGTTTAATACCTGATCTGAGCTGTGAGGAAGAAAATCCACATGCCATCTAGAGACGAGTCGCATCCTCCATTGGACAGTGTTAATGAAAGAGGTCGATGCTATGCACACTCACAGTGCTGACCCACAGGATTCCCACAAAGAGGGCCTCTGCATAACCGTGTGATTGCAAGTGAAGACTCAGGGTCTCAAGTTTACAGTGTGCCTGATTCCCCATCATTGGAAGGGTAATTCTCTCCGTGGGCTCTGTGAACTTGAGTAAATCACTTAACCTCTCTGAGTCTGTTTCTTCACCTATAAAATGGAAATTAAAATAAGTAACTTTTGAACAAATCTTTCCTGTGTGCCAGACTTCATGGTGACATCTAAATCAGTTGCCTCACTGAACCTTCACAAGAGACATGTTAAATACCAAGAGACATGTTGTTGTTGTCAGGTGCCATTGAGTCGGAACCAACTCATGCACAGCAGAACGAAACAACGTCCCATCCTGGGCCAACCTCACTACCGCTGCCACACTTGACACCATCAATGATGCCACCTGGCCGATCCATCTCGTTGGGGGTCTTCCTCTTTTTCTCTGACCCTCCATCTGGTAGATTTATTATTTCCAATTTACAGAGGCGAAGAGTGAGGCTCAGAAAGAGGAAGTAACTTGTCTACAGTCACACAGCTATGAGAATGCTGACTATTTGAAGCCCAGCCTGTTTGGCTTCAGAAGTGATATCCTTGACAGTTATACCACAACAGAAAATTATGGTGTGGAATAAGTTGAGAAAAGCATAGACGTGGGGAAAGGACATGAGGAAAGGCCACAAGTGGTTGCCTTCCCCCCTCCCCAGTCTCCCCTCTAGCTCTTACCTGTCTTCTCCACTATGCTCTCCCTCCTTTGATGTCTATGGCTACCACATCCTGTCTTAGAAGCACCCCGCCCTTGCCAAATCCTGGAGGCCACATCCCAGGCTCCACAGTTCTGATGTCCTTCCAAAGGGAAAGGACCCACCCCCAAACCACAAGGACCTGCCCACTTCCTGGGGTCTGTGGGCCAAACTCAGGACCAGAGCCTGCCCCATGGGCTTCAGTGACAGATTCTATTGATTTTGGCCAGAAGCCCCTTGCCACCCAGTGCCAGGGGGACCCCTTCCCCCACTGAAGAGCTCTTTTGAATGTCCCACCCAGTTCAGAGCACAGGTTATAAACGTTGTGTCTTTCTGGGAAGTTGGAGACAAAGACCAGGAGAGTCTCTGGACAGGCCAGTTCTGGAGAGGTAAGACAAGGATGCCAACCTGGGCATTTCTCCAGCATGTCTTGAGCACCTACAATAATATGGGGAAGTAGTAGCATCTAGGTTCTTAGCATCAGGAAAAGCTGGGTTCAAATCCCAGCTCTGTCACCTCACCACCATGGTGATGAGGACTCAATGATGAGATGAAGCTTGCAATGTTCCCAGTATGGTTGCTGGTTCATAGTAAGAAGAAGTTGGGTTTGGCACTGATGGGTCAAGGCATGAGCTGGAAAGGGCTGGAAGACAAGTGTGAAGTGCTAAGGACAGGGAGGGAGGAGTTGATTGAGAAATGTGCCTGACAGAGGGACACTGCCTGGAAGCAAAATACCATTAGTCCTGGTATGGAGCTGTAGGATCAGCAGTGGACTGCTAACCACAAGGTTGGCGGTTCAAACCCACCAGTTGCTTCTTGGAAGCCCTATACTGGATCACTTTGAGTCAGAACCGACTCAACACACTTAACAACGATAATATTACAAGTATAAATTCCAAAATTCACATATGCAAATAAACAAACAGTTAAGTTAATACTTCTATCACCCAATTTAATCACTATTTTGAGCACTTGTACCACCAAGTAGCAAACAACTTCCTGATGTTGCTGATTCTAAGCACCACAAGGATTTTCTCCAGCATGCCAAGGTAGGCTCAGTCACTTTTGAGGGTCTCTTGCCTCCACTCAAGGGCAGTGGTTGCACTCTGGGTGGCTTCTTGATGGGTGTGGCATTGGGCAGTGGCAGTGATGACTCCTGGGTGGACCCTAATTAAATTGGCTTCTGCCAAAGAAATATCTGCCTTGCAGTCCCAGAGACTGCGCCCCCTCGTGGTGTGCCCTTTCCCATCACCAAAGGCCTCTGCCTGTAGGCTCTGAGGTCGCAGCCAGACTCAGCTCATTGAGCAGGGCAGAGTTTAAGATGGTAGGAACTGGTTGGTGGGTGGAAATATTGAAGTAGCTCCCTACTAACTAGTAAAAAAGTCATGGTTTCAAGCCCCCAAGTGCCTACCCCATCACCTGAGAATGCCGTCCACCGGGCCTCCTCAAGCTCCAGAAACTTCCAGGGTTAAAAATCATCTTTCAACCATTCATAACATAGTCCAGTCACTGTGACGGCTCATGCGCACTCATTGCTTGCTAAGTGTTTTGCACATATTTATCATCTCAGTCTACAACTGTTCTCATCTCACAGATGAAACAACTGAGGCATGGAGAGGTCAAGAAACTGGCTCATGGTGTTAGTGGTTGGCCTCATGATGGGGGAGGTGTTCCAGGCAGAGGGACTCTATCCACAAATGAGTAGGGTGGGGAGTGAAACCTGCGGTCAGGGACTTGCATCAGGAACTAAGGGAGGATGTGAGGGAAGAAGCATGGAGAAATGGTTTAGGAGAGAAGTAGAGTTGGAAACCACAAAGTGCTGGGTCCCCAGGGAGGATATTAAGATGGTTTCTGGAGTTCTCAGCTCTGTGTCCACAGGTCCTGACCAAGAAAATGCTGCTGTTCTGGGGGTTACTGCTGTGTTGGGGGTTGTTGCCTCAGACCCGAGGGGAGGCCCAGCACCTGCTCTTCCATCGGATCAGCATAGATCAGCTAGAAACAGGTAAATTTTAAGGAGGCAAGAATCTAGGGCAGGGTGGGAGAGAACACCACCTCTGTGCTCTCAGCCTCTCCTCCCTGGGCCACTCCCTACTCAGCCCCAGAATGTACCTTCCTTTATCCAGGCCTGACCCTGTCCCTCCCCTGCTCTAACACTTGCCATGACTCCCCTGTTCCCTCAGAAGAAACTTCAGCTCCTCATCCTGGCATTCAAGGTCCTGCTGGTACCTCCCACCACCTTCCCTGACCACGTCCTAGACTTCTCAGCTGCCCTGCCTTTGCTACTGCTATTCCTCCACTTAAAATACTCTCTCCCTCCTTCTGGCCATGGTGACCTTCTGACTCATCTTCTAAGGTGCCTCCACTGGGAATCCCTTCCTGCTTCCTCAGGCAGGAGTCCCTCCTTCCGCTGGACTCTCCTTGGGTAAATCCTCTTCTGTAGATTACCCAAGTGTATCATAGCTGTCAGTTTATCTGTCTGTCTCCCTATATTAGCCTGAATTCCTTGGTGTCCATTAACCTCCTTCTATGCCCACCATACTCCAGCCTCATGGGTCTTTCTGTCTCATAAACACATCAAGCACATTCCTGCCTCAGTGCTTCTGCCTCATATTCTCTTTGCCTGCACTGCCCTCCTTCCAGATCTTTCAATCATTCACTTCATTCAGGTCTCAGCTCCCTGGCCACCCTGTCAAAAGCAAACCTTCATCCCTCCCATATTCCAGCTCAACTCTTGTGCTATTTTCTTTGTAGCACTTTCAAAATTCACCCTGTTTGTTTATCAGGTTGCTCGGTTATTATCTGTCTCCCCCACAAGAATGTAGACTCCATGAGGCCAAAAGTCTCATTGCTTCTGTTTTCTCGAGCCCCAAAGAGAGTAAGCGCTGAATCAGTACTTGTTGTTGAATGACTATCTCAACACCTGATTCCGGGCAGCTGCTACAGAGAGTTTGTTGGATGGCTGAAAGCAAGGTGAAGCCCCACACAAAGAGACTTGTGTCCTCAGACATTTCAGACATGTTCTCAAAGAACCACGTCCTGGAGCGCATGACCAAGATACCTGTGACCGGGGACATGAGTAAAGGGATGCCCATCCTGGATCACCTGCCCTTCGTCAGAGAAAACCTCTCCAAGAAGAAAACGGGCCTTGACCTGTCAATAGTTGGGGACCTGCTCTCAGGGAAGAAGCTTCCAGTGGTGGAGGAGCTGATCAGGGCAGGCGGGTGAGTCCCCAAGGCTGCCTTCAGTCTTCCATGTTCCCCAGGCACGGCCCATTTCCCTAAGCCTCAGTATTCTCACCTGTCTAGTGGAGCAGGTATTACTGGCTCACCTCACAAGGTGGGCGGAGGCCCAGCTTCCTTAGAGGGTCTTCCCCTCTAAGGAAGCAAGTACATTCAGACTGTTCCTAAGCCTCTACAATCCCCTTGGAATTTCTCTAAGAACAACTCATGGCCACTGAGTCCATTCTGAGTCACAGTGACACCTATAGGGTAAAGTGGAACTTATGGAAGCAGACAGCCTCAGCTTTCTGCCTCAGAGTGACTGATAGGTTTGATCCCTCAACGTTTCTGTTAGCATCTCAGCACTTAAACCACTGTGCCACACTGCAAGTCTAACTCAGAGATCTTAACCTTAGCCACATTCAGTCTACACCTGGGTTTTGCAAATTTGCAGCTTTGTTTAACATTTTTAAATAATTGTCAACAAGGAAAAATCAAGAAGGTTTTCATTGAAACCTGAATTTCCAAATTCTCTCTCAAAAAAGCAAAAATCTGGCCACATTTGGCCTGACCTCCCATGAGGCAATAATTAGTGCTAGAACTATAACCCATCACCCTATGCCTTCTGGCTGCCGCTACACATTCTCCCTGGCACAGGACTTCAGCTTGGGAGGGTCATAGCTGCCAAGGGTTGTGGTCACGGAGAAACGCCATGAGGTCCACGTCATTCTTTTTTATTTTTAAGATTTGTATAGTGGATTCTCTGGTAGCGTAGTGGTTACGAATTGGGCTGTGAACCACAAGGTCAGCAGTTCGAAACTACCAGCTGCTCCGCGGGAGAAATATGAGGCGTTCTGCTCCCATAAAGATTAACAGCCTTGGAAACCCTGTTCAGGGTCACTATGAGTCAGATTAACAGCCTCGGAAACCCTGTTCAGGGTCTCTATGAGTCGGAACCGACTCCACGGCACATAACAACAACAACAACAACATAGTGGATTGAATGAAAGTTTACAGGGCAAGATCATCAGCTTTATAATCAACAAATGATACACCTTGTTTTATTACAATGATTATAATCCCCTCCATGTACCATCAGTTAATGATATTTCACTGTATTCACTCTCTGCTCCCTTAAAGATTTACAGCCTCAAAAACCCTGTACAGGGTTGCTATGAGTTGGAACCTACTCCACGGCACTTAACAACAGCAACAACAAAAACAATTCACTTTAGCTTTAAACAAGAAAAACACTCAGGCATATATAATAATTTAAATCTCCAAAGGGCACATTCTGCAAGTCTGCCTCCTGGCCACCCGCTCTTAGTCCCTCTCTTGCCATTTGTCTAGAGTCCTCAGCCACTCCCCCTCTCCATGCCCCCTTCTCTGCCTCTATCTCTGGTGTCGCTGCTTCTCTGGATAAAGTCCCACATTCTGTTTGTGCTCTTCTCCTTTGATGGCCCTAGGGCCTTCTGTTTCTGGACTGTAAGATTAACCACTCTCCTGTTTTTGTTACACAACTTCTACCTTTACAATTGTGACAGTCGCAATTAGTCGTAATAACAATTATTCACTATTGAATCATACGAATCTTACCCCATCTTTTTACACAAGATGAAAACTAATCAGTGGGGACTCTTTCTTCCCCCCCATACTCTTAAACTAAACTCCCTCTTAAAACCTTGTAAGCCAGTCACTTTATGCCTTCATCGTCCCTCATTTTAGATAGCCAGTATCTTAGTTGCCCGCCCCTATCTACCCTGTGTACAGAGGGGATAGCATTGACACTTGATGTGAAGACTCTTTCCCTCTCTGTTGGTATTTAGAGTTACAACTTCCATGAGTATAGGTCAGGTTCATCAGATTGTAGCAATTTACCCTTGCTTCTTTTATCAAAAAAAAAAAATTTTTTTTTTTTGTAATCTTCCTCTAGTCGTGTTCTAATTCTCAAGTCATTGAGGCTAGGTCAAATGTGTACTATCTGCAAGTTTGGGTGTTCTTGTGTATCTCCCCTCACTTCATATCAGCTGGATGCTTCAACTCTCAGCTCTAGTCCTCTGTGGCTATGTCCTTGTCCATGGGCTCAAGTTTCCCCAGGTATCACCACACTTTGGACCAACCAGCCCTTCCTCTTCTCTCTCTCATCTCCAGGTCAATGGGATTCAATGGACTGTGGTTGAACTCAGCCCATTTTTTCATTGCTGTCTTTCCCCCTCTTCCACAGTAGACCAATGTGGTCACCAGCAAGTTTGCATGCCTGTTCATGTGCTCCCTTTGAGTTTCAGTCTTAGAGAGAAGTTTGTCCTGAAGGAACTTGATTGCTTGCCTTAATGGCTTCTTGGCGAACAGCTTGCTTATTCTTGTAGTAGCCAGTCATGCTGACATTTTTGTTTCGGGTTTTTACTGATGATCTTTCTTTGAAGGTGTATCTTCTCTTGCTGTAACTGTTCCAGGCTGGTCTGCTTGTCCTTGCTAGTGGGAATGTCCCACCTCATAAGGTTCTGAATGGTACTGCGGATTCCACCTACGGTCCTATATGCTGCAAAGGCTTTGCAAGAGGACTATTTCACTGGGCAAGTTCTACCCCTTTGAGGTATTCCAATCAGTTATAGACTGAAGACGGGCTTACAAGTCTTCTGTAATCATATTTCCCAACATTCCTTTCTATCCCACTCAACTGTCAATTTTATAATAGTAGGCAAGGGAAAGCAATATTCATAAGACAGCCAAGCATTTTAGTATCATTTCCCCTCTTCAAGCTATGACTAGATCCCTGTATCACACAGACCTGTTGTTCCAAGGTTGAGCATGTATCACTATTTACCACTGTCCCACTTAGGCCATGCAAACCTGTCTCAGTGTTCCCCTCTCTATTTTGTTCTTCTGCCTCCTCCCCCATTTTGTATTGCCCTCCCCAACACCCGAACTAAACCCCCCACCCCAACCCCTTGTTGTGGTTACCTTATATTCCCTCCATTTAAGATAGTCTATTTTATCCTGTAATATACCTGACTTTCCCACCACCTGGATCTCTGTTCCTCTGTGTTTACCTCTGTGTTTATCGCATTGTAATTGTTTTGATCATAGACCTGCCAGATCCTTTGTTCGTATAATTTTATTCTGTTCTTTACTTTTCCATTTGTCAATTGAGTTCAGGGTGATGCTGCCATGTACATCATTCTGTAGTTGTGGTCTGTTCTTGTTGGTTCTTAGTTCACAGAACTTCCTTTAGGATGTTTTTCATAGCAGGGTTGGCTTTGGCAAAATCCCTTAGCGTCTGTTTATCCTGGAATGTTTTGATTACACCATCGTATTTGATTGACAGCTTTGCTGGGTAGAGGATTCTTGGGTGGCAGTTTTTTTCTTTCAAGGTTTTATATATGTCTCCCCATTGCCTTCTTGCCTGTATGGTTTCTGTGGAAAAATCCGAGCTTAATCTGATTTGCTTGCCTTTGTATATTATATTTCTCTTTTCTCTAGCTGCTTTCAAGATCCTGTCCTTATCTTTGATTTTGGAGAGCTTGGTTATTATATGTCTTGGTGATTGTCTTTTAGGTTCTATCCATCCTGGGGTTCATTGAGCTTCTTGAATGCTTATCTTTTCACTTTTCAGGATGTTAGGAAAATTTTCTTCCAGAAGCTCTTCAACTATCTCCTCTGTGGACTTGTGTAATTGTTCCTATTTTGGAATGCCAATAATTCTTATGTTATTCCTCTTCATGTTGTCCAACATGAATCTTAGGCCTTCTTCAGATTTTTCATCTTTTTCTGTATTTACTCTTCTATCTTAGAAGTGTTGAGAGATTTATCTTCTAGATCACTAGTTCTGGCTTCTATCTCTTCAATTCTACTCCTTTGCCCTTTCAGTGTATTGTCTATTTCTGATATTCTGTCATTAATCATTTGGAACTCTTTCTGTAGGTTTTGAATTGTTTCCAATGCTCTATTTTATTTGATTGTTCCTATGGCACTTTCCTGACTTCTTCCTTATTTTTGTCAACTCCATTGTATAGTGTTTTGATACATTTTATAATCATTTTTCTGAATTCCTTCTCAGGCATTTCCAAAACCTGCCCATATTCCAGTATGGAGTGTAGGTCTCACTTCCAGCTCATTTGCCTCAGTCACTTTATCTCGTTTCTGGACACGTGCAGATATGGTCATCTGCTTCTGGGATTTTGGGGGGCATATTCGGGAGTTATCTGTGGCCTTAATACTTAGATGGGTGTGTATTTTGGTATTTTTTATGTTTTCTGAATGCCTCCAGGTAGATGTGATCAGGAGATGGCTTCTTTTTTCACTCTTCTTCCTGAGAAATTTCAAGATGCCACCATTGGTCATTGTGACGTAACTCAGGATTTAATTTTTGGCCCATTTCATTTTAGTCTGCCTGTCCCGCTCCACAATCCCTGTTCAGGCTCTTTTCCTAGTGATAAACAGTTCAGGGCCAGCTGTGCCATTTTGTGCTGCTGTTTGGTTTTAAGTGGAAACTGTCACTTTAAATTTCAAGGAGATCTGTGCACATGCATAATAGAAACCTCCGGGAGTGGGAGTTGGGTGTCCACTCACTCAGGCACCCCCTTAAGTCATCAGCATGGAGGTGCGTAAACAGCGAGAGACTAATCAACAGATACCAAAAAATAAAAATAAAAGAGCATCCACACCTTTATCTCCATGGTTCTTTCAGACATCTGCCGCTGCTCTGATCCTTCCCCCGCTTGGTTTCATCCAAGATGGTGGCTCCTGGAGAAGCTGAACGTCTTGAATTAGAAAGCAATGGATTTCTTGCTTCTGCTACAAATTCCCCTAGCTGTGAATCTTCCAACCTTCTAAATATTCCTTTATATGTGGTTCAGAGTTCTGGCACCATCCCCTGAGCCTGCTTGGTCCGGTATTCTGTGTTGTTGCTGACAGAGCTCCTCACTGCACTTCCACCATACCCGCCATCTTGTTTGTTCTTCCATGAGGTCCAAGTCATTCTTGAAGACCCTTCTAGAGGCCTTGAGGCAGGCACACAGCTTCAGGAAGCCTGACCCAGTGGAACATCAACAAGACCCCACAGATTGCTCTAGTGAGTACCAAAGGAATCCTCTGCCTGTATCAATTGTTCAGAAAATACAAGGAGCTCTGGGTTCCCTTCAGCTCAAAAAGCTGAAGTCACTGAAGGGAATAGATGATGCTCTTTCTTTTAAATGCCCAGTATGGAGCAAGACAGATGGATTTTGCTGATGGTGGTGGGGTCAACAGCTATCTGGCTTTCCCAGACTCTCATACACTCATCTGTATTTTGCAGAAGCCTTCTACTTGAATTCAGATAAGTTCAATGCATATTGACAGCTTCTCCACTATATTCTCCCTATTTTATAGAGGGTGACACTGAGACTCAGAGAGGGGAAGGACTTGCCCAGGTCTGCAAGGTGTGGAGACTGAATGAAACTAGAGCCCACACTGTTCTGAGATGGCTGGTGGTCAAGGGAAGAGATTTCCCCCAGAGTTACCCTGTCCCTCCTGGGTTCTGCCCTTGTCCAGTCATTCCAGACACACTCTCCTGACTCACAGAGTCCTTGATGGGCCACAACCACAGAGCAGCCTCATATCCCAACTCCGTTGTTGTTGCTGTTAAGCACCATGAAGTCGGTTCTGACTCATAGCAACCCTGTATAAGGTTTCCAAAGAGCAGCTGGTGGATTTGAACCACTGACCTGGTGGTTCACAGTCCATTGCTGATGCTAGAGCACCATATCAGCTGACCCCAAAGGATCCCAGGGCACTGTAGAGAGGGAAGAGGCCAGTAGGAGAATCAGGCTGTCAGACCACAAGCCCTCCAAGGCTTCAGTCTACCCAGCATCTGATCAGAGAGCTTCCTCGATGATACCTTTCCAGCTCCAGGGCCCTCTATTTCCTGCCCCCAGTGTCTAGACACAGAGTCCCCAAAGCCCAGCAAGGAGTAAATGACTTCCAACCCACATGCTTCTCACAGGTTGGTCATAGAAGATGCCAAAGGACCCGAGGTCACCCTGGAAATCTTGAGCTACAGCCTGCTGCAAGTCACATTACGCTGCAAACTGTATGTCTCACTCCAGGGGTGAGTGTGCAGTGGGTGCTTTCTTCTCATCCACTTGGGTGCCAGGCAGCCAAATCCCTCTCACTGCCATAGCATGAGAGATGCCATGCAGGGTCTCATGTCACCACAAGGGTCTCAATATTCCTTTTTACTTGTGCACATATCAAATCCAATTTTACTGAGGCACAGAGTGGGAGACCGGGCGTTGGTGGCTGAGGCTAAGATAAAACCCTCTGACTGTCCTGCCAAGAGACACACAACCAAGCTGAGGAAATGGTCAGGCAGGTAGATGAGCCAGGAGAATCTGAGAAGGGAATGGGACAAGCTCAGCTTGAAGTCCAGAAAACGGTTGATCCTTCCGTTTTCTCACCTATACAATGAGTGTTACCAGGTTTCTACCACATGAGAGTTTATTGCCAGAATTCCTAAAATGTGGCTGATTGTGCAGACCTAGATTTACAAATGCTAATAGCCAACCTTGTGTGGCAATGTGGGTTAATGAGCTGGACTGCAAAGTTGGTTTGAACCGCAAGGTCATTGGTTCAAGCTCACCAGCCATTCCACAGAAACCCTATACAGGGTGGCTATGGGTGGCTTGACAGCACTTAACAACAACAATAGCCAACAGAGGTGGTGATCTTGCACATTCAACAAAAATATCCTTATTTGTCACTTAGGACTATTCCTGCTCCTGATTTTCTTGTGAAATATCATCTTCTCGGCCTAGCGTCCCTTTTTAAGAAAGATGTGAGCACAAATATTTCTTTGATGGAGACAAAGGCACAGAGAGAAGTGTCTCTGCTATACCATAAATATATCCCTGTCTTTGTGATGACAGCACCATCAGGAGGCACCTGGTGGGAAGGTGGCCAACTGAGAAGCCTGCACTCCGTCTCGAGGTCACCTTCAACCCCAGGTGGCTGACACCTTGTCTAGTATTGTCAGAGCCTTAAAGCTTTCCAAAGTGTGGAATCCCTCTGCATAATGAAATCGCCCAGTTTTTCTGCTTTGAGCCCTCCAGGCACCGTGTGTCATCCTGAAAGCCACCAGATTGGGATCGCTGATCTCAACCTGGGGCTGGGGCTTGGAATCTGTCCCAGACAAGCTGTTCCTCTAGGATCCTGCGGCTCAAAATCATCAAGAATATCCGCATTGGGGTAGGGCTGGAACAGACAAGGAACAAGACTAAGGTGGTCCTTAAGGAGTGCTACACCCCTCCAGGATACCTGAGCATCAAGCTTCTGGAGACGTGAGTACGGGCCAGCCCCATGCTTCCCTGGGCAGGGGCAGGGGCAGAGGCCAGGCTTCCAGGCACCAGTCCTGTTGGAACACTCAGGGTAGGAGGCTACTTTGCAGTTGAGCTATTTATAATGACAAGGGGTGTCAGGGGTAAGTGGGTCTCCAAGACTACACATGCTGCCATGCTGGATGTCGTAACTAAGAGCATGGGCATACTACGTTCAAATCTTGGCTTGGTTATTTTACAGCAATGATTGGGCTTCAAGGAGCCCCAGTATCCTCACCAGTACCATAAGTTCACTCATATCACCCAGTCAGCATGGGTTCGTGATAGGAAAGAAATGAGCTACGTCATGTGACCCCCTTAGCACAGAACCTTATTATTATATTGTTGTTGTTCTTGTTAAGTGCTGTCAAGTCGATTCCGACCCATAGCAACCCGGTATAGGGTTTCCAAGGAGCAGCTGGTAAGCTTGAACCACTGACCTTGCAGTTCAAATGACTTTGCAGTCTGACACATTAGTCCACAGTGCCACACCAGGACTCCATTCTTAGATTAGTATATAAGAATATATATATATATATATGTAAATATATTATCATCAAGTTGATGCTGACTCCTAGTGATGCTGTAGGACAGAGCAGAACTGCCCCAGAGGGTTTCCAAGGCTGGCAATCTTTATGGAAGCAGACTGACATGTATTTCTACCATGGAGTAGCTGGCTGGTGGTTTGAACCACCAACCAAACCACTGTGCCACCAGGGATCCTTTTCTTAGGTTTACCCAAGGCAAAAGTCACCTCCTTCAGGAAGTCTTGCACTTTATGAGAAAGAGAAATAAAGGAACAGAAGCAGAGAGGGAGACTCAGGAAGAAATGAAGAGGAGAAAGAAAGCACAAAAAGAAAAGAGAATACAAGAGGAAAGAGAAGACAAGGAGAGGGGAGGGAAGGGAAACACTCAGAACCTCCACATCACATAGAGGTGTCCTCAGCTCAGACTCCATCGTGGTCCTCTGTCCCTAGGATAAATCCCCTCCTGGTGAACGAAGCCCTGGAGTTAGTGTCAAAAACCTTGGATGAAGTGCTGCCCTTTCTGTTGCAGAAGATAGTGAGTTTCCCACCCTCCCCTCATTCCCACCTAGGGTTGTAACCCCAAAGGAGAGTCCCATAACCTCATCCCAACCCCATTAAGGACCCTCATACCTTCCCTCCAGGTATGCCCCAAGGTCTCAACCCTCCTCAATTTACTACTGGAAGACCTGCTGCAGTTTATTTTGCGTACGTTGCTCTTGGCCAGGGTGGGGTTTGTCTTCTGTCCCCCTCTATGTGCCAGGTACTGTTCCAGGCTCTGGAAATAGACCAGGGTACAACACAGACCAACCCTCCTTTCTAGTGAGGAAGAGAAAGGGCAGTGTAGTTTGTGACCATGGTAAGTCATTTCTTCTCTTTTAAACCTCGGTTTCCCAGTCAGTAAAATGGGATTCATCATAGGCCCATTGAGCAGGACTGTTTAGAATAATACAAATAGCCTGCACTAAGTTGTTGTTTTTGTTGTTGTCAAATGTCATGAAGTTGGTTCCAAGTCATAGTAACACTGTATGTTTCCAAGGCTTGTTAATCTTTGCAGGAGCAGAAAGCCTCATCTTTCTCCCACTGAGCCACTAGTGGGCTCAAACCACCAACCTTGTAGTTTGAAGTATAATAAAAAAGTGTATTTATTAACTGTGCATACTTAATAAATTTCCATTACAAGAAGCACAGGCCTACCCTTCAAGGATCTTCAACCTAAGTGGAAAAGAACAAATGTCTCCCTACCCAAGGTCCCTCCACAGGAAACCTGGGCCCCAGTTTCATATCCTCATTGTAGCTCCAACCATCTCGGGTGCAGAGGACTTCCAGTACTACGTCATCACCACAGAGCTCATGAAAGACACCATCGTTATGGAAATCCTGGTGAGCCTGTACCTGGTCTGGAGGGTGGACAAAGAAGAAAATGAGATGGGGCTTCTCTGGAAAGTAGGTAGAGACATGAAGAGAAAGGAAAAGAAAGAGGAAGGAGAGAGCGCAAGAAAATGAGGTGATAGGTAAAGGCAAAGGAAGGAGCAAAAGTAGGGAAGGAGAATGGAGAGTCCCAAGGCAGCAGGTGCTAACCCCAGAGCGTTCTGCCTCTACCCTTGAGGGGAGGAGGAGACTCAGGGCTCCAGTGAGGGAGAATAAGGCTCTAACAAGATGGAAGGTGACCAGGCTGTTTGCTGACCACACAATACCCCAGGGATCCTCAAATGGGTAAACAAGGCCCAGAGAGGGAACAGGGATAGATAGCTACATTGTCTACCCAGCTCCCCATCCACAGCCCTTCCTTGTCCCCATGGAATCATAAGATGTGGGGCAGGAGGATGAGTGGGATTTGAGTGGATAGGAAGGAGCTGTTAAAGGCACAGAAAAGGGAATGTGGGTCAAGTGAAGGAGGGGGTGAGGGAATGAGGCTCATGTGTTCAGAGGCTACCTTGTGTGGGATCTTGGGTAAATCACGTCACCTCTCTGTTTCCTCCTCTGTCAAGTGGTGACAAAGATGGTTCTCATTCCGTGAGACTGCTGTGAGGTTCAGTTGGGACTGTGCCCAACCCTCACACATTGTGAGTCTTCATACATCAGCTATAAGAATTCTTGGCCAGGAAGGTGGGTCTCACTGAATTTCTCTTCTTCCATATTTCTCTGAAGCTCGTGACCCCTTGTGGCCAACACCAGAGAGTACAATGGCCTGACCACCAACCCCCTCAGCCTCTCCCCAAATTAGCCCATGGCAGCATGGCAGACCTGGTCTTCTGGCAGGAAGTCTACAATGGTATCCTCTCCTGCCTCTACACTAGTGAAGTGATCCACGTGGATGCCCAGGACCCCATGGTGAGTGCTTGAAATGGGGAAATAGTAGCACATAGATTTATTGCTCTATTTTTCACATGAAGAAACCAAAGTCCAGATAGTGACATGTCTAGCAGCGTGGGTTTACGCATGCCATTTACCCTCTGTGGACCTTACTTGGAAACTTCCTATTCTGACTTCAGAACCAACATAACACTTATCCATTCATTTATACAACAAGTTTTTATTGAGGAATCCTGTTGTGGCACTGTAGAATAAGCACTGGACTGCTCACCATAAAGTCAGCAGTCCAAACTCCCCAGCCACTCCTTGGAAACATGATGTTGTTGTTAGGTGCCATCGAGTCCGTACCAACTCATAGCGACCCTATACACAACAGAACGAAACACTGCCCCATCCTGGCCAACCTCACAATTGTTGCCACACTTGAGCCCATTGATGCCACTACTTCACCAATCCATCTCACTGGGGGTCTTCCTCTTTTTCTCTGACCCTCCACCTTACCAAACATGACATCCTTCTCCAGGGACTGGTCCCTCCACACTATACAGGGTCGCTATAAGGAGGAACTGACTCAATGACACACAACAACAACAATCAAAACAGAGGCTTCGGAAAGAATCTGCTGAAGCAGTTGAATTTAGGGCAGAGAGGTCATCTCAGAAGGTTATGACTACTTTTCTTTGGGATTCTAATAAAATCATGAAAAATTTTAAGAAAATTGAAAACTGCATTGAACAAGGTCAGGAAAATTGAACTAAGGAATTTTTTTCCCATCACAATGCACGTACTCAGTTTTCGAATGTAGAAAGGGCTGTCCTACAAGAATTTTGCTGGGAAATCATACCCTAGCCACACTACAGCCCCAGATCTGCCCCTTCAGATTTCTTTTTGTTCCCAAAACTCAAAGAACATTTAATAGGAACACAATTTGAATGCCAAAACTGCCATTTGGACATGGTGTAAATTGAAGAGTGCAAAATCTAGGGGGGAAGGGTTAGAGAAATGGAAACACTGCTCCCAGAAGTGTATAGGCCTAGATGGAGGATATGTTAGAAAATAACAGCTTCACATTTTAATAATTTTGTTTAAGAAAGGTTTTTATGATTTTGTACCAATAGTTTTTACTTACCCTCATGCACGTATACGTGTATGTGTGTGTTTATATATGTAGATATAATTTTGTTCATCCACTATCTCCCCATTACAAGGGCAGAAACTCTAAACAATGTACTGTGTGAATGGCACATTGTAGATGTTCAATAAATATTGGATGAATAAATAAAATCCTAAGATCCATATCTGGAAGAAGTTTAATGTTAGTGCCCTATTTTTCATACAAGCAAACCAAAGACCAGGTGGGGAAAGTAACTTGTCTAAGGATCAGGAAGAATTCTGCCCTTGTATTGTTCCTTCATCCCACATAGGTGTGGAAGTTCTGAGACAGTTAGAAATGAACCCAGTAATTCCATGTTACAGAAATTCATATGCCATAAAGCAAGGATGCATGTACAAGGATGTTCTTTGCAACTTCCTCCATTATATGGGGGAAATAAAGGTAACAGGTATGCATCAATAAAAAACTGATATCTATAAATTAGTTTGTGGTCATATAGTTTGGAATCATATGCATCTGTTAAAAATAATGGGAATGTTCTGTATGCACTGGTGTTAAGAGAAACAAACAAGGAACAAGACTAGAATGTTCCCAACTATTCATAACTGTTTGTGGTGGTGGTGGTTGTGCCGTGGAGTCGGTTCCAGCTCATAGCAACCCTGCATAGGGTTTCCAAGGCTGTAAATCTTTACGGAAGCAGAAAGCCTCATCTTTCTTCCACAGAACAGCTGGTAGTTTTGAACAGCTTACCCAGAGGTTAGCAGCCCGACTCATAATTACTCTGCTACCAGAGCTCCTTGTTCACAACTGTATGTGTGTAGAAAAAAGTCTGTTAGCATATACTCCAAATGGCCAACAGTGGTTACCCCTCAGAACAGACTTTAGTGGGGAAAGGGAAGAGGTGTTGGAATGAATACTTTTGTAGTATTGTCTATAATTGTTTGTGATTTTTAAAAATCAAGAAAACTATAGCTAAATGAGTAGAAATATGATTCACAAATCTAGTATAGGAAAATGTTAATAGCAGAATCTAAGTGATGAGTATACAAATGTTCTCTCTATAATTCCTTCAACTTTGCGGTGTGTGAGAATTGACTCAACATCACCCAACAACAGCCTACTGTGGAAATTTTCATATTAACACATTAGAGTGACATCATGAGAACAATACAAATTGAACCTTTCCAGATACTCATGCCAAGAAAGCAGCTGAATGCCTCTTTTCAGATGAGGCTGACTTGGCATACAAGTGGTGCATGGAGTCAGGGGCAGTGGCGTCTCATCGAGCCCCACTGAGGTCCTCAGCCTGTTCAAGATTCTAAAGTCCAGCACTTGCTTTGCTCTTTTTCAGGCTGTCGACCTCGTTCAGCTGTTGTGGCTGAGAGAGCTGGATCCTGAGCCCAAGGTAGATGTGTTCCCCAAATTTGTCCCCCCCAGCAACCTGGCCAGAGTCTCAAGAAAGATTCTGGGATGGGGGCTGGGCTGGGCCACATGGGAATGCTCCATTTAGCCAAGGTTTTCTGTTAAGGATTCTGCTAATCCCCAGCACCTACTTCACAAGGATTATAAGAATTAAACAAGTAATATACATAAGGTTCCTGGTTCAGTGCCCAGCCCAGGAGCCTCGTTGTGTGACCGTCACTATTATTCATCACTGAACAAGATCCCAACCTTCAGGCAACCCTCAGGCAGCCAGATGTGCACACGGTAGACAATAGGCATCATGCCCCTTCATATGCTGTTGTTGTTGTTGTTAAGTGCCGTTGAGTAGGTATAGGGGTTCCAAAAAGCAGCTGGTGGGTCTGAACTGACAACCTTGTGGTTCATAGCCCAGTGCTGATCCACAGTGCCACACAAGAAGCCCCTTCATATACATCAGTTTTATTGAACAACAACCTCCCACTATCACCACCTTTTTACAGGTGAGCATATCGAGGTTCAACAAGGTGAATCTCACATTATCCAGTAACGAGAAGCAGAACCAGAATTTGATCTCAGTCTCCTGACTCTAAAACCCACGTTCACTCTATGACAATACCATCTCTCAAAGGCTTTGAGCATATGGCACCGGTGGGCAAACCATAGCTGACACATATATCGTGTCTCTATGTGCCAAGCTCTGTTCTACAGTTCCTCACATAAATTCACTCATTTAATCCTCACATAATAACCTTATGGGGTAGGTGCCATTATCATTCCATTTTACAAATGTGAAAATTGAGGCACAGAGAAATTAAGAAAGTTGCTTTAATCCATACAGGTTATAAGTAGTAGCCTGGATATATGGCTCCAAAATTTATGTTTTTACGTATGGTGCATGCCCACAAAAAGGAAACTACTCCCACCTAAGAGAAGTTCAGGGAGAATAAGCAAGCTCCCTAAGATTACATAGCAAGTTTCTGCAGAGCTCAAAAGACAGCCCAGATGTCTCGGCACCTAAGATGGTCTTCTTCCCATCTTCCAAGAGGGTGCTGAGGAAAACCATCTTCTGTTCCTTCCTGCACCTTCTCTGTTTTAACCTCATCAGGCTTCTCTTCTGTCGGGAGAGAGCATGGTACTAACCATCAGCACGCCAGAGTCTCCTACTGTCCACCTGGACAACGGCATGGCCATGCTTACCCAGCCAGGCTCACTGGCGCTGCTGGGACCCAGCAACACCTCCTTCTCTTCTGTTTCCTGGGTGAGTGAGATAACATGTGCCTGTTTCATGGGAGGTGTAGGTCAGCTATGAGGTTGCCCTTCAGGGTCTGCGGACTCTGAGCTGAGCAGCAGCAAACTTCACAGCCGTGGAATCCAGTAAGACTCAGTCCACACCTAGACAGCTACACCTGTTGCTAAAATATTAAACTACTCAAACACCTGCTCCCTGAGTTCACCTCCAGGGCTCCCCCAAAGACTTCCTCAGCAGCCATTTGATGGGTGCCCTTGCTTTGCTGGTTAGTAAGTGTCTTATATGTCTCCCCTGGGCATTGAAAGGCCCGGTCCACTAAATGGGAGGAAGTTCAGAACTCTGTTCATGGAGGGGATCAACACATCTCTGTTTCTTTACTCTATGGGAGAAGGTGACCCAAGCGGCAAAGAAGCAAAGGCTGGGCTCTTGGAAGAGTTCTGGAGAAATATAGCCTCCAAAAATTTTGGTTGCTCCATTCTGAGTCCCTGTGGCATTTCTATTTCCCACCCCACGGACACTGTACTTGGGAAGGAAGTACTTCAGACAAGGGTGTTTGTGAACTCACCATCTCAGTGTAAACAATACATTCCAGGGTTCTTAATTGGCTTGACACTGTGGCCTGGAAACCCAGCCATCTCTGACTATTGGTGGAGCTCTGTTTCTAGCTTATAAAGTGACCGTGTGAATTATTGGGACCCACAAATGACCTCAAAATCGAGGAGTCCTTTGGCTCCCAGCAATAGTGATTCTACTGCTAAGTGGTCCTCATTGCAAAAGGCTTTCCACTAACTGAGCTAAGTCCCTTCCACTTGCATCCTACCCTATCCTCCCTTACCCTCCAGGGGTACTCTCAGTCATGGGTGCCCTCGACCACAAAAGCACACACACTCTTGAGCTCTAAACTGTGTGAACCAACTGATGGAGAAAGAAATACCCTGAGGTCATAGAAGAGGAGCCACATGATTGGAGGTCAACCCTGGAGAAGTACTCATAAGGGTGTTGCTGTTTTTAGGTGACTTTGAGTCAATTCCAACTCACAGCGATCTTATGAATAACAGAACAAAACACTGTGCTGTCTGGCACCATCCTTACAATCATTAAGCTTGAGCCCATTGCTGCTGCCACTGGGCCAATCTATCTTGTTGGGGGTCTCCCTCTTTTTTGCTGACCTTCCACTTTACCTAGCATGATGTCCTCCTCCAGGGACTGGTCCCTCCTGATAATATGTCCCAAGTATGAAAGACCAAGTCTCACCACCCTGGCTTCCAAAGAGAATTCTAGTTATACATCTTCCAACACAGATTTGTTCTTCTAGCAGTTCCTGGTACTTTTAATATTCTTCTCCAATGGTGGTGGTGGTGGTGATATGCCATGGAGTCGGTTCTGACTCACAGTGACCCTGTACAGGGTTTCCAAGGCGGTGAATCTTTACGGGAGAAGAAAGCCTCATCTTTCTCCCACAGAGCAGCTGGTAGTTCCAAACTGCTGACCTTGCTGTTAGCAGCCCAACTCATAACCACTACGCTACCAGAGCTCCTTTCTTCTCCAACACCATAACTCAAATGCATTAGTTCTTCTATGGTCTTCCTTTTTCACTGTCCAACTTTCACAAGCACATGAAGCTATTGAAAATACCCTGGCCTGGGTCAGGCTCACCTTGTTGTTGTTGTTGTTAAGTGGCATCAAGTTGATTCCGACCCATAGCGACCCTGTATAGGGTTTCCAAGGAACAGCTGGTGAGCTTGAACCACTGACCTTGCAGGTTTCCCTTAGGGGTGAAGAAAGTGCTTCTGACTTCAACAGAATTCTCTCTCCTGTTATGACCTCATTTTAATTTCTCATAGAAACTCCACTCGAAGGCTGTGTTTTCCTCAAGAAACCGGATATTAAATGTCCAGATCCATCTAGACAGGTGATGCTTTTGGTTTGTATATTCAAAAAAGCTAAGATGGCTGACAGAAAACGAGAAACAGACATGGCACAAGGGAATGTAGTTAAGGGTGTTGTTTCCATGCCTGCTGTCAGCTCAGGACAGTGGAGCAGTGTGTTGTGTGGAAGGAGAGGGGTTGGGAGGAGTCTAGTGGTAAAAACCAAAGACTTTGGAGTCAGCAGGCCTTGTGTTCAAATTCCAGGGCAGCCACTTCCTAGCTATGTGACGTTTGGCACACCACACACCCTGTGTCTCTGCTTCTTCATCTGTCCGGTGTGACTGAAGCTTCCTCACACTATTCATATGAGAATTCAATGAACTCACGTATGTGATATCTCTGTCAGGGTGTTAGGCACTCAACAAACGGCAGCCAAGTATTTTAGAGAAGAGAGAGGCTGAAGGCAGGATTTCATTGACTAAAAATTAAGACAATATGAAATCCCTCCAGCTTGCCCCCAAATGCCAATTGAGAGCATGAAGCCCGTGCCTATTAAAGGGGTTTCACCATGTCTGTATTAGGGTTATAGCAAGAGCCAGCTCTAAATATGTCATGTCACTTATTCCCCAAACAACTACTATGTGCTCAGTCTTCAAAATGTCTGAGAGCGAGTTCAGGGGGATAAAATAGACAGAACATTCGAGGCACTATTATTCCCATCAGAATGTTGTTGCTGTTGTTGTTGTTGTTAAGTGCCATCGAGTTGGTTCCCACCCATAGCGAACCTGTATAGGGTTTCCAAGGAGCAGCTGGTGAGCTTGAACAGCAGGCCTTGCGGCTCAAGATGACTTTGCAGTCCAGCGCATCAATCCTTAGTGTCACACCAGGACTGTAGGGTGTGGTTAAAAGGCATTCAGGAATTAGTATTCCCTCATTGAGACACCTTCCATGTGTCAGTCATTGTGCTTAGAACTTTACATATCTGGTCCCTGTACCAGGACTTTACAATATCCCTAGATATTGGTATTATTAGCCCTATTTAATAAAAAAAAAGGAACCTGAGGCTCAGTGAGGGAAAATGATTTGCCCTAGCTGGTAAGTGGCAGAGCTAGGATTTGAACTCAAGTCTGTCCAATTTTAAAACTTCTTATCCTGCTTCAGGGCTAACATGATTGGAAAAGTCTGTGACAGAGAAGAAACTTAGGTGGCATGAGAACAGAAAAAAGGGAGGGTGTAATCACCTAAATCTTAGCTGGCAAACAGAGAACTTGAAGAGATCTGTTGCCCCTCAATGCACCTGGGGCAGACAACTCTAAGCCGTCACTAAACCCAGAGGCAGCTTCAAAATCCATTCCCACACAGCCTTTGCCAAACATACCCGGTACACTCAAAGAAATGCAGTTTCCATCTCTGGTCTGAAAGAAGCTAGATGATTAACAAAATGGGGAGTATCAGCAGAAACCCAGTCATCGTTAGGTGATAGTCCCCTGGCTTCCTCTGGGCCAGGCTGGCAAAATGTTGGCATGGCCTTGGAGCTGTGTGCAGGGACAACTTAAGACCGAGAGAAGGACCCAGAGTGTTTAGGACTCAGATCCAACGTTCTGCAGGTGGACGATCAGACATCTTTTGAAAGTGCCCAGGGACAAGCTTTGTTTCTTGAGACCCCAGAAGCAAGGTGGTTTGTCTGTTTTCCAATTTGGGGGGGGGGGGTCACAGGGAAGGCACAAGTTTTCGTCACCAAGACCCCCTGCTCTATCTTCAGTGGGGGTCACTTTCAGCTGGAGGCCTTTAGCCATAAAGGGGGTAAGAGTGTGGTTTGGGGCAAGATCTCTGAGCTTCAGTTTCTCAAGTCTGTAAAAGAGAGCTATTGTTAGATCTGGGGATATAATGGGATAAAATGCCACAAACACACAAAGCACAGGAAACACTCAGTATACACTGGTTTGTATTGCCATGGTGGCAGTGGCAATTGTTTGGTGTGGGTTTTACTGCAAACTAACGTGGAGGGAGAAGGGACACAGTTGGCTCTGAAAAGACTCTGTAGGAGAAAACTGGTGAGGACACAGCAGACACAGGGTGTGTTGTGGGCATCATTCCCACACACAAACAGCTGTGAAATGAGCCACGTTGTGGGACCAATTCGATGAGATGGTTCAGGTCAATGTCTGCCACATAGCAGGTACTCTGATTTATGTTGGCTGCCATTTCTATCCTCAAGCTTCATATTCTTGGCCCTTTCACACCTCACATTTGTTCTTCAACAGGACACCGGGAGCAAATAGATTCCAGAGGAGATTATGCCTGCTGTACATTTGAGGGCACTGAAGCTCAGAGAGGCGACAAGGCTTTCTGGGTTCACACGGGGATTCTATGACTTGCTGCTCACTGAGTGACATGCCCAGAAAGCAGCTGCTATGACCTAAAAGAGTGATTTCTTTTCTCTAGTAGCACTACGGTGACCCTGGATGCCTACTCCACTGATCCCCTAAAGCAGGTAGGTCTCTTCCCTTAGTCCTGCCCTCCCTGTAGTCTGAAAATCTCCATGAACAGTCCTGGAAAAGGGCCGTGGCATAGATACTGAAAGCCTCATTCACTTCCTATCACTGACCTCATCTTGTTGTGTGGTTCCCATGCCCATTGATGGGGACAGGAGACATGAGGACATTTCACCCATTCATACATCTAACAAATATTTGTAGAGCATCTACTATGTGTCTGTCCCTGGCTTAGGTACCTAGGATGTATTGGTGCTCACATTCCAGCAGGATGAGCTCAGCTAAAAACCAACAAACTACATAATAAAGTAGACAGTATTTCAATTGCTGTGTATTTGATCCCAACACATGGTAACCCATGTGCTGCAGAGTAGGAATGTGCACCATAGGGTTTTCAAGACTGTGCCCTTTTCTACCGGTTGAAAACTGCCTTTTTGGTAGAGCTATTCAGCCAAACCACGGTTTGCACTCCCAACAGAGTTATGTGTCCCTTCTCCAAGGATCACCACCCCTGTGCTTCCCAATGACATCCTAAGATACTTGTACTCATGTAGCAGCATGTGGGTTTCTGCTGTAGTATCTCTGTCTGGGCCCTCCCTTTCCTTGGGGTGCTGTACTGCCCCCACTGTGGGTGGAATGCATGGTCTCCTCCTGGGGAGGTTGTTCCTGATCCTGTACTAGCTGAACTTCCACTAGCCCTGCCTGTTCCCTTCCCATTCTCCCAGACACTAGGGACATCCCAATAGCCTCAGTTCTGTGAGACTCATGCTTTAGTCCTGATGGAGGGAGATTGCAAGGGGGAAAACAAAACAAAAAAGGCTGAGTGAGAACATGTATTGAGAAGCACTTCGAAAATATCCCTATTCCACCAGGTCTCGCTCCATCTTTACTTCTATAGAATCTCAGGGTTGAGAAATTCCAAAGATGATCTGCCCAGGTTTTTTCTGTAATATCATTGTAGGATGGTTATGCAGACCAGGGATACCATGGATGGTTGAACAGGTCATCCAATGTACAAGGTGTCACATGTATGAGGAGTACCACCCCCATCACAGACAAGACAAATATGCATGTTTACTAATGTTTCCCACTAGATGAGAAAAGAGTGTCTTGAAAAAAGGGGGTCTTTTTCTAATCTCTCCAAATGGGTTGGGACAACCCTAATCAAGACCCCTTGAATATCCCTGTGGTGGAAAGCTCACTACCTCAATGAGACAATTCCTGGCCCTATTATAACTATCTTGGCATTGGAGAATTCCTCCTTGAACTGACCCAAAGTCAGTCTCTGGACAACTGTAGCTCTGAGGTTCCACAATGCAATTGGCTCCCCCTTCCCCAGGACTGCCCTGGGGAGTAGTCATTGGAATATAGGCCAAGGGCTTCTTTGTTCCAAACCCCCAGTCACTTTACTACTTTTGTCCTCTGTCTTGAATGCCCTATAAATGTTCAGTCCCTGAACTTCTCCTGATCCCCTGTGAGCATCTATCTGTGTGTTGGGACCTTCCATTCCTTTGGTCAGCTGACTCCACTGAAGTGACTTGCCTGTTCCTTTTATTTGTTGCAGAAAAAACATCTGGATACCTCTTTCTTGGATCTTCTTAGAAGGGTGTTTATGGACCAGTACAACAGTGAGCCACACTTTCTTTTTCATGTCCCACGTTCCATGTGGTTTGGGATAGCACGAGCCATTTCCCGATTGTCTGTACAGAGAACTGCAGCTGACTCCTGCCTGGTCTCCCAGGGTCAGTCAAGCAGAGCCATGAACTAGACAGTGGAAGCTGGGTAGGCGTTTTGAATCCAGGGTATGGAAGATGAGGAGGACGGGGCTGTATATGTCCTCTTCTTCATCTCTCAGGCAGCACTTGAGAAGTGAAATCAGTGGCCAGGAAGGACTTCTTGGGAGAGGTGGAAGTTAGCATTATGGATTATCAGGACAAGAGGAAGGATCTTCAGAGGGGATAGAACCCAAAGTCCACATTACCAACGCCTGCAGGGGCCAAGCAGGTAACGGACCAAGTGGAGCAGCCCCAGTGGGACCCATGGCAAAGTGTGGAGACCTTACTCTACCTAAGCGGACAGCTAACACTCAGCACAGTAATTTGTTGCCAGCAGGACACTTGTTTGTTTGTTTGTTTCATCTTTTGAGAGATGCCAGAAATTGGAGCTTTTTGAAACATCAGTCCTCTCTTTGTTGTTGTTGTTGTTGTTATTGTTGTTGTTGTTGTTAAGTGCCTTTGAGTTGGTTCCAATTCATAGAGGTCCCATGTAGGGTTTCCAAGGAGCAGTTGGTGAGTTTGAACCACTGACCTAGTGATTCAAACAGACCTTGTGATCCAGTGTTTATTCCACAGTGCCACACCAGGACTCCTCCCTTCTCTTTAGAAGTCAGTAACAAATTCAAAATTTTCCAGAGCAGTATTATCTTCATTTAGGCTTCCTCAGAAGCAGATAATAGCATGCAGGGAGTTTGAACTGCAAGGTTGGCGGTTCAAGCTCACCAGCGGCTCTTCGGAAACCCTGTACAGGGTCGCTATGGGTCAGAACTGACTTGATGGCACTTAACAACAACAACTAGGAAGTAGAGGGTCATAGGGAAGTGAGTTCTATGGAAGTGTAGACCATTTGACCAATGCCTGTGTCCCCAAAAAGCTGGACTACATGAAGAAGAATATGGCATCAAGATTGGAGGCAGACTCAGTAACACCTTAGATATACAGATGGTACAACTTTGCATGCTGAAAGAGGACTTGCAGCACTTACTAATGAATATCAAATACTACAGCCTTCAGTATGAATTACACCTCAGTGTAAACAAAACTAACATCATTGCCACAATTGGACCAATAAGCAACCATATCATAAATGGAGAAAACATTGAACTTGTCAAAGATTTCATTTTACTCAGATCCACAATCAATGCCCATAAAAGCAGCAGTCAAGAAATCAAATGACACATTTCATTGGGCAAATATTCTGCAAAAGACCACTTTAAAATATTCAAAATCAAAGATGTCAGTTTGAGAACTAAGGTGTACCTGATGCAAGTCATGGTATTTTCAATCACCTCAAATGCATGTGAAAGGTAGACAATGAATATGGAATCCGGAAGAAAAATTGGCAGATTTTTAATTACAGTGTTGGTGAAGAATATTGAATATGCCATGAACTGCCAGAATGAACAAATGTGTCTTGGAAGAAGGCTACTTAGAAGCAAGAATGGTGAAACTCTGTCTCAAGTACTCTGGACATACTATCATGAGAGACCAGTTCCTGGAGAAGGCCATCATGATTTGTAAAGCAGAGCATCAGTAAAAGAGAGGAAGACCCTCAACAAAATGGCCTGACACTGTGGCTTCAACAATGGACTCAAATATAGCAAACATTGTGAGGATAACAGGGGACAAGACCACAATCTCCTTCTATTACAGTACATAGGGTCACTATGAATGATGACTAACTGACAGTACCTAATAATATAAAAATAATCAAAAACTTAGTTAAGGGCTATTTTCATATATTTAATAGATAAGAGTTTATTCATGAGTAGTTTCCTTTCTTGCTATATATAATGGATTTTTTCACTACTATAACCAAACGTCCAGTGTTTCACAGGTAATTATCAATTTATAATGCCTTTCTTATCCTTTTTTGAGACATTTTCTGTTTCTGCCAGTATTGTAGCATTTTAGAAGCTCTCCAACAGTTTCCTTCAATTAAATGTTGTTGTTGTTAAGTGCCGTCGAGTTGATTTCAACCCATAGCGACCCTGTATAGAGTTTCCAAGGAGCAGCTGGTGAGCTTGAAGTGCCGACCTTGCAGTTCAAACGGCTTTGCAGTCTGGTGCATTAACCCACAGCGCCACACCAGGACTTCAATTAAATAAGAAGGTTAAAATTCATTGCATTCCTTAAAAGCCTTTAACAAATTGAATGAGAATTCATTAAAATGCTGCTGAGAAGAATATATTCATAAGAATGTCACTGAACAAGAAGAATTTCTTTAAAATAGATTTGTAGTAAGTGGGTAATGTGGCCATTTGGGGACTTGGCTTTTGGAACTGGATTAATGCAAATCCAGGGCTACCTGATGGGGCTGGGAGTTGCTGACTGGGGAAGGAGGGGGAGAAACGACATGCTGAGTCCCTTCCCTGTTCTGGGTGTTGGAGCAGCAGAAATCAGCTAGCCTGTCCCCATGCCACCCCTTTGTCCTGCACCCAGAGAGAGCCCTACCCACCAGGACACTGAGTTCTCTTTCCCACCCCTCTCACAGAGCAACTCAGAAAACAAGGTCTTCCACTACCCAACATCAAGGGCATCTCCTTTGGCCAAGCCTACATGGACTTCTCTGAGGTAAGTGCTAGGGAAAGGGGTCCCTCCTGAACTGCATGTGAGGGGTCAGAGCTTCTTCAAACTTTTCAGCAGCACCTCCAAGCTCAGACATTAGATGACCCCTTTCTGCAGGTGAAGGAGGCTCTTTACCTTCATCCCTCACCTCCTCCTCATAGCCATCCTAGATATGCCCCCATTTGCAAATGAGAAAACTGAATCTTTGAAGGAATACATGAATTCCTCAGGGAACAGATCAGGACCATAGGAGCTCACTGAGAACTTCAGTGTCTTAACAAAGGTCCCATAAGTTAATGTTATTTACCCCATCTTACAACTGAAGAAACAGAGGCTCCAGGAGACAGAGAGACCTACCCAGGGCAGCAGAGCTAGGATTAAAACTGAGGTTCATCTGACTCAAGCCTGTTACCCTTACCTAGACCACAAGGTCCCTAAAACTTGGGCAATCTGACACCCAGCAGTTTCCTCTGGAACCTGCTGCCATGATCTACCAGAGGTTGGGAGCTAGAGCCACCCAGCCTAACTAAATGTCAGAGAGGCAAGGTGAGATCGGGCTCTGCTGTTGTTGTGGGTCATCATGTCTGGTCCCCTTCATAACGACCCAGGGCAGAGAAAACCATCAGAGGAATAACGGGCCATCAGGATTTGTCTGCTCTGAACCCACCCCTGGGGCCTCCTTGCCTCTTCCTTCCCAGAGTGAATTGAGTCTGAGGAGGGGCAGTGGTTGAGGAAAAGATGCTTAGGAAGATTAGTGGGAGGTGACAGGTCTTAGAGACTCCCTTCATTTCTTTTGTCTCCTATTTTAAAAGAACTCTCACTCTTAAACAACAGAGCAGGAATAGACATTAGGGATGAAGCAGAGAAACAGAGTCTGTCAGAACTGAGTTAAAGGTGGGCCTACGGCCTCCTGGATGACTGATCTCACTCAAGCCTCTGCCATCTCTTAGCCTATTCTCCTTGTCTGAAAAAACTAGGGTTAAAGATAATTCTCCCCAAGAGTTTGGAGGTGAAATCTCCCCTTCACAAACATAAGGAACTGTTAGGGACACTGATGACACCCAGCCCAATTCAGCTGTCACGACAGAACGTGACCCAGCATCCCAGACTTAAAGTTCCAGATTCAGAACCCTCAGTTTATTATGCCCAAGTCTGGACCCGGGACTCCAAGCTCTCAATCTGGACATTCAGGCGACACTGGAAACCTGCTTCCAAGAACCAGAAGTTTCTGTGCAGTGGGGAGGGGGAGGGAGCAGCAGCTTCTGACTGTACCACTCCCTGCAGATCTATCCCTAGATTCAGCCCAGGGGTGCCTAGTGGGAAGGCGGAGCTCACACATACTTTGATGGGGTCTGGAGGACCATCACAAGTAATACAAAGGGGTTTCAAAAAGTTTGTGAAAAAATTCCAGTGCCTTTTAATGCCACTCTTCCACAAACTTTTTGAAGCTGCCTACTGGATTTGCTCCAAGTGAGCCCATCAGCTTTAAGTGCCTAGGTACAGCCAGAGCCTTTGAACCAGCAGCTGTTTAATAGCCAGAGTGGTGGTGGTGGTAGTTATGTGCCACCAAATAGGTTCTGACTCATAGCAACCCTGTATAGGGTTTCCAAGGTTGCAAATCTTAAAAGGATCAGAAACCCTTATCTTTCTCCAGTGCAGTGGCTGATGGATTCAAACTACTGACCTTTCGGTTAGCAGCACAGCTCGGGATCCATTATGCTGCCAGGGCTCCAGTATAGCCAGACTAGTAGAGGCAAAAGGAGAGAGGGAGAGTGGACTTTTTCCCTCACTCATGATTCTAGGCCGACTTGTACTGTTGTATGGTTTATATCTTGCACAATCCCAGGGTGCACTACCAGTAGTTTACATGACCTGGAGTTGAGTAGTGCACAATCTTCATGACCTTACTTGGCTGCCCTGATTGCTCGCTCATTCATTCATTTACATTTGTTCATTTATTCAATGTTCTGTGCCTAGTTCTGTGCTGGGTGATGGTGGGAAAAAAAGATGAGTTAGATCCACTCCCTGAGCCCTTCAGGAACACTACTTTAGTGGGGAAGGAAGAGGCATGAGCAGATATATTCCAGGCAACAAGGGTGCATCTGGCAGAGCTTTGGACATTGTGGGTGGGAGCATATGGAAGGTTCTAGTTGGGTAGGGGGCCTCCTTTCTAGATTATCCCAACAGGGTGAATCCTGTATTGGTCACCAGATGCACAGGCTTTCAGGAAGAGTCCCCAGAGATGGTTTGTTCATTTCCTGAGAAATCTCATCCCCCTCCAAGCTACCCCTTTTGTCCAGTTGCTCTCTGACTCTGCCTCCTCACAACCAAGTAAAAGCATGTCCTTAGAAGAATGGGTTTTATGGGCAATAAGGACAGAAGGGGTGTACCTCTCTACTTCTATCCACAGGATTACATGCTGCTGACCGTTCCAGTGGAGTAGCTGGTTTGTACCAAGGGTCAGCCTGTCACCCCACCTTAGCAGTGTGTGCTCTGGACCCTTGAGAGTCCACGAATGACTACAGTTGTGATGGAAAATCTCAGTAGCAATAAAGATGATTCTTGCTTAAGAAGGAGTCTTGTTTCTGAGTTTGCTAAGGGATTCTGTCAGGTGGGGATACTCTGTTGAAACATTTAACTTTAATGAAATATCAGGGAGAAATAGTTAAATGTATGTTGGGTTCTGTATTCAGTGCTTCTGGGAAAGGAGAGTCTTCCTGGAAATAAAGAAAAGGTATGTGAATTTCAGAAGTCCAGGACACAAGGGGTATCTGCACACACACAGGAAAGCTCCCTGGCCTAGAGGAAAGAAGAAGGTAGCAGGAAAAAAGAGAGGTCTCTTACTTTTCCACAAGAAAATGGGAACCACAGAGGCCCCAGAGATATCTAGAAGCCCTGAGTACAGAAGAAAGTGGCTGAGGGAGACAACTGGCCCCTCAGGTAGGGAGGGGGGTGAATGTGAGCACTGAGCTGTGGTGTTCAGCAGGGTGGTCTTTATGTGCTGGAGAGCATTGTCCCCATGGAGAAGGGCCTGGGATGTCTTCCCCCAGCTTCCCAGTGAGCGGAGTAAGACCAAGTGTGAACAGCTCCATGATTGCCCGCATGGAGAGATGGAAAAACAAGTAAAGTACAGACCCCGTTTCACACTGCAGTACCTGTCAAAGCCCACATGAAATTTGGCTTGGTCCTGAAAAAAATCAAAGAAGGAGAAAATTTGTACTGACTGTGATAAAATTCCCACCACAAGCAGGATTTTGTGGTGGTTGTTAGGTACTGTCAAGTCGGTTCCTACTGTAGGGACCTTATGCACAACAGACAAAACACTGCCCAGTTCTGTGCTGATCTCACAATCTTTGTTATGCTTGAGCTGCTGGTGCTATCACTGTGCTAATCCATCTCACTGGAGGTATCCCTCTTTTTCTCTGATCCTCCATTTTGTCAAACTTAATGTCTTTTCAAGGGACTGGTACCTCCTGATAATATAGTCAAAGAATGAGAGATGAAGTCTGGCCATCCTGGCTCTTATAAGGAACATTCTGGCTATACTTCCAACACAAATCAGTTTGTTCTCATAACAGTCCATGATATTTTTAATATTCTTCTCCAACACCATAACTCAGATGTATCAATTCTGCTACAGTCTTCCTTATTCATTGTTCAATTTTTACATGCATATGAGGTTATTGAAAATATCATGGCTTGGGTCCGGTGCACCTTAGTCTTCAAACTGACTTCTTTGTTCTTGAACACTTTAAAGAGGTCTTGTGAAGCAGATTTGCCTAATGGAACACACTGTTTGATTTCTTGACTGCTGCTTCCATGAGTGTTGATGGTGGATCCAAACAAAATGAAGTATTTCACAAGTTCAATCTTTTCTCCATTTATCATGTTGTTATTTATTGGTCCAGTGGTGAGAATTTTTGTTTTCTCTACATTGTGGTGCAGCCCATACTGAAACCTGTGGTCTTTGATCTTCAACAGTAAGAATTTAAGTCTTCTTCACTTTCAGGAAGTAAGGTTGTATCATCTGTATATCACAGGTTGTTAATGAGTCTTCTTCCAGTCCTGATGCCACGTTTTCCTTCATATAATCCAGCTTCTCAGATTATTTACTCAGCATAAAGATTGAATAAGTACGGTGAAAGAATATAACCCTAACATACACCTTTCTTGATTTTAAACCATTCAGTGTCTCCTTGTTCTGTTTGAACAACTACTGCTAAGTCTATGTGTTGTTGTTGTTGTTAGGTGCCGTCAAGTTGGTACTGATTCACAGCAGAACAAAACACTGCATGGTCCCACGCCAACCTCACAATCATTGCTACACTTGAGTCCATTGTTGCTGCCAGTGTGCCAATCCATCTCTTTTTTGCTGACCCTCCACTTTAACAAGCATGATGTCCTTATCCAGAGACTGGTCCATCTTGACCATACATCTGAAGTATGAGAGACGAAGTCTCACCATCCTGGTTTCTAAGAAACTTTCTGACTGTACTTCTTCCAATACACATCTGTTTGTTCTCATGGTACTGTTATGTTCTCCACAACATGTTATGTTATGTCCATGGTACTGTTATGTTCTCCTCCAACACCATAGCTCAAATGCATCAATTCTTCTATGGTCTCCCTAATTCATTGTACAACTTTCCCATGTATATGAGGTTATTGAAAATATCATGGCGTGGGTCAGGGACATCTTAGTTCTCAAACTGACATCTTTGCTCTTGAGCACTTTAAAGCAGATTTGCCTAATACAATATGTCATTTGATTTCTTCACTGCTGCTTCCATTAGTGTTGTTGGTTGATCTGAGCAAAAATTAAGCCTTTGACAACTTCAATCTTTTCTCCATTTATCTTGATGTTATTTACTGTTCCAGTGGTGAGGAGTAGGGAAAAGGAGAGACAGACTACTTCCAAATATTTAATCACTGAAAACCTTATGAACAGAAATGAAACACTGTCAGATGGCACCAGAATATTGAGTACTAAAACATGATGAAGAGCACCAGAATAATGTCAGATATAGTGCCAGAAAATGAGCCTCTCAGGTTGGAAGGCACTCAAAATATGACTGGGGAAGAACTGCTCTTCAAAGCAGAGTTGACCATGATGCCACAAGTAGAGTAAAGCTTTTAGGACCTTCATTGCTGAAGGGGCACAACTCAAAATGAAGTGAAATGGCTGTAAACATCCATTAATAATTGGAACATGGAATGTTTGAAGTGTGACTCTAGGAAAATTGGAAGTTGTCCAAAATGAAATGAGAGCCTCGTGTTTCAACAGCCTGTCATCTGACTTGCTTATTTGGGTTTCTCAAAATCTGAGATTCCATAGGTGAGACGATTCCTCCAAACTGATTTGCGACTTGCCAGCCTCCACAGTTTCGCACTCACCAACAGATGGAGTCTACTTGTTGAAACTGGAGTTTCTTTTTTCAAATAAAATAAAGAGGCTTAATGGTGGACTAGGCAGAAAGGCCGTGCAGACCGCAATCAGTGGAACCATGGAAAACTGGGTGAAAAAGATTCAAAGGACCACTCCATAACTCTGAACTTCAGATAAAGTGATAAATAAGTGGTCGAGTGCATACCAGGAATAAGATTTGAAACAGAAGCAAGAAAGGGGGTGACTTCTGATTCAGATACCAGAATGTTCCACCACAGCCATTTTGAATGGGAGTGAGCAGAGAACAACAAGAGAGCACTCTCTGGGCAGAAACTAGTCAGTGATCTAAAAAGACAAAGATGTGATGGGTTTCCTTATCACACCTTTTATTTTGCTCTGTCTACTCATTTTTGCACTGGTGGCCAGAGGGGAGATTTGTACGAGTAAACACCCCCAGGGAAGGTACTTACGTCATGAATGAATGGTTTTACGGAGGATTGAGACTGTTCTGCTCTGTGTGGGGGAAGGATCGGAACCATACAGATTGCTAGTTGAAGGAGATAATAGAAGAAAGAAATTGATCTAGAAGTCTTCCAACGCAGATTTGGCCAGCCCTGGGCTGGTTCCCACTAGGAGAAACAGCTAAACAAACATGAAGGAAGGGGGGGGAAGGAAGGCCTGGGTAAGATCACATTGGCACAGTGAGACCTTCATGGAATTTTTCAGTCAGCTTTGAAGGCAAGAGTCCGATAGGTGGCACTAAAGAATTACTGAAACTTACCCTCATTTCTTTTTTTTTTCTTTTCTTTTTTATTTTATTTTATTTTGTTTGGGTTTAGGGTTTTTTTTTGGGGGGGGGGGGGGGGGGTGTTGTTTGCTTGTTTTTTCCAGTTTTAGATATTTTTTTTCCTGGGTTTTTATGATGTTTGAGTTTGGTTTTAAGTCTTTAATTTTGGCCCTCCGCCTATCTTGTAGGAGAGCTTTCTCTTTGTTTCTCACCTGACAAAAGACAGCAACTGTGGTAATGCAGCCAAGCTACAATTGCACCCTGTAAATCCAATACCAGCTGCTATCCACCAGAGTGGCATCTACAAAAAACACTGGCTAAAAACACTCTGAAGAGAGTTGTAAGAGCAGTGAACAGAGAAGCCTATCATCTGATCACACAACAAGGAGGCAATTGGATTTTGCTTAATAATATACCTTCATACATTCATCTACATATACAAAAACACCACAACGCCTAAAAAGCAGCAGAAAATTTCTGCTCACATGCAGAAACAAGAAAGAGTAGTTCAAACAAACAATCAAGAAGAAGTGCTAAGAATGGCACTGGAGGGTGAAAAGGCTTTGAAATTGTCTGACAGCGTATTTAGGAAAGTGATAATGAAGTACCTCCAATGTTTCATAGAAAGGTTGAAGAAAATAAGGAAGAAGTCATAAAAGTGCTACAGGAACAAAGAGACAAAATAAATACAACATTAGAGACAATACAAAATCTGCAAAAAGAGTCCCAGACAATTAAAAAACGGACAATACACTGAAAGGGCAAAGGAGTAGAATTGAAGAGATGGTAGCCAGAATCAATGAGCTTGAAGATAATATCTCAATACTGGTAAGATAAAAGAATAAGCAGGAAAAAAAGAATGAAAAAATCTGAAGAAGGCCTAAGATTCATGTGAGACAACATGAAGAGGAATAACCTGAGGCTGATTGGAATTCCAGAGCAGGAAGAGACAAAGAAAACCACAAAAGAGACAGTTGAAGTGCTGCTGAAAGAAAATTTTCCTCACATCTTGAAGAATGAAAAAATAAACATTCAAGAAGCTGAACAAACTCCAAGCAGGATAGACTCCAAAAGAAAATCACCAAGACATATCACAATCAAATCCTTCAAAATCAAAGACAAGGAAAGAGTCCGGAAAGCAGCTAGGGACAAATGAAGTGTTACCTACAAGGAAAGCCAATAAGATTAAACGCTGATTTTTCAGCAGAAACTGCAGGTAAGAAGACAATGGGGAGACATATACAAAACTCTGAAAGAAAAAAATAACTGTCAACCAAGAATCATATACCCCACAAAGCTGTCAAGCAAATATGATGGCAAAATCAGAACATTTCAGGATAAACAGAAATTAAGAGATTTTGTAAAGGCCAAGCCAGGGCTCCAAAACATACCAAAGGAAGTTCTTTAGCCTGAGAAACAACAAGAGCAGACAACAACCAGAGATTTACTTATGTGGCAACACCACCTGGAACTCAGTCCAAAGATGGAAGAGTCTAGAGCAGAACAAAGCTAAAAGAATGAAGTTAGGGGATCTGGGAGGTCAGGCTATGATAAAGACTATAAAATGAAAGAAGGGAAAAGTATAATAACAGAGATCCAGATGGTGAGGAGGTCAGGTGGAGCTCAGAATAAAACAGACTGTCATAAAAAGAGGAAGAACTTAATAAAATATAGAGTATGCTCAGAGAAACTTAATACATCTCCAGATCATATCAAGAAAAGGAAAGTCCAAGAAGATTATGGAAACATTAAAACGATGAAGGAATTGACAAGCAAAAGCACAAACAAAATGAACTCAGCACAGGAAAACATACAGAACAAAGAAACCAGCAGCACCACAAAAAACAAAAACAGCATAATGACTGCAATTAATCCATATCTAGCGATAATAACACTGAATGTGAATGGATTAAATGAACCAGTCAAGAAACAAACAGTAGCAGAATGGATAAGGAAACAAGATCCTTCAATATGCTGTCTTCAAGAGACACAGCTAACACACAAAGACAAAAATAGATTAAATTTGCTACCTAAAAAGAGGTGATAAAGGCATGAAATGACTGGCTTACAACTTTTCAAGAGGGAGTCTAGTTTAAAAGTGTGCAGGGAAAGGTAGAGTCC
>NW_006408557.1:17927515-17929306 GCF_000296735.1 Chrysochloris asiatica | reverse complement strand
GAGCAGGAGTAGCAATATTAATGCCAGATAAAATAAACTTTAAGACAAAAACCAGCATAAAAGACAAAGAAAGATATTACTCATCATTAAAGAGTCAATTGAACAGAGGACATAACCATAATAAATATCTATGCTCCTAACAAAAATGCCCCCAAACACATAAAGCAAACCGTAATAGAATCGAAGCTAGAATTAGAAAATGCTACAATAATAGTGGGAGATTTTAATACACCACTTTTGAAAAAGGACAGAACAACCAGAAAGAAACTCAACAAAGACAAGGAGGAACTAAACGACACAGTCAACAACTTGACCACATAGATTTGTACAAAGGACTCAATCCAACAACAGCATGGTACACATTCTTGTCCAGTACACATGGAACATTCTCCAGAATAAACTGTGTGTTAGGCCACAAAGTTAGTCTCAATAAATTTAAAAATATCAAAATACTGCAAAGCATCTCCTCAGATCACAATGCTATCAAATTAGATATCAACAATAGCACCACCAAGGAAATAAAATCAAATACATGGAAACTGAATAACTCCCTGCTAAAAAGCTTCTGTGTACTAGAACAAATAAAAAGTGAAAATTTAAAAATCCTAGAAATAAATGAGAATAAAACACAACATGCCAAAACCTTTGGGACACAGCAAAAGCAGTACTTACAGGACAATTTATTGCAATAAATGCACACATCCAAAAATAATAAGAAAAAAAAATCATCACCTTATTACCACAGCTGCTACAATTAGAAAAAGACCAGCAAAGTAAACCTACAGCCACCAGAAAAAAGAAATAATAAAGATTAGAGCCAAAATAAATGAGATAGAAAACAGAAAAACCATAGAAAAATTCAGCAAGAAAGAAGCTAATTCTATGAAAAGATTAATAATATTGATTAATAAAAGCAAATCTAACCAAAAAAGAGGGAAAAGATGCAAATAACATGGATAAGAAACTACTTGGGGGAGTCACAGCAGAACCAATGGAAATAAAAAGGATATTAACAGAGTTGTACTCCAACAAATTTGAAAATCTAGAGGAAATGGATACATTTTTAGAAAAACACAACATACCTAAACTTACACAGAGTGAAGTAGAAAACTTGAACAGACCTATAAGAAAGGAAGAAATTGATCAGGTCATCAAAAAACTTCCAACCAAAAAGTCTAGGCCCAATTGGCCTGCCTGGTGAATTTTACCAAATATTCAGAGAAGAGCTGACACCAATTCTACTCAAACTACTCCAGAATATAGAAAAGAATAGAAAACTTCTAATACATTTTACAAAGCATAATCCTCAGACCAAAACCAGGTAAGGACATCACTAAAAAAGAAAATTGTAGACCAATATCCCTCAGTGATGTTCCCTCATGAACATAGATGCAAAAGTTCTCAACAAAATCATTGCCAATAAAATTCAACAACTTGTCAAAATAATAGAACATCATGAACAAACAGGATTCAATGTTAGAAAAACAATTAATGTAATTCACTACAGAAGCTAGAAGGGAAAAAAAGGAGAAAAACCACATGATTACATGATTACATCAATTGAAAGGAAATTCCTTAACATAATCAAGAGCATATATACAAAACCAACAGCCAGCATCACTCTCAATGAAGAGAAACTGAAAGCACTCCCTTTGCGAACAGGAACCAGACAAGGATGCCCTTTATCAACACTCCTGTTAAGTATTGTGTTGAAAGGCTTAGCCAGAGCTACAAGGCAAGAAAGGGAACTTTATTAGCAAATTAATCAAATTAGCAAAGAAGAAGTGAAAC
>NW_006408557.1:17922382-17925265 GCF_000296735.1 Chrysochloris asiatica | reverse complement strand
CAAAGGAGGGATGGTCTATCCAGACATGAAAGAACCTCTTCCACCAGCCATGAAAGCCCTCATTGCCTTCCATGACTTTAACAGGAACACTTCTCATTACAGTTTAAGTATTCATGTCTGTCAGTTTCATTAGATCTTTATGACTTCATGGGGCCCCTCACACTCCCAATAGAAAATTCAGTATCTCCATTATTGAGTGGGGAAGGTCACACTACTTCCGATGCTGGAAGTCAGGACTTAGGTCAGCTAGATTCCAAAGACCATCCTCCTCCTCCCATCACCCGCATGGTCTCTCCCTGCCCTCATTCATAGCTCTAGCCTCAGCTTAGATGCAAATTTCCATTTTATCCCCCACCCCAAAATCATTCTCCCACTCTCCTGTTCTGGTTCTGAAAAACAAACCCAAAAACCAAACCCACTGCCCCTGAGTGGATTCCAACTCATTGTGACCCGATATAGGACTTTCAAGACTAAATCTTCATCGAAATAGACAACTGCCTCTTTCTCCTGTGGAGCAGTTAGTGGGTTTGAACCACTGACCAACAGCAGCCTAACCCACAGTGCCTTTAGGGTTCCTTCTGGTAAATTCAAACTCCTTCCATTGGCATTGTTCTTTAGGAAATACTTTTAAGAAGTGACTTCCAAATTTTTCAAAGCTAGTGACCCACTTATTCAAATAAAAACCTTACAAAGAAGTCTGACACACAACACAGATGACAAGAAAATTGTTCTGGTTACAATGAGGCTGAGGGCTGATGCTCTGCTCCCTCAAGTTGCCCTTGTAATGGTTAGGGTTCTGTATCAACTCCACAAGGCTAAGATTTCCAGAGATTTATCAGTTGGAATATGTGATGAAACCTAATACAGGCATGGTTAAGTCTGTAATGAGCAGCTATGATCAGTCAGTCGATTGAAGAGGTGATTCCTTAGGGGTGTGACCTGTTCCCCATATAATGGACACATGGGAGAGACTCCCCCTCTGTTTGTCACTGAGGACTTAGAATTCTACAATTGTAAGCTTATAAACTTCTCTTTATGTGAGTTGGAGACGACTCTGTAGCACTTAACGACAACATGTTTCTTTGGTTTTGCTTCTATAGAAAACCCAGTGTAAGACACCTCTCCAATAGTCAAAAGCAGGCACCTCTGAGAAAATTCTATGCTCCATGTAGATAAGACACTTAGTAAACCAGGAGGCGGCCATAATACAGGAGCTGTCAAGAATCAAGGAGCTATGCTGAGTGAAATTAGTCCATCACAGATGTTCAAATATTGCATAAGACCATTATTATAAAAACTTAGGAAAAGATTCCCATACTAAAGGGGGGCAAAAATTTTTTTTTTTTTTTGTTTCCCGTTGGGGTGGGGTGCGGGATTTGGAGGAGGTGGAGGGAGGCGATGGTAGAGCACAGGGTAGGGGCAGACACATTCTAGTTCGTTTGTTGGTAAGGGCAATGTACAAGAAGGGGGAGGGGTGAAAGAACAAGGAAGACAGGGGAACACTGAGACAGGTTTGCATGGGCTAAATGGGACAGAGGTAAATAGTGCTGCATGCTCAACCTTGCAATGACAGGGCTCTGTGATACAGGGATCGAGGCATAGTCTGAAGAGGGGAAATAATACTAAAAATTCATAATAAATGTCTTATGAATATTGGTTTCCCTTGTCTACTATTGTAAAATAGACACTTGAGTAGGATAGAAAGGAATGTCAGGAAACATGATTACAGAAAGCTTGTAAGCCCATATTCAGCCTATAACTGATTGGAATATCTAAAATGGCTTCTTGAACTTGCCCAGTGAAATAGGCCTCTTGCAGAGCCTTTGCAATATATAGGACCTTGGTTGGTTGGTTGGTTATGTGCCATGGAGTCGGTTCCAACTCATAGCAACCCTGTACAGGGTTTCCAAGACTGTAAATCTTTATGGGAGCAAAAAACCTCATCTTTCTCCCACGGAGCAGCTGGTAGTTTAGAACTGCTGACCTTGTGGTTCGCAGCCAAATTTGTAACCACTACACTACCAGAGTTCCTTGTATAGGACCTTAAGTGGGTGAAATCCTAAGCCCCATCCACAACCTTCTGAGGTGAGACATGCCCACTAGAAAGGAGAAGCAGACCAGCCTAGAACAGCTAGAGCAACAGAAGATACATCTTCAAAGAAAGATTATCAGGAAAAACCCAAAACAAAAATGACAGTACAACTGGCTACTACAAGAATAAGTAAGTTGTTTGCTGGGAAACCATTAAGGCAAGCAATCAAGTCCTCTCAGGACAAACACCCCTCTTAGACTGAAACTCAAAGGGAACACATGAGCAGGCATGTAAGCTTGCTGGCAACCACATTGGTCTACTGGTGAGTGGAAGAGGGGGAAAGGCAGCAATGAAGATATGGACTGAGTTCAACCTAGGTTCATTGACTCCCATTGACCTGGAGATGAAAAGAGAGAAGAGGAAGGACTGGTTGCTTCAAAGTGTGCTGAGATCTGGGGACACCTGAGCCCATGGACAAATACATAGCCACAGAGGGCTAGAGCTGAGAGTGAAGCATCCAGCTGATACGAAGTGAGGGGAGATGTACAAGAACACCCAAACTTGCAGATAGTACCCATTTTGACCTATCCTTGATGGCTTGATGATCAGAACTCGAGTAGAGGAAGATTGAAAAAAATAATAATAATACAATTTTTTTGATAAAGGAAATGAGGGTAAATTACTACAAATTGATGGACTTGACCTATACTCATGGAAGTACTAGCTCTAAATACCAACAGAGAGGGAAGGAGTCTTCACATCAAATATCAATGCTATCCCCACTGTACACAGGGTAGATAGGGATGAGCAACTTAGACACTGGCTACCTAAAATGAGGGGCAATAAAGGCA
>NW_006408557.1:17920465-17921717 GCF_000296735.1 Chrysochloris asiatica | reverse complement strand
TAAAAAAAAAAAAAAAAGAATCAAGGAGCACAGCACTTGGGAAACACAAGATGGATATGTTTTGACAGCTGGGATAATAACTAAGAAGGGAGGAAATCTTTCAGAAAGAGGTCTAGAAGGGAGAACATGGAAGGGTCTCTCAATCGACAAGGTACTTTCATCCACTAAGAGATGACAATCTAAAACCTTGATTCCCATGCCCCATCCAACAACAGATCTGGTTGTCCTACTTTCTGTGTCACTCTACCAGCAATAGCATGCTGTGCAAGGCCACCATCATCTTTCACCAGGGTTATTCCAACTGCCTTCTCCCAAGTCTCACTGAGCCCACTCTGCCTCTCCAGTCTAGACTTCACACAGCAGCTGAAGTGAGGTTCTCAAAAGATGACTCAAATGATGCCACTTTCTGCTTAAAAACCTCCAATAGCTTCCTGTCCAACTCAAAGAAAACTCAGTCTTTACCACAGTCCACAAAGGTTCTACAAGTTCTGGGCTCCAACCCACCCTCCACTCTTTTCCCACCCACCCATTGCATCCCCACCCTTGACTCTGCTCAGTCACATTGGCCTTCTTCAAATTGCTCAAATACATCAAGATCTTCCCACCCTAGGGCTTTCATAAAATGTTTCCTCTCCCTTCTCTCTCTACTTCTTTACATAGTAGTTCCTTTTCATCATCCAAGTTGACAGAGAAATCACCTCTGAGCTCCCTTATCTCAGGCTCTCATTTCACGCAAACTGTTTAGCACAACTTGTCAACATTTTATTGAACAATCTGTGTTTGTCTCCCTGGCTTTATTTTCAGTGTCCAACACATCAACTAGCTACCAGCAAGTAAATTCCAAGTCATAGCAATCCCACGTTTGTCAAAGTAGAACTGTACTGCATAGGTCAGGTCTTTTAATGGAGGATTTGGGGGAAGCAGATCAACAGGCCTTTCTTCTGAAGCAACTCTGGATGGACTTAAATCTCCAACCTTTCAGCCAGCATCCAAGCACATTAGCCATTTGCACCACCCAAAACCAAACCTACTGACATCCATTTGATTCTGACTCATAATGACCCTATAAAAGATGAGCAACTGGTCTATTTGAACTGCCAGCATATCGGTTATAAGACCAATGAATAAACCACAGCTCCACCTAGACTCCTTATATGACACGCGTTGCTATTGCTAAGTGCCATCCAGTTGATTCCAACTCATAGAGACCCTGTATAGGGTTTCTGAGAGTAGTTGGTGGGTTTGAACTGCC
>NW_006408557.1:17915560-17920165 GCF_000296735.1 Chrysochloris asiatica | reverse complement strand
TAAGATTTCTGAAGAGAGCTGATTTGAACCACTGATCTTGTAGCTAGCAGTCCAGTGTTTGTCCTACAGTGCCATATCAGGATGAGTGAATAAATGAACTAATGAATCACATTCCACGTCCAGTCATGCAGGCCCCACTCACATCTGAAACACAATATTGCTGGCATCAAGGGGAGAGGCAGGGACCAAGGACTTTCAATGCTCCATTTGCTTAAAAACATATTCCAAGGAGAAATCATTCCTACCTGGTTATTAGAGCAGAGTCTCTGAAGAGTTCTTCTAGGTGACATCTAAAAGCAAACAAACAACAACTCTAGTTTGAGAAGTTATGATGTGGAAACCAACTTCTTTCCAAAGTAAATCTATAATTCAGACATTTCTCTAATTCCCCGCAAGACTCTTCCTCCTCACATGTTTGAGGTCATTGAGGGCAAGACAGAACTCATGAGGATTCAGAATCTTGAAAATATTTATATTTAAAACATATGACAAATTTCCACACCTGGCAATTTCTTAAGGAAATAATCAGGGATGCCGACAAAGATTTAAGAACAAGACTGGCTGCCACAGCACTGGTTTTATGGTGACAGATTTGGAGCAACCTATATGTCTAACAACAGAGTACTTGGTAAATTATTTTTTATGATAAATTCTCAGTAAGAAATACTTTGTTGTTGTTGTTATTAAGTGCCATTAAGCTGGTTCTGACTCATAGCCACCTTGTATAGGATTTCCAAGGAGCAGTTGGTAGATTTGAACCATAGACCCTGTGTTTAGCAATCCAGTGCTCATCCTATAAAGCCACATTGGAAATCAGTCATCAAAACACACAGTGGAAAAGTTCCATATCATCAGCCAAAACATGGCCAGAGGCAGACTGTGCAACAGACCATCAATTGCTCATATGTAAATTCAGGCTAAAACTGAAGAAAATTAAAACAAGTCCACAAGAGATAAAATATGACCTTGAATATATCCCACCTGAATTTAAAGATCATCTGAAGAATAGATTTGATGCATTAGACACTAAAGATCGAAGACCAAAAGACTCATGGAATGACATCAAGAATATTATATAGAAAGAAAGTAAAAGGTCATTAAGAAGACAAGAAAGAAGGAAAAGACCAAAATGGAAGTCAGAAGAGACTCTAAAACTTGCTCTCCAGCATAGAGATGCAAAAGCAAATGGAAGAAGTGAGGACATATAAGAGTTGAACAGAAAATTTCAAATGTCAGCCCAAGAAGGCAAAGTCGAATATTATAATGAAATGTGCAGAGACTTAGAAAACCAAAATGGAAGAACACACTCAGCATTTCTCAAGCTGAGGGAACTGAAAAAAATTTTTTCAAACCTCAACTTGAAGTATTGAAGGATTCTATGGGCAAAGTATTGATTGATGCAGAAAGCATCAAAAGATGGCAAGAATACACAGAATCACTGTACCAAAGGAAATGATCGATCTTCCCCTCTCTCCCTTCCCTTGTTTTTTATCCTGTCTCTGATTTTCTTTTTCCTTTCTTTTCATCTTTTTCTTTTCTTTTTCCCCTCCTCTTTTTCTTTCTTTTCTCTTGGCTTTCTTTACTACTCTCATATCTCTTTCTCTTTTATTCATTCCTCTCCCTAGTTTTGTTGGCTATGTTTTTTCTTTCTTTTTATTTCCTCTCTTAATTTTCTTTTCCCCTGTTTTTATTTTCCTTTCCCCTTTTTTTTCTTTTTTAGTTATTATATTCTTTATCTTGCTGCTGCATGTTGGTTTTTATTCCTTTATTTCTTTCTTTTCTGCTGTTGTTCATTTTACTTGCTTATTTTTCTTTTGGTATTTTTTTTTCTTGCCCCTCCCAACAGGTAATAGCAACTGTGCCTATATAGCCCAGTCATACTCCTGATGCCCCATTCACTGGGCAAGAATTACCACTGATCATCAGTAGACAGCAACCAACACCATCCATACATGCCCTGATCTGCACTACATAAACAGAGAACAGAGACCTGCATACACACACTTCTATTCTCTATCAGATCTGCCAGGAGGCAGGTGATGAGTATCTAAAAACACACCAATACAATCATCAATTAAATACACATGCAGCAACACCACAATGTCTCAGAGACAGCAGACAATTTCAGCTCACATGAAAAGAAAGATAGAGTGGCTCAAACAAGTGACCAAAGTTCCCAGCTAGAAAATATTTCTGAAGAAGAAATAATATTTGAACTACCTGATAAATAATTCAAAAGAATAATATTTAGGTGCCTTCAATAGGGTGAGACAAAGATCTAGAAAGCTGCAAATGAAATCAAGGAAAGCAGAGAAAAAAATGTTAGGAGAATTCAGGAAAACCCTATAAGAACAAACTGACCAAATTAATTAAAAAATAGAAACCATACAGAAACAGCAAGTAGAAATCCAGAAGACTAATACTAAAATTTCAGCAATAGATAATACATTGAATGAAGAAATAAACAGAATTGAATCTATGCAAGCCTGAATTCATGAGATTGAAGAAAATCTCTCAATAATAATCTGATAGATGAGTAATCAGAAAAAAATTTTTTAATCCAAAAATTTCCTAAAAATTATGTGGAACACTATCAGGGGAATAACCTACTTCTGATCAGAATTCCAGAGTAGGAAGAAACACAAACACCAAAAAAATGCATAGATAAAATTGTTTAAAATTTGTTGGAAGAAAACTTCCATAACAGCATGAAAGATGGGAAGATTCAAGAAGCACACTGAACCTTAGACAGAATAGACCTGAAAAGAAAATCACCAAGACATATAATAATATAACATTCCACAACCAAACACAAGTAAAGAATCCTGAGAACAGATAGGAAAAACAAGAAGTTACCTACGAGAACAAATAAGACTAAGCTCTGATTACTTGACAGAAATCATGGATGCAAGAAGACAATGGAATGACATATGTAAAACTCTGGGAGAAAAAAATTGCCAACCAAGAATCATATACCCAGAAAAATTATCCCTCAGATATGACAGTAAAATTAGGACATTTCCAGATAAACAAAAATCAAAGGACTTTGTAAAAAACCAGACCAAATTTACAAAAAAATGCTAAAGAAATTTCTTTGGTCAGCAAATTAGCAACAGCAGGCTCAGTGACAACATCACACAGTCAACCCAGATATAGAAGTATGTGAAGTAAAACAAACCCACTAGACAGAAAATAGGGAACTAGAGATATCAATTTGTAATAAAGATAATCATTACCATTATTGTTGTTGTTAGGTGCCATTGAGTCAATTCCAACTCACAGAGAATCTACGCAGAACAGAATGAATTACTGTCCAACCCTGCGCCATCTTCCCAATTGTTGCTATGTTCAAACCCATTGTTACTGCCACTGTGTCATTCCATCCTCTCTTCTTCATTGACCCTCCAATTTTCCAAGCACAATCTCCTTCTCTAGGGACTGGTCATTCCTCCCAATACATCCAAAGTACAAAAGGCAAAGTTTTCCCATCCTCACTTCTAAGGAGCTTTCTGGCAGCACTTCTTCCAGCACAGATTTGTTTGTTCTTCTAGCAGTTCATAGTACTTTCAGTATTCTTGGCCAATACCATAATACAAATGCATCAACTCATCGATGGTCTTCTTTATTCATTGTCCAATTTTCACATGTACGTGAGGCAGTCAAAATTACCATGACTTGCATCAGACACACAGTCCTCAAGCTGACATCTTTGCTTTTAAACACTGTAAAGAGGTCTTGTGCAGCAGATTTGCCCAATGCAATATGTTGTTTGAATTCTTGACTACTAATCCCATGAGCATTGATTGTGGATCCAAGCAAAATGAAGTCTTTGATAACTTCAGTCTCTTCTCCATTTGTCATGATGTTATTTATTGGTTCATTGGTGAGGATTTTTGTTTTCTTTACATTGAAGTACAATCCATACTGAAGGCTGAAGTCTTTGGTCTTCATCAGGAAGTATTTCAGGTTTTCTTTACTTTCAATAAACAAGGTTGTATCATCTGCATATTTCAGGTTGTTGATGAATCTTCCTACAATCCTGATGCCACATTCTTCTACATATAATCCAGTTTCTCTGATTATTTGCTCAGCATATAGACTGAATAAATGCACACCATTCCTGATTTTAATCCATTGTCTCTTTGTTCTATTCTAATGACTGCCTCTTAGTCTATGTACAGCTTCCTCACAAGTACAATTAAGTGTTCTTGAACACCCATTCTTTTCAATGCTATCTATAGTTTGTTATGATTTACACAATCAAATGCCTTTGCATAGTAAACAAAACACAAGTAAATATTTTTCTGTTATTCTCTGCTTTCAGCCAAGATCCATCCTCATTCAACTTCCTTTTCTGAATCCAGCTGGAATTTCTGGCAGCTCGCTTTCAATGCAATAATTTAAAAATCATATCAATCAAAATTTACTTTCATGTGATATTAATGATATTGTTCAATGATTTCTGAATTCTGTTGGGTCACTTTTCTTTGGAATGGGCACAAATATGGATCTCTCCCAATCAGTTGGCTAGGTAACTATATTCCATATTTCTTGACATAGATGACTGAGTGCCTCCAGTGCTGCATCAGTTTGTTGAAATATTTC
>NW_006408557.1:17912936-17914390 GCF_000296735.1 Chrysochloris asiatica | reverse complement strand
TTGAGAATTTTTGCATCTATGTTCATGAGGGATATTGGTCTATAATTTTCTTTCTTAGTGATGTCCTTCCCTGGTTTTGGTATGAGGGTTATACTTGTTTTACAAAATGTATTAGGAACTTTTCCATTCTCGTCTATTTTCTGGAATAATTTGAGCAGAATTGGTGACAGCTCTTCCCTAAATGTTTGGTAGAACTCACCAGTACAGCCATCAGGACCTGGACTTCATTTGGTTGGGAATTTTTAATGACCTAATCAATTTCTTCTTTTGTTATAGATCTGTTCAAGTTTTCTACTTCACTCTGTTTAAGTTAAGATAGGTCATGTTTTTCTAAAAATGTATCCATCTCTTCCAAGTTTTCAAATTTGTTGGAGTACAACTCTTTATAGTATTCTGTTATTATTCTTTTTATTTCTTTTGGCTCCATTGTGACATCACTCATGTGGTTTCTGATGCATGTTTTCTGTGTCTTCTTCCTCTTTTCCTTGTTACATTTGTCAGTGGTTTGTCAATTTTATTAATCCTTTCAAAGAACCAGCTTCTTGTCCTGTTGATTCTTTCTATAGTTTTTCTATTATAGTAGGATATTTTAATGCACCACTTTCAAAGAAGGGCAAAACAACTAGAAAGAAACTCAACAAAGACATAGAAGAACTAAACATCACAATCAACTAACTTGACTTCATAGACTTATACAAAGCACTCAACCAAACAATGGCACAGTATACATTCTTTTCCAGTGCACGTGGAACATTCTCCAGGAAAAACTATATGTTAGGCCACAAAACCAGACTCAATAAATTTTAAATCATTGAAATACTTCAAAGCATCTTTTTAGATCACTATGCTATAAAATTAGAAATCAACAATAGGAAGATCAAGAAGAAAAAACAATATATGGAAATTGAATAACACCATGCTTAAAAACTACTGGGTAGCAGAAGAAAATTTTTTAACGAATTTTTTTTTTTAATTCCTTGAATTAAATGAGAACAAAAATACAACAAACCAAAACCTTTTGTTGTTATTCTTAAGTGCTATTGCATCATTTCCAATTCATAGCAATCCTGTAGAGGGTTTCCAAAGAGCTGCTGGCTGACTGTGTGCCATAGAGTCAGTTCTGACTCATAGCCACCCTGTACAGGTATTCCAAGGCTGTAAATATTTATGGGAGCAGAATGCCTCATCATTCTCCCATGGAACAGCTGGTAGTTTTGAACTGCTGACCTTGTGGTTCACAGCCCAGTTCATAACCACTATGCTACCAGAACTACCAGAGTGGGTTTTGAACTGCCAACCTTGTGGTTAGTAGTGCAAGACTCCACCAAAATCTTTGGGATAAAGCAAAAGCAGTGCTCACAGGGCAATTTAAAGGAATAAATGCACACATCCAAAGAGAATAAACAAATCCAACACATTGACACAACTCCAATGATTAGAAAAAGAGCAGCAAA
>NW_006408557.1:17863244-17908011 GCF_000296735.1 Chrysochloris asiatica | reverse complement strand
GGATGCCCTTAATCATCACTCCTATTCAATACTGCGCTGAAGTCTTAATCAAAGCTATACGGTAAGAAAATGAAATTAAAGACATACAAAGTGGCAATGAAGACGTAAAACTCTATTTGCAGATGATATGATCTTATACTTAGAAATTCCCAAAGTCTCAGCCAGAAAATTACTGGAGCTCATTGATCAATTCAGTAAAGTGGCAAGGTACAAGATCAACATACAAAAATCAGTTGGATTCCTTAACAATAATAGAGAGCTCTGAAAAGGAAATTAGGAAAACAATACCATTTATAATTGTCATCCAAAAGATTAAATACTTGGGAATACATCTAACCAGAGAAACAAAAAGACATATACAAAGAAAACTACAAAACACTACTACCAGAAACCAAGAGACCTGCAGAAATGGAGGAATGCACTACACTGGATGAAGACCACAGGTGACCAAGAGAAACCAGACCAGAGGCGTCAAGGGAAGGCTAGAAGGAGAAGAACCCACTCAGTGACCTGCATGGCCTCCTGAGAGAGATCCAGCCTCTGCGGACGCAGTTGGAGTGGAGCATCAAAACCAACCGTATCCTGTTATGGAGGAGCAGCTGGTGAGGGTGGTAACAAATGTTCCATGACAAATGAGGATTCCTATGATCTGTTTGATTCCAACCTGGCAGTACCACCAAAATCAGCATCAGAGACTCTTCTGCTCCATGGAAATGACATGGACTCTCTCTCCTACGACAGTGGCAGCTTAGCCACCAGCAGCCCATGAGTGTCCAACAAGAGTGGACACCATGTGTTGGGATTTATTGAGGAATACAATGCTCTGTGCAAGCAGATTGGCCAGGGCCAATCCAAATGGAATCCAAATCCAGGAGGTGTCTAGCCTCACAATTCAAGAGAACAAAGGGTCCACACTTGGTGCCAAAAAAAGGAAAGATTTAACACTGTGAAAATGTCAACACTACTCAAGGTAATCTAGAAATATGATGCAATCTCAAACCAGATTTCTACATCATTCTTTAAAGAGCAATTCACAGGCTAGAGGGTAGACACAAGTTAACTTGGGTGATGAGGAAGGCAATGTATACTAAGAGGGAGGTTGGCAGAAGATTGGTGAAGACACAAAGAGGAACACAAGGGTTAAAGGAGATATTGGTAAATACTGTTAAATACACAGCCCTGCAAAAACAGTATTCTATGAGTAGATAGATGGACAGAAATATTGGCTGAACGGATATAGGAGGAAGAGGGAGAGTATATTCACAAATACATAAAAGTTTGACGTAGGATGTTTGTACATGGGTATTTACCTTCACTGCAAACACATTCATAAATGTGGTAGAGTATGCTGTTGTTGTTGTTAAGTGTTGCCAAGTAGGTTCCAACTCACAGTGACCCTGTATAGAGGGGACAAATTATGACAATTTCTTGGACCTTACCAAACACCTTACAGCAATGAGTTGCTGGGCCTGGTGGCTCAAGATCATAGTCTCAAAGGACACCATGGTCAATTGGCATAACAGAGTCCACAAAGACAATGTTCTACACCCTAGTTTGGTGAGTAACAACTAGGATCTTAAAAACTCATGAGTGGCCATCTAAGGTTGATGTTTCATTGATCTCTTCATGTGCGGAAGAAACAAGAGTGATAAAAATTGAAGATGCTTGGAATCAATTAGTTCAATGAACTAATGGAATAGGTGAACATTAGCTCTCACAACTTGGTTACCACAATAACTAGATGCTGCCCAACTGCTAAGAAAGGGAACACACTAGAAGATTCCAGATAGAGTGGGAGAAAATGTAATGTAAAACTCAAAACTATAATAATTTTTTTTTTTTAAAAAACTGGACTTACTATCAGAAAAAGACTGGAGGAACCTGAAACTATAGCCCTTAGTCACTCTTCTAGAATGGAACTCACCCTTGTGGGCTAATTTTCAACCAAGCAGTGGATAGGTATAAAACGGAGACAACAACTCTAGTGAGGTATGCTCACCAGGGAATGGTCAACCATTCAATATCAAAAGGGCAACATTTACTTGTGGACAAGGTTCAAAGGAATTAAGAAGAAGGAGGGAATGGAAATACGAACCACAGAGAGGAAGCGAGATTACTATTGTTATGTGGAGAAAATTGTAATCATTGAGATGAAACAAGCGTATGATTTGTTGGCTTTTAAACTGATGATCTGCTCTGTAAGCCTTCACTCAATTCATAATAAAAAGATTTTTAAAAGAATAACGATGCAACTGTGAAACAACTCATTACACAAAAGAATTTGGAGGACATTATTCTGAGTAAAATTTGTTGTTGTTTTTAGATGACAGCAGGTCATTTCCAACCTTTAGTGACCCTATGTACAACACAAAGAAACACCGTCCAGTCCTGCACCATCCTCACAATTGCTGCTATATTTGAGCCATTGCAGCTGCCACTGTGCCAATTCATTTGGTTAAGGGTTTCCCTCTTTCTCTCTGACTTTCCATTTTACAAAGCATGATGTCCTTCTCCAGAGACTGGTCCCTCCTGATAATGTGTCTGAAGTACGAGAGACAAAGTCGGATTATCTTGGCTTCTAAGGAACATTCTAGTTGTACTTTCAACAAAGATTTATTTGGTCTTTGGCAGTCCTTGATGCCTTTAAACTTCGTCTCCAACACCATAACTCAAATGCATCAGTTCTTCTACAGTCTTCTTTATTTTCTAACTTTCACATGCTCTCAAACTGACATCATTGCTCTTGAATATTTTAAAGAAATCTTGTGTGGCACATTTGCCTAATGCAAGGCTTCATTTGATTTCTTGATTGCTGCTTCCATGAGTGTTGATGGTGGGTCCAAGCAAAATGAAGTCTTTGACAGCTTCAATCTTTTCTCCATTTATCATGATGTTATTTATTGGCCCACTGGTGAGGAGTTTTGTTTTCTTTGCATCTACATTGAGATGCAACCCATACGAAAGGCTGTGGTCTTTAATCTTCATCAGTAAGTACTCAAAGTCCTCTTTGCTTTCAGCAAGCAAGATTGTATCATCTGCATATCTCAGGTTGTTAATGAGTCTTCTTCCAATCCTGATACCACATTCTTCTTCATATACTCTATATTCTCAGACTATGGGCTCAGCATACAGAGTGAATAAGTATGGTAAAAGAATACAACCTTGGCACACGCCTTTCCAAATTTTAAAGCATTCAATGTCCCCTTGTTCTGTTCAAATGATTGCCTCTTGGTCTATGTACAGATTTCTCATGAACATAATTAAGTGTTCTGGAATATTCAAACGCCATAATATTGTCCATAGACTGTCATGATCTGCACAATCAAAAGTCTTTGCATAGTCAATAAAGCAAGGTAAACATCTTTCTGGGATTTTCTGCTTTCAATCAAGATCATCTGATATCAACAATGCTATTCCAGCATTCCATGTCTTCATCTAAATCTGGCTTGAACTCTGGAAGTTCCCTGTCAATGTACTGCTGCAGCTGTTTTTAATTATCTTCAGCAAAATTTTGCTTGCATGTGATATTAACTACACTGCCCAATTATTATTGCATTTCACTGGGTCACCTCTCTTTGGAATGGGCACAAATATGAATCCTTTCCAATCAGTTAGCCAGGTAGCTGTTTTCCAAATTTCTTGGCATAAATGAGTGAGTGAATTCATGCTACAGCAGTTGGTTGAAAGATTTAAATTTGTATTTCATCAGTTCCCAGAGCCTTAATCTTTGTCAGTGCCTTGAGTGCACTTTGGACTTGGTCCTACAATACCATTGGCTCTTGATCGTATGCTACCTCTAGAAATGGCTGAACATCGACCATTTCTTTTTGATACAAGGATTCTGTGTATTCGTTTCATCTTTTTTTAATGCTTTCTACATCATTCAATATTTTGCCCAAAGAATCCTTCAGTATTTCAAGTCAAGGCTTGACTTTTTTCCTCATTTCTTTCAACTTGAGAAATATTGAGTGTGTTCTTCCATTTTGGTTTTGTAAGTCCAGATCTTTGCACATTTCATTATAATATTTGACTGTCTTCTCAAGGTGACCTTTGAAATTTCCTATTCAGGTCTTTTTCCTCCCATTTCTTCCATTTGATTTAGCATCCTTATGCTGGAGAGCAAGTTTCAGAGCCTGTTCTGACATCCATTTTGGTCTTCTTAATGATCTTTTACTTTCTACCTATATGATGTTCTTGATGTCATCCCAAAACTCTTTTGGTCTTCAGTCTTTAGTGTCTAATGTATCAAATCTGGTTTTCAAATGATCTGTAAATTCAAGTGGGATACGTCCTAGGTCATATTTTGAGTCTCATGGACTTGTTTCATTTTCTTCAGCTTCAGCATGAACTTATATATGAGCAATTGAAAGTCTGTTTCACAGTCTGCTCGTGGCCTTGTTTTGGCTGATGATCTGAAGCTTTTTCACCATCTCTTTCCACAGAAGTAGTCAATTTGATTTCTGTGTATTTCATCTGGTGAAAGCCATGTGTATAGTCATCTTTTATGCTGTTTTAAAAGTTATTTGCAGTGAAGAAGTCATTGGTCTTGCAAAATTCCATCATGCGATCTCCAGCATCATTTCTATCACCAAGGCCATATTTTCCAACCACTGATCCTTCCTCTTTGTTTCCAACCTTTCTATTCCAATCACCATTAACAATACATTTTGATTGCATGTTTGACCAATTTAAGAATGAAGAAGTTGGTAGAAATCTTCAATTTCATCATTACTGACTTTAGTGGTTGTTGCATAAATTTGAATAATAGTGGTACTAAGTGGTCTTCCTTGTAGGCATATGGACATTATCCTATCACAGGCAGCACTGTACTTCAAGATAGATCTTGAGATTTTCTTTTTTATGATGAATATGACACCATTCCTCTTCAATTTGTCATTCCTGACATAGTAAATTATGTGATTATCAGATTCAAATGCCCAATACCAGTTCATTTCAGCCCACTAAGTCTAGAATATCAATGATTATGTATTACATTGCATTTTTGACAACTTTTGGTTTTCCTAGCTTCATACTTCATGCACTCCATTCCACCTCTCCTTCTTCTGAGTCTGTCTTAATCTGGAAGCTCAGCTGAAACCTGTCCACCATGAGTGATCCTGCTGGCATTCAAAATACAGGTGGCATAGTTTCAGGCATCACAGCAACACACAAGCCACCAAATTGCAACAAATTTACAGAGAAGTGGTGGTGAGTAAAATTAGTCTTAAAAGGACAAATATTGTATGAGATTACTATAGTAAAAAGCTAAGAAAAAGGTTTTCACACTAAAAGAAACATTCTTTGATGGTTACCAGGAATGGAAGGGAAGCTAATGTTCTCCCATGTAAACTATCACATAATTCACAATAAAACATTAAAACACACACACACACAGGAGAAAGATGAGGCTGGTAGTTTCGAACTGCTGACTTGAGGTTGTTCTGTGGAGGGAATTGCAATTGAGATGAAACAAAGTATATGATTTGTTGAGTTTAAAACTGATGATCTTATCTGTAATCTTTCATGCAATTCACCATAAAAAGTTAAAAAAACAAAAATCTACAGGGCAGCTCTTTACTCTGTTCTATAACATCATTATGAGCCACAACCAGATTTGTGGCAACATTGTGTTGTTGTGTGTGTGTGTTTTAACAAGATTGGAAACCCATATATAGGATCGCTATGAGTTGGAACCAACTCCACAGCACACTACCACCACCACCACCACCATGGAACAACAGTTATCCTACTTTTTCACTGAGGTTCTTGTTTCCATTCCACCCTCCTTCCCAGCACATAAGAACTTGGACCTCAAGTATATGTTGCCCTTTTGCTTTTGAATATTTGACCATTCCATGATGAACATACTTACTCGTGTTGTTGTCCCCCACTATATACCTATTGACAGTTTGTATGAAAATTGGGCCATGAGAGTGACCTCATTACAAGACCTAAAGGGGGTAGGGGACCATAGTCTCAGGTTCATCCAGTCTCTTTCTGAACAATAAAACAAGTCTTCTTTTAAAAGAAACAAAACAACAACAACAAAAAATACCTCTAAGGTGAAACTATTTGTCTCATCTTGTCCAGAGGAAAGAAGAGTGATGAAAACTGAAGATGCTTGGAAAAAAATTAGTCTAATTAATTATATTAACGTCAGTCTCCATGACCCTGAAACCAGAAGAACTAGACGGTACCTGGCTACCAACTTCTCTGAAAGGGATCACATTAAAAGGTCCTGGCTAGAGTAAGAGAAAATGCAGAACAAAACTCGAAATCATAAAATGACAAGGTTTACTTGTCAGAGAGAGAATGGTGGAACCCTGGAACCCTTGGTTACCCTTCAGGTCTGTAACTGAACTCACCCATGGTTTAATTTTCAGCCAAACAATAGATATATATATAGGGGATGAGGGAACAACAACACTCGTAAGGTACACACACCATCAAATGGTGAGTCATTCAAGATCAAAAAGGCAGCATTTACCCAAGGACAAAATTCCGAAGGATGGGGAAAGAAGAAGGGATGGAAACAAGAAACACAGGGAGGAAGTGGGATAAGTGATGTCTCACTGAGGAGGTTGCCATCATTGAGATGAAACAAAGTGTATGATTTGTTGAATGTAAAACTGATGATCTGTTCTATAAATTTTCACTCAGTTCACAATAAAAAGTTAAAAAAAAAAAAAAGACAAGGCTTACTAAAGATTGGCACAGTGGCCTCACGACAAGGATGATGATGATGAAGGACAAAGCAGTGTTGAAGGTCCCTGTAAGTAAGAACTGGCTCAATGTCACCTAGCATTAACAACAAAGGTATACTGTATTGATAGCAAATGATATAACAGATGAAAGCACATGAATAATTTCTTTCAGAAGGATCATCATGAGGCTGATCACTATGAGGTAGTGACTAAAAATATTCCAAATGATTGGCTTTTCCAATATGTTATACCCCTCCATAATCCCTGATATCAGTCCCCACTACCCTCCACCCTCAAGTCCCAGGGTTCTGCCATATGCTGCAATATCTCACAGAACTTGAACTGTCAAGGAAATGATTCACACAATTTTGGAGGCTAGCAATCCCCAAACCCCTAGTTCAGGCATCAGTCTGAAGGATTCCTCTCAGCCATATAGTCCCAGGAGCTAAGGAACTCAAATCAGAAGTTCAGACGACAAGAAGCTTGTTGAAGCACAGGCTGCAAGAGCTGGTTAATCAGGTCAGGTGTTAGGCTGCAAGTCCCACAAACTGGACATCAGACAAAAATGAGCCAGACCCAGGATCTAGAGCAAGACAACAAATTTTGCTAAAGATCATAACCCCAAGGAAAACTAAGGGTGGTGACTTGATTCACAACCTCTAGTAAGGTGGTGGTAGTGGTGGTGGTTATGTGCTGTAGAATCAGTTCTGACCCTGTATAGGGTTTCTAAGGAGCAGCTGGTGGGTTTGAACCACCAACCTTGCGGTTAGTTGTTGTTGTTAAGTGCCATCGAGTCGATTCCGACCCATAGCGACCCTGTACAGGGTTTCCGAGGCTGTAAATCTTTACAGGAGCAGAAAGCCTCATCTTTCTCCCGTGGAACAGCTGGTAGTTTTGAACTACTGACCTTGTGGTTTGCAGCCCAATTCGTAACCACTACGCTACCAGAGCTCCTTAACCAACCTTGTGGCTAGTAAGCCAGTGCTTATCCTTCAGCACCTTAATCCTTTGTACTACCTTAATTCCTAATCCCACTTTGTTGTTGTTGTTGTGTGCCACTGAGTCTGTTCTGACTCATAGAAATCCACTATAGGGTTTCTGAGAGCGGCTGGTGAGTTTGAACTACTGATCTTGTAGCTAGCAGTCCAGTCGTATCCTACAGCACCATCCCACTTTAATCCTACTTAGTACTGCCTCATTAACAATTCATTCCAAAATGAGACCATAATCCCAGGGATAGAAGCTAGGATTTGCAATACATCTCAGAATGGAGGGCCATATTAATTTATTAACTGTCCTGGAGAAAGAAAAGAAAAAACATGATATGAACAGTTGATATAATAGAAATTATAATGATATCAAATATTCAAATATACCAGGTATGGTACTAGTTTCTTGGTATATTTAGTTTCGTTTATCTTCATGGCAACTCTGACAGAAACAACATTATCCCAATTTTATGGATGAGGAATCTAAGGCACAGAAAAGCAGAGCAACTTCCCAAGGTCACACTGCTAGTGAATAGCTGAACTAGGACTCACACCTAGATCTGCCAGATGGCAAACCCTGTGCACAAACACTCTGGTGGTGGTTATGTGCCGTGGAGTCAGCTCTAACTCATAGCCACCCTGTACAGGGTTTCCAAGGCTGTAAATCTTTATGGGAGCAGAAAGCCTCATCTTTCTCCAGCAAAACAGCTGGTAGTTTCGAACTGTTGACCTTGCGGTTCACAGCCTGATTCGTAACCACTAGGCTACCAGAGCTCCTTATAAACACTCTACCTCCTCCTAAAACACAAATTCTTCACTTTTTATAAATCAAAAGACCTGCTGAGAATCTCATGAAATGTATGTTCCTGAGAAGTACAAATGAACTCCAAATTGCACACATAATTGCAGAAGGTTCTATAGCACTAAAAAGCCCTTGCAGGAGACCCCAGTAAAGAATTTCTAAACTTCCACTACTACCAGAAAGCCAAGACTGATCATACATAGGGATCAGAGAGGGAAATTTAGGCAAGAGTACCAGACATGAGCTCTGAATTCCAGGGAACTAGACCTACATCAATAAAAGTACAAATATCTACACAGGGATGTGCCTGTTTCTAAATAAATAGCCAAGTAAGGTCAAAATTCTGATAATACAGTAAGCAGGATACCTTTGGCTCAACAGGGTTTATTGTGGCATGTTCACACAAAGGACATTTACAACCTGTGGTTTTAATCCAAGCCAGCTTTAAAAGGGCCCTTCCTACTAAGAATCAGTAGGTCAAATCAATTAGAGCTTCAGAATGAACAGGCCCTGTATTCAGTCTGATCATCCAGGGCACAGTCCATACAGATCCTGGATTAGCAGAACTCAATGGCTGACCTAACTCCTAAGATTAAAAGGAGGGCCGGGCGAGAACAAAGCCTTTCATCAGTACCCAAGCCTCTCTAGACATCAGAATGAACATCCTGGAGAGAAACCTTACAAATGTAATATGTGTGATAAGGCTTTTATCAAACATTTACACCTTTAGGGTCATGAGAGAATTCATGCTTGAAAGAAACCCTGCAAAATGTATTTAAAGTGGCAAGGCCTTTAGGCAATAGTTTCTCATCAGAATTCGCAACAAAATTCACTACAGAGAAACCTTAGAATGCAATGAGTATGGTAAATCGTTTGTTTGATCATGTCTCCAGTGGACTACACATCAGAATTCATACCAGAGAAAATTAAGTCTCTACTTCTGAAAGATTACTGTGGTTGTTGTTAAGTGCCATTGTTGTTGTTGTTGTTAAGTGCCATCGAGTCGGGTCCGACCCATAGCGACCCTGTACAGGGTTTCCGAGGGTGTAAATCTTTACGGGAGTAGAAAGCCTCATCTTTCTCCTGCGGAGCGGCTGGTAGTTTCAAACCGCTGACCTTAAGGTTCGCAGCCCGATTCGTAACCACTACACTACCAGAGCTCCTTTAAGTGCCATTGAGTCCATTCTAACTCATATCGACCCTGTATAGGGTTTCCAAGGAGTGACCGGTGGGTTTGAACTGTCAACCTTTCAGTTAGCAATCCAGTGCTTATCCTGTAGTGTCACAACAGGATTAATCTGAAAGAGTAATTAATTAACTTCAAATGATAAATCCTACATAGCAATTAAATTCAAATAATTCAAAACAAATAGATGGTGGTGGTGGTGTGCCTTGGAGTCGGTTCCAACTCATAGCAACCCTGCAAACAGCTTCTGAGGCTGTAAATCTTTATGGGAGCAGAAAGCCTCATCTTTCTCCCATGGAGCAGCCGGTAGTTTCAAACTGCTGACCTTGAGGTTAATAGCCTGACTCGTAACCACTACGCTGCCCGAGCTCTTTAAACAAATAGATAATAGCTATCAGTGGAACAAGATCCATGGAAAATTCTTTCATTTTGTAATGAAATTTGTTTTCTATTATTTTATGGTTCTTGTAGAGGCTACATTACCCTGGTGACTTTCACCCTAAGGTTTGAAACCTGATGATGTTACTCTTTATCGCAAGCCTTTCCTATGTCATCCTGATGGCCTCTGTAAAAGGATCAGTGAGACAAAACCTACTTGATTACGTGAAGCTCATTGAGATCCATGCCCTGGAAGAACAAGGGCACTGAATTTTAAGATACAATATTGTGTGAGTTAGAATGAGAGCCTAGGGAAGGGCAGAAAGTGTATGTAAAGTTATTATTATTTAAGTCATGATAACTGATGCTTTCAGGGTCCTTTTCTACTCATTTTTCCTGGAGACCTGCTGTAGCGCTGCAGGTTAATGCACTAGACTGCAAGGTCAGTTTGAACTGTAAGGTCAGAGGTTCAAGCCCACCAGCCACTCCTTGGAAACTCTATACAGGGTCTCATGAGTTGTAACCAACTTACTGGTACTTAACAACAACAAAGCAAATGGAAAAACATCCCATGCTCATAATTTGGAACAGTAAAACTCCTGACAGACAACTCCTGTTGCTGTTGTTAAGTCACCAGGGTAATGTGGGGTACAGGAAAAAGTTTTACACTTTGTCTCCATTAATAAGTGGCATTTCTCTACATCACCTAGCACCCTCTTGTCTTCAAAGTCACTCCCAAGAGTTCAAGATGCCCATGCTGCATTTGCTCATCTGGTATAGATCACCAATCTCCTTCTCCACCCTAACTCCTGACCCCACATGTCTGTTCAGCTGCTTCTCCTTGTGATGGCCAGTACAGCTCTGCAGATTTGAAGCAGGCCCTGCCTGACATGGTTAGTGTAGGTAGCACCCCCCTCCTTCAGTGGGGCCCACATCTGTGGGAGTGTCTCTGGGAGTGCATATAGATGGGCTTGGCATCAGCCCTGGTCCCCAGGGGAGTTCAGGAACAAGGGGAAAAATGCACCTGGTTCTCCACATGCCACCAGTATGTTTCTGCAATGTGACTATATAGTCTTGTCTCTGAAGCTGTTCACAGAAGTGTATTATGGCCATACCACATCTGGTCAGCTGCTGTGTCTGTTCAGCTTTTCTCTCCTAGCAAGCATTCAATCCACTTCATTGGAAACTCAGTGTTCCAGTACTGTCGCCTACATCTGTTTCATTTGGTTTTCCATATCTTTGTTGTAGAGGGTCCATACAACCTTTCTGCCTAGTCTGCCATCTTTCCGCTATCCCTATTTTCCATTTTGCAGGTTTTTTGTTTTGTTTTGTTTTGTTCTTTTACTTTAAATACTTCCATATCTGGATTGGAGTCCTGATACGGTGTTGTAGATAAGCACAAGGTTGGCAGTTTAAAACCACCAGGAGCTCCTTAGAAACCCTATAATGCTGTTGTCCGGTGCCATAGAGTCAGTATCAACACATAATGACCCTATGCACAACAGCACTAAACACTGCCCAGTCCTGTGCCAATCTCACATCATTTACACTTGAGTCCATTGTTGCTGCCAATGTACCAATCCATTTCATTGAAGGGTCTTCCTCTTTTTCACTGACCCTCCTCTTTACCAAGCATAATGCCACTATACAGCATCACTATGAGTCAGAACTGACTCAACAGCACTTCACAAGAACAACAACATATCTGGATTGAGTTCTGGGTGGTAGTGTCATGTATATCAATCTCAAGTTGTTGTCTGCTGTTGTTATTTCTCAGTCCAAAGAATATCCTTTAATATTTTTTGTAATTATTGGTCTGGTTATTACAAATTCTTTTCATTTCTATTTATCTTGAAAAGCCCTAAGTTCACCATCATATCTGAGGAACTGCTTTGCTGGGTATATGATTTTTGGTTGGCAATTTTTTTCTTTCAAAGTTTTGTATATATCATTCCATTGCCTGCAAGATTTCTGTTTGAGAAATCAGAGCTTAGTCTTTTTGGTTCTCCTTTATAGGTAATTTTCGTTTTTCCTGAGCTGTTCTCAGGATTTTTTTCCTTGTCTTTGGTTTTGGAAACTTTGATTATGGTATGTCTTGGTGATTTTCTTTTGAGGCCTATCCTGTTTGGGGTTTGTTCGGTTTCTTGTATGTTTATCTTCTCATCTTTCATGATATTTGAGTTTTCTTCCAACAACCCTGACAATTTTCTCTGGCTTTTTATTGTCTCTTCCTGTTCTGGAATTCTAAACATCTGTAAGTTATTTCTCTTCATAGTGTATCTTTTTGGCTTTTTTGGCTTTTTTCAGATTGCTCTTCTAGCATACTTGTTGTGGTTGTTGCTAAGTGACATACTGAGAAATTTATCTTTAAGATCACTAATTCAGGTTTCTGAATAGATTGCTTCAAATCTATTCCTTTTTCCTTAAACTGTATTGTCCATTTCTGAGATCTTAGTATTAATCTTCTGGATTTCTAATTTCAGGTTTTATATTGTTTCTAAATTTGCATTTATTTTGCCTATTGGTTCTTGTAGTGTTTTCCTGAATTCTTCTAACATTTTTCCTGTGCTCTCCTTGATTTCCTCAACTTTTCTGTCAATCCTTTGAAGGTACCTAAATATTCCTTCAAATTATTTTTCAGGTAGTTCTATTGCCTTTTCTTGCTCAGAAGCATTTTCTGGTTCTGCTCTTTGTCATTTTTTGACCCATTTTCTCTCGTTTATCTCTGTGATCTAAAATTGTCTGTTGTCTCCAGGACATTATAGTGTTGTCATATTTGTATATTTGTAAGTTTGTGTGTCCTTAGGCTCTCACCAATTGTCTCCTATGGATGTAGTTAGAGAATGGAAACATGTACATTGCTCTCTGTTCATCATTCCTGCACCTCAGTTGAGGGTGGGTTTGACAAGTTAGGCTGATATCTATCACTGATCAGGTGGTAGAGGAACTAGTATTGGCTCTTGTCCAGTGGGTGGAGCTGCAGAGGGTATGGCTGTGGTTAGGCTATATGGGCATAGTTGGGAAACAGAAGAAAATACACACATACACACAACAAGAAAACCAAACAGAAGAGACAAACAATCAAAGAACAATGAAAAGAGAAAATAATAAAGGAGAAAAAGAAATAAAACCAGGCAGCAACCAGAACAAAAGACTCTACTAACTTCATACAGAAAAGAGGGACAGAAAATTGAAGCTATAGAAGAGGAAAAAAAGAGAGTAAATAAAAGGAAGGAAATTCTAAAAACACACAGTTAGAAAAACCAGGGAGAGGGACCAAACCCCAAACAGGATCTACAGCAGCAATAACCGTGCTCTGGCAGGTCCTACTCCAAATCTGTAAACTTGGCCCTGATCAACCCTGGGCTAGCTCTCACTAGGAAAAGCAGCTGAATGGCCATGTGGGTAGAGAAAAATGGAAAGAAAAAGAAAAACTCTGATTATAGGTCAGAAAGACCCAGCTGGACAATCTTGAAATTTCTCAGGATCTCTGAAAGCAAGAGGCCAGTAAATGGTGCAAAAGAAACTAGCTTCTGTTTCTGCTATTGTCTGGGGGGTTGGGGGGTTTGTTTGATTTTTTTATTTGGTTTTGTTTGCTTTCCTCTGTCTTATGAGAGTGTTTTCTCTTCTTGCCTCACCCAACAGGAGACAGCAACTGTAACCATACAGCCCAACCACAGCCATACCCTCTTCAATCCCACAAACTGGGATAGAGTCAATAAAGGCTGCCATACACTGAATCAACAACAACAATAAACATCAGCTAAATTCACTCTGAACTTAACTACACAAATAGCAAGCAGTGCAAAAGCTCACCTCTTGATCTCATCCACCAGAAGGCAGTTGGTGATTGCCTAAGAATACACCAATATACATATATCAACTTAGCATACATACACCACCACGATGCCTCAAAAGCAACAAACAATCTTGGTTCACATGAAAAAACAAGACAGACTAGCTCAAATAAATGATCAAAAGGCAGAGCTAGAAAACATTTTTGAGGAAACAGAGGTACTGGAACTGCCTGAAAAGTAGAAAAAGGAAGCTGGGTTATACTAAGAAAAATGTGGCATCAGGATTGAAAAAAGTCTTATTAACAATCTACAATGTGCAGATGATACAACCTTACTTGGTGAAAATGAAGACAACTTGAAATACTTACTGATGAAGAACAAAGACTATAACCTTCAGTATGGATTGCACCTCAATGTAAAAAAAAGAAACTTCTCACAATTGGACCAATAAATATCATCATGATAAATGGAAAAAAGATTGAAGTTGTCAAATACTTCATTTTGCTTAGATCCACAATCAACACTCATGGAAGCAGCAGACAAGAAATCAAACAACCTATTACATTAGGCAAATCTGCTGCACAAGACCTCTTTAAAGTGTTCAAGAGCAAAGAGTGGGTCAGGTGGACCTGACCCAAGCCATGGTATTTTCAATTGCCTCATATACACTGGACAAAGAATAAGGAATACAGTGGACAAACCAATGCATTTGAATTATGGTGTTGGTTAGTAATATTGAAAGTACCATCAACTGCCAGAACAACAAGTAAATCTATCTTGGAGAAAGTATATCCAGAATGTGCCTCCGAAACAAGACTGGAGAAACATCATCTCTCGTTCTTTGGCCATGTTCAATCCTTGGAAAAGGACATCATATTTTTCAAAATGGAGAGCCAGTGAAAAAGAAGACCTCCAATGAGATGAACTGATACAGTGGCAGTAACAATGGACTCAAGCATAATGACAACTGTGAAGTTTTGTTATGCACAGGATCACTATGAGTCAGAACCAATCTGCAGGCACCTGACAACAACAACACAGGAGTCCTGGTGTGGCGCTATAGAATAAGTACTGGACCACAAGGTCAATTTGAACCATAAGGTCGACAGTTCAAACTCACCCTCTGCTACTTGGAAACCCAATACAGGATCACTATGAGTCGGAATTGACTCAACAGCACTTAACTACAACAACAACACATTTCAATTTGCTACCTTGTTTTAATGAAGAATGTTTTCCTGAAGCTTAAGGAAAATGGTGGTTGAAAAGTAAATTTTGAAGCCTTGAATACTACATTGAAAATCACTTTATATCAGAATTTTGAAGTTGATGATTCACTGACTTCTAGATTCCAGAGCTGCTATTAACAAGTTCAAAGTCATTCTGTTTTCAGGCCTAGTCTTTATTTATCATTTCGGTTGCTCTTTCTATATTCACAAAATACCAAGCTTCTCTTTGTTATCATTACTATTCTTTTAGCATTTCTTTCAGAGCAGGCCTGTTAGCAACAAATTCAGTTTTCCTACATCTGAGAATATCTATGTCTTCATTTGTAAACAGTATGTTCATTAGACTTTTAATATTATTGGTTTACTTTTCTTTCTGACGAGAAATTCAAAGTCATTCAAATAATTGTTATAATTGTTCTCTTTCATGGAATCTGTTCTTTTTCAATGACTGCTTTCAAGCTTTTTTTTTTTTTTTTTTTTCCTTTACCTGTGGTTTCCAGCTCTCGATTATGCTATATCTGACCTATTTTTTGAGATTATCCTGTTCGGTGATTACTTAGTTTCTGTATCTTTCACTAAATCAGGGGACCTTACAGCCACAGTTTCTGCAAATATATTTTTTTCTATCCTATTCTTTCTTCTCCTTCTTTAACCTTAATGAAACATGTAACTCTTTTGATATTGTGTCCCTTGAGATTCTGTGACCCTTTTTTTTAACCTTTGTTTAATCTGTTTTAAAATTGGATCATTTCTGTTTATCCAGTTTGCAAATATACTGACTCTTTTCTCTATCATACACATTCTACTGTAACAACCATCTGGTGAATTCTATTAATACGTATATTGCTTATTGCAGATCTAAAAATTTTCTTTGGTTCTTTATCATTTCTATTTCTCTGCTGAAAACTTCTATCTATCTATTCATTTCCAGAGTATTTGTTTTGCCTTTGCTTCAATGGTGGTGATAAGAGTCTGTCTTGTCATTCCAAACAGGATTGGCATCTGTTGTTTGCTATTTGTCCTGAAAATTGTTTCTTATGTCAAGTAATACTAGTATGGATTCTCAGCATTTTGAAAATTATGTTTATAGCCTCTGAATCTTGCAAAATCCTCTTTGTTGTTGTTGTTAAGTGCTGACAAGTCAATTCTGACTCATAGCCACCCTGTATAGGGTTTCCAAAGAGCTGCTAGTGAGCTTGAACCACAGACTTTGTGGTTCAAACTGACCTTGCAATCTAATGCATTAACCCACAGCACCACACCAGGACTCTAAATTCCTTTTGTTGCTGTTACATGCTGTTGAGTCAGTTCCCACTCAGAGTAGCCCTGTATTGGTACCATTGTCCTGGTTCTTACGTCAAGTAATACTAGTATAGATCCTCAACATTTTGAAAATTATGTTTATAACCTCTGATTCTTGTAAAATTCCTCTTTGTTGTTGTTAAGTGCCAACCTTGCAGTTCAAACTGACCTTGCAGTCCAGCACATTAACCCAACAGCATCACAACAGGACAACGTTAAATTGTAGGTAGGCTCAGGATGTACATTCTAATTCAATTCTTGGAAGAGTAAGTTGAATATCAATTGCATTTTTAAAGCCTTTTCTATGCTATTTTGGTCTCATTCATATGCATATCATGCATATGTTAGTTTGGGACTTTTATGGCGATATGTATGATAGTTTCCTTCTCAGAGCCTCCACTCTACAGGCACAAGTGAGGAGTGCATGGCTTGTATCAGCTTGTATTGAAAATAAGGGGATTCCCTTCTCTAGCATACTTCACCAGTCCTCCCAGGATTTCTCCCAGATTCTAGCTCAAAGGGGCTTCATTTTCCAGTTTCTCTGACAAGAATCTTTGGGTCCTCTTGAGTTTTAGCCTCCTGTGGTTCAAGACAAGTAGATTGAATGTGTTCATATGGAGATACAAGAGAATAGAAAAAGGAAACAATTCTAATTTCTTTGTTGTTAAGTGCCGTGGAGTCAGTTCCGACTCATAGTGACCCCGAGGTTGTAAATCTTTACGGGAGCAGAAAGCCTCATCTTTCTCCCGCGGAACAGATGGTAGTTTCAAACTGCTGACTTGCGGTTCACAGTCCAATTCGTAACCACTACGCTACCAGAGCTCCTTCCTTTAGCACTCTTTAAATGCCTCCCAAAAGCTCCTTTTTCAAGCTCCTAAGACCAGAGAAAAAGAAGATTCTCTTAAGGGTCCTAAATTCCTTTACAGCCAAACACTATCATGCAAGTTTGCAAATATTAAAGAAATAAAAAGGTAAAAGAATTTTTTAAAAATGAAAACTCCTCTCACATTTTCCAAATTGAATGGCGCCCATTGACTCCATCTTTTGACTAGAATAAGAAGGGTCCTTGTGAAGGTTTTGTATCCCATCATGCACTTCTATCACTGCTTGTTGTTGTTAAGTGCCATTGAGTTGGTTTCTACTCATAGCAACTCTACATAGGGTTTCTAAGGAGCGGCTTGTAAGTTTGAACTGCCAACCTTGCTGTTCAAACCGACCTTGTGGCCAAATGTTTATCTCACAGGGCCATACCAGGCTCCTAATTAATATATTGTTGTTGTTAAGTGCTGTCGAGTCGGTTCTAACCCATAGAGTCCCTGTATAGAGTTTCTGAGAAGGAGATGGTGAGCTTGACCTACTGCCCTCAAATCAAAGACAGGTAAAATAAAAGGAAAAAAAAAATTCATGTCTGGGAGTTTTGACTATCGTCCCCAATCTGCTTGCTATTGTCTTCAGGTAGTCAATTTTAAGTGTCTTCAGGTAATTGCTTTTTATATTCTATTCACAATTGTAAATAGTAATTAGTGGGCAACATAGGAGATATTGAACTTCCTCCATCTTAGTTGGCAACAAAGTCAAACAGCCCATCACACCTCTGTCATGACTCCTTTATTGTTACTAAAGAAATATGCTTCATGATCACAATGTAACTAAGTTCAAAATCAATAACAAAAGTACTTGTATATTAAACTTCGTATTTCTCATATTTCTAAAAAATAAAACTATTCAAGTGGCAGTAAAAGCACAAGGGAAGCTAGGAAATATAAGAAAACAGAACACACTAAGGATTTAGAGCGCTGCTTGCCAGGCATACAGACTTCCAGACTTAGGTTCATTCTCCTCTTTCCTCTATCGGTTCCTGACTCTTGGGACCCAACAGAGAAAACTGACAAAAATATGGAGTAGCAGATCAGGACAGAGAAACATTGAATTTAGCATCATGAAGAACAAGGAATCGACTTTAAAATAACTGAGATAAAAATTAAGTACCAAAAGAGAGGCCATCAGAAACCAGGAGCCTTAATTCAACCTGGTTGATTGTGACATTTTCACACAGAGGCCACAAAGGGCTGGTACCTGTCTTATCACTGTGGGTTTAACCCCAGTCTAAAAAGGGCATTCCCTTCAAAGAGTCAGCAGGTCAAGTCACTTAGGGATGAGGAACAATGAGCCTTTGTGTTCAGCCTGATGACCTACCTTGTATAGCACATTTCATAGGGATCCTGGATTAGCAGATTTCAATGGCTGGACCCACCCCTTAAGATGAAAGGCAAAAAAGACAAAGAACCAGGAGGCCTCAAGAGTCATCAAAACCACATCCTGGACATGTCTCTCCCACTTCTAAAACCAGGTTCAAGTTTTGGAACCAGATCTATTGGAAATAACAAAATTAGGGACCATGCCACCAAATTTTGCCAGAAAAGATGGTTCCATTTCCCTCAAATATCCAAGAAAAATAAAACCTAGGACAGTTGGGTTTTGTCTTCTCGTTATCATCATGTTTAAAACTCTAGGCTCTACCCTCTGGAAAAAAGGTCAACTGTCATTTGTTGATGCATCTGACATTTCCGTTATGGTCCAAATGGGTCCCTTTGTAGTTGGAGTTAGGAGTATGAGATGTGTAATGGGGTTGTAGATGGTCCTGCAGCCTGGGATATGCAAGGGGACAATTCTAAGAGTTAGAGATGAGCTGAAGCAGGCCCCAAGTCAATTTCCTGGTCAGAAATCATCTCTCTCTTAGACCCTTGATTTTTAAAGCTATAAAAATACCCAATATACAAAGTCAAAAACTTTCCAGGGTAGGAGCCCAACAGTTGACTGAGACACGTGATTCTAGAAAGGAAAAAACAGAAGACTAAAGAAAAGACTCTAAAATGTTGGGATCCGATAAACGAGACAATTTGTATGAAGATGCCTGGAGAAGAGACTGGGCTTTCTTGACCACAATGGAGAAGAACAACAGCAGGTTGCTGACAACAACAACACCTAACAACAACAACAACACAAAACTGAAACTAGGGAACCATAGCTATCAGTGTATAATGAAGTTAACTAAAAAGCAAAAAGAGAATAGTGCAGATACAGAATTTCCAAATGGCAAGGAAATCAAGTAGATTTCAAGCTAAAACAGACTGTTTTAAACAGGGGAAAAAATTACAGGAGGACCTCAAAGAAAAATAATACACCTACATATCAAAATAAAAAAGGGGAAAATCAGAAAGATTTAGTAAACCTTAACATATCAGAAGTAAAAGTGAAAAGAAAATCCACAAACAAAATGAACTCAGATAGAAATTAAGTAGAAGAATCCAGCATCACACACACACACAAAATCATCAAAATGACAATAGTCAATCCATGCCTATAGATAATTACACTGAATGTAAATGGATTAAATGTACCAGTCAAGGGACATAGAAAACAGAACGGATAAGAAAACAGTATTCTTCTATATGCTGTCTACAAGAGACAGATCAAAAAAATGGGGACAGCCTAAATGCCCATCAACAGAAGAACAATTACACAAACTTTGGTACATACACACAAGGGACTTCTACACAACATTCGAGAATAATGATAAATATGTGAAACACCTCTCACAACGTGGTTGAACCTGGAGAACATTATGTTGAGTGAAATTAGTCAGTCACAAAAGGACAAATACTGTATGAGACCAATGTTGTAAAAAGTTTTTTTTTTAAAGGCTTTTCTTGATTAAAGAAACAATCCATGATGGTTAGGAGGGAGAAAACTATTCACAGGCTAGATGGTAGACACATGTTAGCATGGGTGATAGGGCAAGCAACATACAACAAGCGGGAGGTTAGCAGAGGAAAGATGAAGGTAGTAGGAGACACAGGGAGTAATGCAAGAGTTAAGGTGAATAGAGGCAAATTAACTGTTGGTACATGGAGGGAATTGGTGTGGCGCTGTGGATCATTACTAGACTGCAAACCACAAGGTTGGCAGTTCAAACCCACCAACTACTTCTCGGAAACCTTATACGAGGTCGCTATGAGGACTTGAATCAGGCTCATTTGTGTCCTGGGGCAAGCCACCTACTCTCTAGAATTCATTCTCCTCATCTGCAAAATCAGGGTATAGAATGAGCTAGACCTGTGGTTCCCAAGCCTGTGCTAGGTGTCTGAACCACTTAGGATAGTTTTCTAAAACACAAATCCCAGCACATCAACCCTTACTCACTGACACAGCATTTTAGAGATTGTGTGGGAGCATTGTTGTGAGGCAGGATTTTGAATGGAAATTCCAGATCACAATAATGGAAGTAGATGGCCTCATCTGCTATGTAGGTTTCTACTCCTGTGATTGTGATAAAGCCACTATATGCAGTGACATGGAGGGTCTGATCCCTGGGAAATACTGGCTAAAGAGAACTGGGCCAAGCCTGTGGATGCCATGAGAACTCTCCTCAGGGAAGTCTTCCTGATGTTCCTGCCACAAAGCCCAGCATCCTCTGGGACCATTTATCATCTGTAGGATGAATGGAGGAATCCTGGTAGTACAGTGGTTTAAGCATTCGGCTGCTAAACCAAAGGTCTTTGGTTAAAACACAACCACTGCTCAGCAGGAGAAAGATGAGGCCATCTGCTTCCATTAAGATTTATGCCCTCGGAAATCCTAGGGGTGGATACAGAGGATCAGTCTTCCCCACTGGACTGTTAGCACCAGTTCCCATCTGGGATGGACTGAGACCACATCGGGGATATATACTACTATAACTATGCCCATAAGCAGGGACAAGAACAATACATATCTGAGGGAAGGAAAGAATGAACAAGGATAAACAGGTCCTTTACTGTGGGATTTCTTAGACCTCCCCACCCTGAAGGCTAATATGCTGAGAGCGTCTGCAGGAGAGGGCTCATTGTGACGCTTCCACCAAGCTCAGTGGGCCCCAGAGCCTTTACCTTCAAGCATCTGACACAGTGAGTAGGTCATGCAGAGCAGGGCCTTAGCCTAGGACAGGGTATGTGAGGCACTTAATACTGCAAGAATGCACAAGAATCCCATGTGTCTTGGAGGCTGATTTAGTTGCCAGCTGGCAAGGACCATCTTTTCCAATTACAGCCAGCACAACTCAACTAATTACATTTCCAACATTAATTAATAAGGCATTTATTTAGTGTCAGCTTCTGTACTGAGCTCTTCATGTCATTCATCTCTTGACTCTTCCCAACAACCTATTCATAGGAGAAGTGACTCCCTCAAACTGCCCAAGGCACATCTACCACAGAGCCTGTGAAAACTTCTAACTGCCTAGAAAGTTCTTCCAAAGCTCTTCATTTATGGAACAGCCACTCTTCCTTCAGAGTTCTGGTGTGGCGCTGTGGGTTAATGAACTGGACTGCAAAGTTGTTTGAACCACAAGGTCAGCAGTTCAAGCTCACCAGCTGCTCCTTGGAACTGACTCAGTGGCACTTAACAATACTCTTTCTTCAAATCTCAGCACACGTATCACCTCCTAAGGGAAGCCCTCCCAGATTCCTCTTGTTTACTCACAAACTGGGTCCTTTCCATCAAGACCCACCCTTTCCTCACTCCCACTACCATCTAGTTGATTATGACTCACAGGGTTTCCCAGATAGTACATCTCTACAGGAGCAGTCAGCCACGTCTTTCTGCTGTGGAGAGGCTGGTTAGTAGCCCGATGCCTAACCCACAGTGCCAACAGGGCTCCTTTCCTCCCTAGGACCTCAATAAGTACTAGATACACCTCTAGACTAACAAACAACATCCATATAAATGGAGAAAAGACTGAAGTTGTCAGAGACTTCATTTTGCTCAGATCAACCATCAACACTCATGGAAACAGCAATCAAAAAATTAAACAAGGCATTGCATTAGGCAAATCTGCTGCACAAGATGACTTTGAAGTGTTCAAGAGCAAAAATGTCAGTTTGAGGACTAAGGTGCACCTGACCCAAGCCACGGTGTTTTCAATAACCTCATATATATGTGAATGTTGGACAGTGAATAAGGAAGACTATGGAAGAATTGATGCATTTGAGTTATGGTGATGGAGGAGAATATTAAAAGTTCCAAGAACAAACCAATCTGTGTTGGAAGAAGTGCAGCCAGAATGCCCCTTGGAATGGCCAGACTTCGTCTCTCATACTTTGGACATATTATCAGGAGGGACCAGTCCCTGGAGAAGGATATCATCATGTTTGGTAAAGTGGAGGGTCAGAGAAAAAGAGGAAGATACCCAACCAGATGGATTGGCACAATACCAGCAACAGTGAGCTAAGACATAGCAACAGCTGTAAGGTTGGCGCAGGACTGGGCAGTGTTTCGTTCTGTTGTGCTGTGAGTCGGTACCAACTCGATGACACCTAATAACAACACATTAAATTACTTGAGTAATTTCTATTGACCCAATTAAACTGGAAGCTCCTCAGGACCAGAGACTATCTACTGTGCCCACAGCAATCAACACAGAGCCTGGCACATTTTCTCAAGAAATAAATGAGGACTATGCGTAATGGTTACGAATCAGGCTGCTAGCCTCAGGATCAGCAGTTCAAAACTACCAGCTCTTCTGCGGAAGAAAGATGAGGCTTACTGCTCCCATAAAGATTTACAGCCTTGGAAACCCTGTACAGGGTCACCATGAATCATAACCGACTCCACGGCACATAACAACAACAACAACATGAACACTTAAGAAGTTAAGTGACTTGCCCAAGGTGATACATCCAGTAAGTAGTTCAGCTTGTATTTTAATCCCCTAGAACTAGCTGACATTAAAGCCCACACTCTTTCCTGTTCATGCACTCCTGGAATAAAGTCCTGGTTTGGACACTCATGTGCTGAGTGCTGTCCTTGTCCAGGATATCACACTGGTACCACACAGAACTCTCAACTAGATGGTACCTGCCAGTCTGACAGAGAGTCTCTGCTCTGCCATTTACCCAGTACTTCATTGCTCTAACAGAGAAGGCCCCTAAAGATTTTGGATGAAGATGGGACTGGGTTCCTGACCTGGTTGCTAACCAGCTCCAAGAATTCTTGACATCTTTCAGGAAGATACTGAAAAATGTCACAACAATTAACAGGTGCTGACATTGGAAATCAGCCTGTGTCACGCCACCCCTTATCTACACACTTGGCCCATATTACTATGTGTCTGACGCCTTTTTCTGAGAGGCATTGGACTATAAAAAGGGGCTGTAGCTTTCCCACCAACAGTTCGGAGGCGTGAGGAGAAAGAGAGGCAATGCCGAAATCCTTTACGCATCGAGCACTGGACCAGGTAAGAACTCACTGCAGCAAATGCTCAACAGGGAGAGTCAAGAAACCTTGGGTCATGTTGAAAAGTTAGGTAAAATCGGGTCCTAACTAGGTGCTTTCTTGTCTTATTAAGAGGCAACAGGCAGGAGGGTACATTTGGGCTTTGGAAGCCTGGGCTCAAGCCTGATCCTGTGCATTATAAACTTCCACTTTGCCATTGGGCAAGTGACTTAACCTGTCTGGTCTCGATTCTCTCATTAGCAAATTGTGGACATCAATGATAATTATTTTATAGAGTTGTCATGAGGATTAAAGGTAATATTTATAGAAAACTTGGTTGGTGGCCTGCTCTCAATGAATATAGTTAATAATAATGATGTTAGCTAGTTATGAAGCAATGATGTCTCACAGAAAGCAGGAGTAACAAGGATACATCTTCTTTTCTGTTTTTTTAACCTACATTCTATTTTTGTCCTTTTATAAAAGTAATATATCTTTGTGTTATAGGAAATTGAGACTATTCAGGTAAACAAAAAAGAAAATCACCACCCAGAGGTGGAGGGGGTGGTCAGGTGGCCAGGAAAGGAGAAGAGAAAGTCAAAATTCTGAATTGGGAACAAGAATAACAAAGTTGACCAAAAGACTGATGCTTACAAATGTCTTATGCATTTGTAATCTTCTTAGCAAAGTTCGTTCTTTGAGTTAGTCCTTAATAATAATTAATTACCTATGATACAATTGTTTTTGAGAGTTATATCTATTAATCGGACTTTCAAAGGGTTCCACATAAGGTGATACCTAATATCAGTATCACAAGCTCAGTCACAAGGAGCAAGATTTTTTGTTTTCTCCTGAAAGGACACACAGGTGTCTATAATTTGAAAGCTAACCCGTAATGTATCACAGATGTAGGCAAGTAGAAAAAAATACGAGGTTTTTTGCTTTTTTTTTCATACAGCCTACTTTATTCATTGTAAAAACTGTCCCTGATTTCAGATTATATCTTTCTCTACATTTAGGCAAAAACAATTCCTTCTATGATTTCGACAGATTTTAGCCTATATGCTTTGGTTAATAACTGCATAGCAAGAGTAAAGGGCAAAAGATAAGCCCCTTTTTCTACAATTTGACTGATTGAAAAATCCAAATAGAGAGGAACTCCAGCTCTACTCATTTCACTCAGGAAAATATCTTAACACACACACGCATGCCTCAAGACCTCCACCACTAAATGGTAAAGAAAAAGAGACCTGTCACTTTTAAACATAGGTTTCCTGACTGACTCTGGAGTCCATCTCCAACACCTTCTCTTTGAGGTTCAGTTTTTGAATGTGGAAATGGCAGGGAAGCATATTATCTAGTGTCTGGAGTTGCTGGAGGTATTTATTGAAATGTTGCAGGTAAGTGCTGAGCACACTGACCAGTACATATTAGTGACTCTGTAAGCAGATACTTACGTACATATTCAGGGACCAGAAGCAGGGTAGAGCTGTACACATTCACAGACAGCCAAGGCTACTCAACCAAAGCCAAGAGAAGATACCACAAACTGCTGCACACAGAAGCAACCAGAGAAGAAGGTTGGTTAATAAACTGATGTGATCATTCCATCAGCAAGTAGAGAAGCTGACTTTGTTCCATCTACCAATTCAATAGTGTGGACTGGCAGATGTGCATCACGGAGCCCTGTCATGTATGGCCTTTGAAACTACTAGATATGGCCTTTGAAACGACAGAAATGGCCTAGTGAGTGTCTGACTCCAGCACACTGGGTTTAAATGCCAGAACAGCCCAATTAATGACATCTATCAACCCTGAAATTGATTCAGTCAGAGGTTTAGTCATGATCAGGCAAAACTACCAACTGAGGGCTGAAACTTGGGCTCAGGAGATTGTTAACTACTTTCACCTTATATTTCACCATCTGTCTAATTGGGGGTCACAGACCCACCTTCTCAGAGTCTTGCTCTGAATTTATAGTAGCTGATACCCATAACCACACAACATAGTACCTGGCACATAGTAATCAGGTACCATAGCTGCCTAACAGCTGACCAGCAGCAGAGAAAGTTCTCGAACCCTCAGCGGAATGACAAAATGTGTAGTTGGATTCCTCTCAACTCTCAAATTGTCCAGTTGGTGATTCAGTTCATTTCAGTGATGTGTGAGTCCAGAAGACTAGCCAAAGGATGGGGGGCAAATGAGCCCAGGACAGTGGGAAGGGATTGGTCTATAGTTCAAGGCTACCACACTCCCACAGAGTATCATTGTGCCAAGTAGAGAAAGGGACTCTTCCGCAAGACAATCACTTCCACACATGATGGGGGGAGGGGGGGAGGGGACATTGTCACGTGACTAGAGTGTACATACGAGGACAGCTACCATGGGAGATGACACCCTCCTACATCAACAGGGTTCTTGTGCACAGTCAACAGATACTTACATGGAGGTTCTGGGGTCAGCGGGAATGTGATGTCTAATAAAGTCCTCCTTTGCAGATATTAGCCACCAAGATGCTGACCCTATGGGCTATGGCTGTCATGCTGTCTGTCCATGTAGAAGCCCAACTCCTTCCTGTGGGTGTACCAAATCTTCTTGGGAATGTACCAAATCTTCCTGTGGATATACCAAATCTTTCTGTGGATGTACCAAATCTTCCTGTAGATGTACCAAATCTTCCTGTGGATGTACCAAATCTTCCTGTGGATGTACCAAGTCTTCCTGTAGATGTTGGGAGAACCCTTCCTGTGAAACTACCCTCTCTACTTAACACCAATATTGGCCCCATTCCACAGCTGCCACATAAAAGTTCCCTAACTTCAACCAAAAACTCACCAAAGAAAGATTCAGCTGAGACCACAAGTGAGGATGCAGCTGTTTTCTTCATGTCTGCAGAGTCACTGGAACAGTGTAAGTTCAAATTGTTTCACCTGCACACCTTTACTCTCCCCACCCCTACATACACTTCCTCATTTATAGGACCAAACCAGGTATTGTTGTGAATTGTCGTTGAGTCAGTTCCAACCCATAGTGACCCTGTATAGGGTTTCCAAGGAGCAGCTGGTGAGCCTGAGCCACCACCGACCTTGCAGCTCAAACCGACTTTGCAGCCCAGCGCGTTAATCAATAGTGCTACACCAGGACTTCAAGAAGGACTGGTCAAATCAATATTGCAGGAGAAAATTCTGGAACCCGTAACCAACGACTAGGTCTTATTATCTTCCTTTTATTTGTCTGACATCACCAATACTCAAATTGGAGACTGGGATAGGAAATCTCTAACTGCTGGGCCCTAGTGCTCACCTTAGACCCCTATGGGTGATGAAAACATCAACCTATTTTTTCAGGAGACAGGAAAGCTGACTTCTGCCACTAGAGTCATTGACCAGAATTTTCCTCTCCATGCTTTCTTCTGACTCCCTCCCTCAGACTTCACTTGCAGTAGTCTGCTGCCAGCAGTCTCTCAGAGGCCAAGAGTAGAGATGCTCAAGAAGGTCAAGGTTCATAGCACCTACATCTGCTCTTTACCTCTGAAAGAACACTTGCACCCACTTTTCCAGACACCCTTCCTTAAAACAAAGTATTTCAAACATGAAAAATTCAGCAAAATGATTTACTTTAAGGAGAAAGAAAGAAAAGAGAGAGACAAGTACCTCTGAATCCAGTGCAGTTGCTTTTATTTTAATTTTTTTAAAAGATTGAGAGATAGCTATATCAAAACACTCATGTACCCCTCCCCAGATTAAAGAACAACACACTGCCATACAGCTGAAGGTCCCTGTAGAGTTCCTCCCAGGTGACAATCCTTCCATTCCTTCAGAGATGGCCTTGGCCTGAATTTGATGTTTATTTTTATCTTGCAATTTCTTTATATTTTATGACATGAAGATATTCCACACTAATATACAGAAACCACTGAATGTTATAAAGTTTGTAAAGAGTGTCATGGTTGCTGGGGTTTCTCAGCCTCATGCTTGGGAGGTGATTCATCTATATTTCTTAGCCACTCATCTTCACCACTGTATCCTACTGGATGAATCCATCATGATTACTCATCTATTCCATTTAGGTTTTCATTCCACTTTTGCACTACTCCAAGCAATATTACTTTACCCAGTCTTGGGCAGATGCCCCTGTGCACCTATGTGCAGGAGTAGAAGTACCTCCACATTACTCCACACTGGAAAATTGCTCTCCAAAGTGTAGAGCCTGGACAAAGGAAGCAAAGATTCAGAAGTATTGGAAAACAGATTTTACAGTAGCTGGTATTATAGAGTACTTCCTTCAACTACTCTGCTGAGGTAGAAATGCTGGTCCACTAACCAATTAGTTTCACTTGCTGATGCTAGAAATTTCTAACTCCATCCAGGTGTAATGGCTCTTCTCAAGTTTTTTACTCAGGCCATTGAGAGATGGGACCCTCCTGACTAGACAGGAGAGTTGTTAGTTCAACTCTCTGTTGTACTTCCATTCCCCTTCCTTTCTCCACCATCTTCTGAGAGTCTACCTCTCCCTGCCCTAGTATCAAAAGGTACTGGGACAAGGACATGGTCAGCTCCTCATACACCCTGAGAATGATATCGCTACAAAAGGAATGCAAGTTGGCAGAGCTTCACGTATTAGGGACAACTTGCTAAAGGTGACTGAATACCCCCATAATCCACAAGGGGAAAATGAAGTCCAAACAGGGAAGGAACTTATGCAGAATCACACAGAAGGAGAGGAGGAGGAGAATCCAAATCTATTAGCTGCACCCTCATCTCCCTCCACCCTCCTCAGGTTCTATTCAGCATTTAGAATCATCATCTCATTTGGCCTTCAACCAACAGCCCCATGTAACAGGTCCTACCACTTGCCTACTAGGCCCATTTGCAGAGACGAGGATGAAATCCCTGTCCCAGGCCACTTGGGCTGCAAGGGATAGATGAAGACTAAACCCAGGATTGCTGGACTCCCGAACCAAACTAGGTCCTTTCATTCCACAGTCAAATTGCTTGAAAAGTGAAGCATTTATCACCAGGCTAATCACAGAATTGTTGTTGTAGTTGTTAAGTGCCATCAAGTCAATTTCAACTCAAACCTGTATAGGGTTTCTAAGAAGCAACTGGTAGGTTTGAACCACTGACCTTGTGGTTAACAGCCCAGTGTTCATCCTACAGAGCCACAGAGCAGGCATCAATAAATGACAACTCTTCACTAGGGGATGGGTATTATTCCGTGTCACCAGGCTACTTGGGGGGGGGGGGGGCAGACAGCAGATATTGCTATATTTAGTATGCACAATGTCAAGTTCCTTTCAGCCCCACAGTTCAAAAGAACATGTTTCTCTCAACCCTTTTCAGATATGAATAGCACCATACCACAGATAGTTCAGGAAATGATCATGAATCAAGATGTTGACATGGTTGGCCAACTTGGGACAGTGTTGAAACTCGTAAGTGAAGGATCTCTGACCTCAGCCTTACCTCTGCCTGGTATTGGTGGCGGCGATCTTTTGAAGGGCGCAGGACTCCCAGGGCTTTCGGGCAGCCAACCAGCCAGTGGTGCAGAGAAGAAAGCTTCAAGCAATCTCTTGGGCGGCGTACTTCCTCTTGGGGAAGGCTTACCATTGGGTGTTGATAGCCTCCAAGACGGTCCCCTGAAATTACCCGTGAAGGATGTGGTAGGCAAAGCCACGAAGATCACAGAATCCACCGACAGTGTCCTGGGCAAAGGTGTGACCTCACAAATCAAAGATACAGCCAATAAGGTAGCCAGTAAGGCTGAAGGCGATACAGTTGGTAATCTACTGAGCTCTGTGAACCTTGAAGGTTTATTGATGACGTAAGTTGTTGCTTCCTTGACCCTGAGGTTTGTAGTACAAACATATGCCTGATTTCAAGCACATTTGTGGCTAGAGAGAAAAATGCACTTCACTAAACAGTATACTCACACTAGGCTGAAACTGTAACTCTTCGGTGGGGAATCTGAGCCTAAGAAACTGACAGGAGCCCTGCTGGCACAGTGGCGAAGCGCTCCGTTGCTAACTGAGAGGTCTGCTGTTCGAACCCACCAAACACTCCATGGGAGAATGATGTGGCAGTCTGCTTCTGTAAACATTGTTGTTGCTAAGTGCCGTCGAGTCGGTGCCAACTTATAGAACCTGTATAGGGTTTCCAAGAAGCAGCTGGTGAGTTTGAACCACTGACCTTGCGATTCAAACCAACCTTGAGGTCAAGTGTTAATCCTACAGCACCATACCAGAACCTTGGAAACCCTATGGACAGTTCTACTCTATCCCATAGTGGTGGTGATGGTTGTATGCCATCAACTCAGATTCAACTCATAGCGGCCTTGTATAGGGTTTCTGAGGCTGTAATTCTTTACTGGAGCAGAAAGCCTCATCTTCCTCCCACAGAGTGACTAGGTGATTCAAACTGTTGAACTTGCAGTTAGCCACCAAAAGTGTAACCCACTATGCCACCAGGGCTGCACTCTGTCACATGGGGTCATTTTAAGTTGGCATAGATGGCAATGACTTCAAAGAAATGGCAGGAGTGGGGGACACAGTTGCTTGCATAAGTCTGATTTCTTTAGCCAGGACTGACTCTTGATGCCATCACTTTGCAGGATGGAGGTTACAGATGTGACTGTGGAGTCGACATCCTTCAAGATAACAGATGATAAGATCCACATCGATGCCACATTTACCGCTAATATAGGTGGAGATAGGTGAGCATGTTTCTGTATCATTCCACATGGTCAGGTTGGACTGGGATGGGAAGTTCCAGTGACAAGGACCAACTAATCAAGCCATCTAGTAGAGAAGTACAGGTGAGATGCAGGCAAATTGGGCACCTGGGACATAGGCTGCGCCCCTCCTGTCTAGAGACCAATGATGAGTATGAACACTCAGAGCCCACCTTCTAATTGTACAAGTGAAGCCAGAAATACAGATTTCCACATGAAATCTCCACAAGTTTAAATGAAAAGAAAAACAGACCACACAGAGGCCCACATTGAACTTCCAGTGAATTTATCATCCAGTTCATTTAGAATCGATTAAACATCAGTTCTTTTGAAAGATGGGGGCTAATGTCTATCAAATAAACACCACCACCACGTGAAAAGTATTTCAGAAAGAACTTTCCCAGGAGAATGGGGCAGGCCTCCCTAGTGTGATTCTGGCTCAAAATACTGTTTGGGGGGGGGGGGGAGAGACAAAAAATTTTAGAGTATGTTTACTGGAAAGCACAAAACTTCCCATCTCTCAGAATCACCTGGACAAATACAGAAGGATGGTGCCCAAATTGCCTATCCGTTGGCCTACGCGACATTTTGGAGGCAGGCCTTGTCTAACCTGTATCTTTCTCTCCACAGTGCAATGGGAACTGTAATGAAAACAGTGGGATTTACAGTTAATGGAGATGTGTGTATAGAAATAACAATGTCCACAGACAATACAACATGCCCCACCCTCCAGGCCCAGATGAATGACATCAAAATTAATAAAGTGTCCATGCCTGTCTTGGAAGGGTAAGTGAAACCATTTTCCAAAGATTCTGAATCAACTAGCATAATTGAGCTCTTTCATTCCACTGCTTTGAACAATGAATGGAAGCCCAGTGAGGGGTCTCTGCTTTGGAATGACTCATTGTCTTTGAGAAGAGCCTTCTTTCACTCCATGTGCATTCTGACTGCAGATGCTTACTTTTTAAACTAATTCTATTTTCTACAGAAGCAATACATTCATCAGGATCAAAATACAAAAAATACAAAAGGATGAATAATAATCATTATAGTAATAAGTTTCCCTTGACCCCATGCCCTAGCTAGCTAATTATTCTCCCTGGAAGGAACCAATAAACCCAGCTTCTTTTTTTCCTCTCCATGATACAATCCACAAATGCAAGTAAATATGCTTTAAAAAACTAGCTTGGAGACTCTTTTGGATCTGTTCATAAAGACCTTCATTCTTACGGCTGTCTAGTAGTCCATAAGGAGCTCTGGTAGCATAGTAATTATGAATCAGGCCAGTCCGTGGCAGAAAGATGAAGCTTTCTGCTCCTGTAAAGATTTACTGATATCTTTACTGAAACCCCGTACAGAGTCACTATGAGTCGGAACCGACTCCACAGCACATAACCACCACAGTAGTCCATGGGGAGCATGGTGACTCTGCAGGAAAAGCACTGGACTGAGAACCACAAGGTAGGCAGTTTGAGCCCACCAGTTGTTCCATGAGAGAAAGGTGAGGCTTTCTGCTTCCACAAAGATTTACAGCCTTGGAAATCTTATACAAGGTCTCTATGAGTCAGAACCGACTCAACAACACTTAACAACAACAGTAGACCACTAGGAACATGCACTGTGCCTTATCTAGCCAGTCCCCAGCAATAAATAATTGCTTGTTTCCAATGATCTTTTGTACCCAACTCCAAAGAATTAAGTCATAAACAAATTGTGTCTGCAATACGGACGGGTATCTGAAGGATACATTCCCATATGTGATAAGATGCCTTGTGCATTGGTAATTTTGCCAAGTAATGCTGTTCTATCAACGGGTAGTTTTTACCAATGCTTGGGCAAAAAGGAGCATTGTAAGACTCACACAGTTCTCCACATTTGACTTTCACAGTATACTAGATGTTGTTCCTGCCGGTATTCCTGATTTGAGTAGCAAAGTTGCTGACCTGTTGACAGTACAACTGAAATCTAAAGTAAGTGATGGGAGAGAAAGGGCGCCACCTGGAGGCTGGGTGCATGTGGGAGAAGCCATCCCCTCAATCTGGTTGACACTAGGAGAGACTCAGGAATGGAAAACCAAGTTTACAAGAGTCCTAAGAGGGCCAGCAGCCCCTCTGGCTCAAATAACTAAGAGGCTGAACAATTTCTCAGGTTGTAGTGAAACAGGGTGTGTTCTGCCAAGAAGAAGGCCTAGAAAATGAAAAGGGAGAAAGAGAGCAGAATAGGGGAGAGAAATAAAAAGAGTGGGCAGAAAGACTTGCATGTAGGAAGGAAGCCTATCCGTGTGTCCTCAGCAAAGCTAACTGGTGGTATTTTCACAGAGCGATGACGTAAAAGCAGAGGCTTCTGATTTCAGCGATGTCTTCCAATGCAAGAATTGTGAGTACAAGCAGCTGACCTCCCTGGGACTGCCTGAGACGATGAAGAGAGATGGCATGGCTCTTATGGGTTGACACTAGGTGACAGTCAGGAGAGGGTGGTGCTATGAGATGTGAACTCCCCTCAGCACCCTTTAGTTCAGAAAAGACACCAATTTACTAGCTTCTCAGAACTACTTTGTCTTTATTCCCTGGGAGTGAAAAAGAGTCTCTGTTGTAGCTCCCCAATCCCTACGGGTCCCTAAAGAGCACACATGCATTTTATCCATATGAGGAGCATTCCAGGCCCTCACCCTGGGAGGCTGAAAACAGAAATCCCCTCCAATGTTGCCACGCCTGTACACGAGGTGGTGATGAGAGCATATGGGGGGAAGGCGGGCACCAGGGCAGTCTAGGATGAGAATCAGGGACTTTTCCTGAGTCCCAGAGACACAAAACATGTGACTAGACCAGCCAGCTTTTCCTGTGCCCTAAAGGTTTTAGCACATCACAGATTTGGTCATATCCTTATGTCGGATCCCCCCCACCACGATCAAAGCCTCCTCCAGACTTGTGAGGATAAGCTAGTGACAGGGAAGTGAATGGGTTCACGCTGGTCCTATGTCTGCAGGGCAGAGCCTGGCAGTGAGTCTAGAGCATAACAACCTTCACTGGTTTTCAGTGGTTTCCACATGCTCTCTTTCCTCTTGTCTGCAGCTACTGGTTTCTTCATCTACTCAATTACAAAAGCCACACTTTCCGAAAAGGGGATTAAAGTCCATTATTCTGTAAGTACTACTTTTCTGTGCTATGACTTCTGTACGAAGGCTGAAATTGTCCCTGAACTCACAAAATGTATGTAAATGACATGATAAGTCAGCCTACCGCGCTTCTGGGATCCCCAGACCTTTAACACGGACTCAGTCTCTCAGGCTATCCCACTACCCCTGAGCAACTGTCATGTGGTCAGCCCTATTTACTCTTCCATTTCCAGCCCAATGAAGCAATGTCCTCAAAAAGAATCCAACAACAATGAAAACCATTTCTGGAACCATTCAATGTATCTAGGCACTCAAAGGGCAACACATAAAAAAGAAAAGTTTTCTGGACTTTTCTGACTATCCCCGCCAACACTATTTCAACCACCCAAGAAAAACAATACCTAAGTCATAAGAAGCACTGAAGAAAGGCAACATTTTTGATTCAGTCAAATACACTCTGGGAATCAATCTGTTTTAGTATGTGGTGCTGTTATAACAGAAATACCATAAGAAAATGGCTGTAACAAACAGAACTTTATTCTCCCATACTGTGTAGAAGTCCAAATTCAGGGTACCAGCTCTAAAGAAGTCTCTCTCTCTCTCTCTCTCTCTCTCTCTCTCTCTCTCTTTCTCTCTCTCTCTCTCTCTCTCTCCTAAGATCGTGTCTTGATCTTCCCCTCAGTCTAGGAGCTTCTAAGGACAAGGACCCAGGTCCAAAATACATACTCCACTCCTTGGTTTTCTTTCTTGGTAGAACTGAGGCCACATCTTCTCTGCTCACTTCACCCTCCTTTTATCTCTTGTAAGATCAAAAGTGATCCAAGCCATGACCCAGGGAAACTTCCCTTACATCAAATCAGTGCTAAGACCTGAATAAGGGTGCTGCATCGCACCCTAATCCCCTTACAACTGATTGGCTGATCACAGCAGATCATGTCATGGGGAATGATGATATCATTACATAACTGCCAAACTACTGAGAATCATGGTCCATGGGGGAGGGGAGTGCAGGGAACATTAATCATAACATAACCATAACACCATCTGAAACAAACATCCAAAGTACAGATATATTTAAGCACAAAAACACACAAGTGGTGAGGTATTAATGAGGGGAAGAGAAACAAGTAAAAGAAACCAATTAAATCCAGTACAGCCCACTGTCATCAAGTCAATTCCAACTCATACCTACTACCCTGTATAGGGTTTCAGATCCTGTCTATATGGGAACAGAAAATCTCATCTTTTTCACATGGAGCAGATGGTGGGTTTGAACTGTGGACTTTGTGGTTAACAGTCCAGTGCTTAACCTACAGGGCTCGTTAAACCAAGCATCATGGTGGTGGGCCGGGGAGTTGGGTCCGACTCATAGTGACCCTGCATAGCATTTCTAAAGCTGTAAATCTGTATGGAAGCAGAAAGCCTCATCTTTCTCCCGTAGAACAGCTGGTAGTTTCAAACTGCTGACCTTGAGGTTAGCAGCTCAACTCATAATCACTATGCTACCAGAACTCCTTAAACCAAGTATGAGATCATTTCAATGTTTATAGTTATCAGTGGCATTTGGAAATGTTTTTGAAGGTGCTATTAACTTTTTTAATAAAACTAAAATTTAATGAGATTTTTTAAAAATAACAAGTTAAGTCAGATAGTCAAAACATGCAGAATATGAATCTAAGAAATCTTTTTCCTGTTCTTTATACTTCTCTGAATTTTTCAAATTCCCTACCACATGGAGTATCCATTTTAAAATCAGAAGGGAAACTGCATTTTAAAAACCCAAATTATACTGAAAAGGGAAAAAATGAAGGGGGGCATCCTAGGCTGAGAAAGCGGCATGAGGCAAGACGGGGCAGTGAGAAGCACACATGCATTTTTACTGAGACTTCAGGGGGGAATGTGCCTGAAAACGAGCAGTGTGGCTTCTCAGGAGATATCAAAGATCGGGATGCACTGAGTTGAGCATTGGTTCCCCCATTAAAAGGGACTCCTGGTCTCCAATCTCCACATACTCCACCCCTTCAGGCTGTCCCCCAGCACCAAGACTGGAGAGGCCATTTATCCTTTGTCTTCATGTTCCTCTGGTAAGCTTCACAGTGAGGTCACCAAAGCTGTTGGAACTGGAGTTTAGGGTGATGGCAGGATTTCTCTGGTTCTTTTTTCCTCTTTAGGCTCTTTTCACCTCCAAGGGAAAAACTACCCCTGTACATGGAAGTGGTCTTCCTTCAATTCCTGAAAATGCCACCTACTCCCTCACTCTCTCGCACAATCTGATCAAAGCGATCGTCACCCACGCTGCCAATACATCTTCTTCCTCGGTAAGCATCATCCATGTGGCTCCTGGTATCACTCTTTCCTTTGAGTCTCATCTGTCAGCCTCTGAGAGTGCAGAGATAGAAATGTACATGGCTACCCAGAAAGTTCTGCCCAGAAGTATAAATGAGGGAATGTTGTCGAATCCATATTTTCCCTTCATGACGACATTTGTGAGACCTCGGTCACTTCTGTAGAAAGTAGGGAGCAGAGAACAAAGGGAATACTATTTTCTGAGTACCATCTGTGTGCCAGGAACTAAGGTAGGTATTACTACACAACTCATTGCATGCCATCATCACCACAGTGCTAGGATGTAAATATTCTCATCCCCTCCTAACAGATGGGAAAAGTAAGGGAAGAAAAGTGTCTACAATCACATCACCAGCCAGGGAAATAGATTTATCTATATGTGAAGTAGGCATCTCTTACTGGCCCTACAAGTGATAGAAGGAATAGCAGCAGCCATGATAAAACTAATAATAATCAACCATTTTCTATTGCCAAGTCTCTCAAAACCATTAAGTGCAGGTCAGTCATGCCACACAAAAAACAAACAGGTTTCAGAAAAGGTGAGGGACAATAGAACAGTAGAATTTTATGTGCTTTATGCCTATGGTCCTTCCAAGAAAGGAAATGAGACCAACAAACATAATTGGTATTAGAGAGACATTGTCATGGTCACATCTTCCTTACCAGCAGCCAGTGATAAAGGATCAATAAATTATTTGCAAGAATGAATTGAATGATGCATGAGTATCTCACAATGGTGACTTCTTTTACAACAGAAATCTGACCATAATTTGCAAATAAGAAAAGTAATGTACACCTTCTCAGGAAAAGATAAAATGAAAGTCATAATCTTCTCAGATATTGTGAATCAAGGATTCAACACTGGTAAAGTGAGAACGGTGAGTACTGAAAAATCTTGAGTGGAGTTGTGAGGGCGCATGAAAGAAGCAGGGTTAAGCAGGGAAGAAAAGAATGGTGGGAAGCTGCTGCCAAAAACCTGAGGCCAAGAGGGCCTGTCTGGGTGTTGCTATGCTAGGAGGCGGGAGGCCAGCCAGGCTAAGGAGTGCCTGACGGAGGCTAGTTGGCTCAGCAGATCGCGGTCCTATTTTTAACTCATGTTCATTTTGTATTCGTTCAGATGTTGCCAATATCATTTAAGAGCAAAATTGAAAACAACAAAATGGTAACCATCATGAAACCTGCCAGGTACCTTGATCTAGAACTGTATAATCCTCCTAACACTTGACATTTCAAGAGGGAATATTAGGAGTGGCATGCAAATACATGAGAAGAATAATTTTTCAAGCCCTTGTAAAGTACTTGCATGACAGGGACATCAGGAGATTTAAAATCATAGATGTTCTTTGTTGTTGCTGTTGTTAAGTGCCATAGAGTTGGTTCCAAATCATAGCGACCCTGTATAGGGTTTCCAAGCCTATGAGTCTTTGCGGGAGCAAAAAGCCTCATCTTTCTCTCGTGGAGAGGCTGATGGGCTTGAACAGCCAGTCTTGAGGTTAGCAGTCCAGTGCTTATCCTATGGAGTCACCATGCTCACTAGTGCTCTTATTCACCTCAATTTTGTTTCGGCTCAATATTTTCCAATATGGAAAGAAGTTGTTGCGCTAACACTTAAGTAGTACTCTTAAAATTGGGTGAGATTTTTAAATATGAAACTAATCTTTCCTTGTACTTGTTTTCTGGCAGAGCTGAACACAGTGTCACACCCCCTGAAGCTGTAAGTTGATTCTATTTGCAACGTATTTATTGACTTATGAATGGCAGCAGTGATTTTAATGCCAGACTCTCGGTGGTACAGGGATGCCGACTACCTTACTGTGGCATGTGCAGTATGGCTGCAGGCCGGATCCCTAAGTCAACCCTAATAACAGGGAGTCCATCCAAAAGCAGGTTTCCCTTCCTCTAAAGTTTACTGGGCAGCTATGATGTGCCAGGCTCTGTGATCTGAACAGAAAATATAAAAGGCAGGACCGTTGGCCTCATATAAAGATTCAGTTGAAAGAAGAAACAGATATTTATGTAAATGTTGATGAATCGACCACATATGAGAAAGAGTGAAGAAGACAGAGTAGAAAGAGTCTCAAGTGGGAGGAAGACAGTGGATTCACTGAAAAAGTAATGTCTAAACTTAGCCTTCAAGAAGAAAGAGCAGTCTACCACACAGACCCAAAGGGTGTGTCAGGTAGAAAACGCAGAATGTGCAAAGGGTAGGTGGCATGGAATCCTGAGGCCTGTTGTGAAGGTAAATACAGCGCCAGTAGGGGAAGACCGTATCTTGGAAAGCTTCCATCCAGCACAAAAGCAATCATCCAGCAATAATTAGCACTCCACATAAGAGCAAGCTCAGGATAGGGGCTCTGCCTCTTATTCACTGCTGTGCCACTCTGCACACAGCAGGGCCTGGCACATAATAGGAGCCCAGTAAACATCTGATCAAGGGACCAACTAAGGCATCAAGAAAAACTGGAGGGCTTTTGAAAACCCCAAGTTATCATGGACCTCAGTGATGGATTGAGATCCATAGGCCCACAAAGTCATGTCCAAGAACAGACTTCTTTCCATTACAGGAAAGTGAACAGAGGCACCTAAGAAACCCCTGATTTTAAAGACTAGATGGGAGAAGGAGACTACCTAATTGGTATTTATGAAAATTCTTCACCCATTTCTTTCAGATGGAAGAGGAAAACGAAATCATAAAGAAAGCTGTAAAGAAATTCTCATCTGAGCTTCAAAGTATGTAGAATTCATTATCTGAAACTTTAGAAGAGTTTCTAGCACAGGAAAGGTATGAGGGTATGAAATTCTCAGACACAGCAGGATGTGCTGTGGCCCTAAGCAAAATATCATCAGATGAACATCTGAAACACCAAGCATTTCTTTGCTTGTAGATGAGGAGTTCAGCCTTTTGCCATGGTGAGAAAAATATAGATCAAAATCTCCTGATCCTAAGGAAATCAAGCCCACTTTCACTCTTGGGTTTCAACACCATCATGCCACTTGGAGTAAACATGACATAGGAGTACTGACTGTGGGGTCACCAGGTCACACAGACACTGGGTGATTGAGAAATTCAGGAGGCCAAAATCTATTCCCTACATTCACCAAAGAATGATGGTGCAAACTGCCCTCTGCACTTATTTCTGGTTAATCAAAGGGGGTCCAACGTAGTTAAAAGAACACCAAAGCAGTAGGACCTAACACTTGGGGCTTAAGCTAATGCATGCAAACATACCAACATATCACTTGGCATCAAATCATTGCATATAGAATGCCTGCCCTGCTTCCACTTAGCATTAGGATCTTCTCTCATCCTTACCACTTCAACCTTCAATCCCTAAAAGACTTTGAGAGATTATGCCTTACTTAAATCTCTCTACTAATTGTCAGAGGTGAGATTTCTCCTAAAGCTATATATATATATACTGCTTGGAGATGCCTCCAAGTTTACTGTGGCTAAAACAACTCAGCCCCAGGTAGTCTTGTTGTTCAACTCATATCATAACATGTTCTTTCTTTATTTCAGAGTATATAAAGGAAATTAATATACCATTGGGAATTATAGAACCATTTCCTCTAAATGGTACCCCACTTGAAAATATTAAAATGGTAAGAGAAACTTCTACAAGTATTTCCCTCTTGTACTAAACCCCACTCAGAGTTGACTTTCAGAGAAATTAATGGGGAGAATGGGATCCTGGAATCACAGTCTTTTCTAGATGCCCTAGCCACTCCATTCCAATCTTCCTATTGTTTCCTGGTCTACTGTCCCTTCAGACCCAGTACAAATCCTAACACTGAGACAGTGTTGGTCATATAAAAAAAAAAAAATTAATCATCTGTTCCACTACCCCATAAAATCTGTCACACTGACCTGAATGTAACTTAATTATTTCTTTGGACATGTCCCTCACCATAGATGTCTGCCTTGTCTTCAGCGTCACTCTGTACCTCTCACTGTCTGCCACCCTAATTCTTAACACCCTGTATTTCTCATCTACCTAACCCCAAATGCAGACAAAATGTGAAGGAAAACCTGCTTCTTGAATAAGGTTTAATAAAAGAGTGCCATATTCATTCAACCTTTGTCACCAGAAAAAGATTTAATAGTGAGGATGGAAGTCAGGAAGACATATGAGCAAGTAAAGGGTTTTATCATCACTTCAAACATTAGACTTTTCAATTTTGACAAGTTTGCTTAATGAGTATAAAACCTGACTAGAAGTATTTCAACTTTTTCCAAATTTTGACCAAATTTTAGAAGTGTACCTTACTCTTTTAAGCGAAACCTCAAAATTCCCATTTTTCTGTGTTTAAATCAATCCCTAGAGTGTTAGTTTTCATCTCCAGCTCTAACATTCACTAGCTATGAGTGGCCTTGGATATATCACCAACTCTCCCAAAGGTGCCTGGGATTAAGGACTTGAATCAGATGATTGCTAAATGTGTTCAGCTACAAGTGATAAAAGTACAATCAACAATACAAACTTTCATTTACTGAGCATTGAGGAATGATGCTAGCTTTAACAAAGGCCCAATTCATGCCCCAGACGATGATGACCCTAGCAATCATGTCTTGGCTCTACTTTTTCAAGGTGGCCTCTGTTCTGGATCTGCATGGAGGACCCTTGACTAGCAGGTGTTTCTCCCTTCATATCTCCCTTCATATCCCTCAAATAACAATTGAGCAAAAATAACATTTGGGGCACCCTTTGACCTGACTGTGACCATCTCTATACTCTTGAAACAAGTGCTGAGGTCAGGGGACTGAAGTGTATTGGATTGTCTCAGCCTGTACCCACAGCCTGTTTATGTATTTTGGTGCATAATGCCTTTTCTCTCTCCCCAAAGGATTTCCAGGCATCAAACTAAAGGCATCATACCTGAAGCCAGGAACACTCCGGGATGAAAGCAGTCAAACTCTATAAAATTTCTTCTCTATGACATTTTGAGCCAACTACATCCTTATGTCTAAGGAGCAAAGTAGAGTTAGTGGTCTCAAAATGCCAACTGTTTTTTTAGAATAGAACCAACACTACTCTGAAATAACAAGGCAAGAAGCCAGAAACTTGGGCCATTTCTGTAATCATTTCTTTAATAAACAACCTATTTTCATGCAAAAATAGACTCTCCTCTTCATTTCCTGTAAATAGAAACTTCTACCTATGCTTACAAATAGTGTTACCACTACTGACCTGGGACATAAAAAATTAGCAATATGAATGATGAGCCAACAGAGCCCAGTATTAATTTATTGAGTGCACAAAGGGACAATCATGACAATAATTCAGGCTTTCCCCCACCCCCATATCTCTTCCCCCACCCCAAACGCATATGCTTCACATTCCACCTTGATCAAATACTAAAATCATGGAGGAGTTCAAATCCAACTTTCCCTTCATCACATGTTTGTTACACACTATAAGACACTAAGAGCTGGAAATTGGATGAAACCAAGTAGGGGTGGAGTCTAGTAACACCACGAACAGCGCAGCACATAAGATCTAGGACCCAGGTCAAAGACTACAGACCAGGTCCAAATGGTTGTGAGTGGAAAGTCAGACTGAGAGATCAGGAGACCAACAAATGTAGAATACACTGGGAAAGTATATACAAGAGGTATTTTGATCATCATTAGGCCATTTGAGGCCCTCCTGATTTTGCCAGATGTCAAGACAACCCAAAGTGGCCCTTTCTAGGGTTTCCAAGGAGCAGCTGATGAGCTTGAACAGCCAACCTTGTGGTTCAAACCAACTCTGCAGTCCAGCTCATTAACCCATAGCACCACACCAGAACTTTAGCCACTAGAAAGATGTAAATCAAAACAAGACTGATATATCATCTTGTTGTTGTTGTTAAGAGCTCTCAAGTTGATTCCAACCCATAGCAACCCTGGATAGGGTTTCCAAGGAGCAGCTGGTGAGCTTGAACCACCGACCTTGCAGTTCAAATGGCTTTGCAGTCTGGCGCATTAACCCACAGAGCCACACCAGGACTCCATATATCATCTTACCCCAGCATTAATAGCAAAGTTCAAAAAATCAGAAAACAAAAATTGCTGGTCAGAGTGTGGAGAGACTGGAACCCTCCTACATTGCTGGTGGGACTGTAAATGGTGCAACCACTATGGGGTGCAACATGGCTCCTCCTAAAAAGCTGAAGCTAGCAATACAATATGACCCAGTAATCCCTTTATTTGGTATAGACACTCAAGAAATAAGATCCCCAACACAAATAGATGAATGCATATCCAGGTTCATCGCAGCACTGTTCACAATAGCAAAAAGATAGCAGCAGTCTAACTGTCCATCAGCAGAAAAATAGATAAGCAAACTCCAATACATGCTCACAATGTAATACTGTGCAACATTGAAGAATATGATGAATCTGTGCAACACCTCACAACATGGATAAACCTGGAGGACATTATGCTGAGTGAAATTAGTCAATCACAAAAGGACAAATATTCTGAGACCTATTGTAAAAACTCAAAGAAAGGTTTTCATGCTAAAAGAAACATTATTTGATGGTTACCAGGGGTGGGAAGGAAGGGAGAATAATTCAATGGCTGTTGTTGTTGTTGTTGTTGTTGTTGTCAAGTGCCGTCGAGTCAGTTTCAACTCATAGCAACCCTATATAGGGTTTCCAAGAAGCAGCTGGTGGGTTTGAACCACTAACCTTGTGATTCAGAGTCCAGTGCTGATTCTACAGTGCCACACCAGGAGTAGACACATATTAATTCAAGTGACAGGAAAGGCAATATACAGCAAGAGGGAGGTTGACTGAAGAATAATGAAGACAGGTGAAAACACAGGGAGAAATGCAAGTGTTAAAGGGGATAGAGATAAATACTATTATCAGTACACCCCTGCAACAACAGCGTTCTATGCGGAGATACAGGGACAGATAAACAGGCTGACTGGGTATGGGAGGGAGAGTGGGAGTATCCCACAGATATAATGGGGTTTGACAGGGGATATTTGCACATGGACATTTACCTTTGCTGTACATATACCTATGAATATGGTGAAGCATACAGGGGACAAAATGATGAAAACTTTGCAGATATTATCGATTACCTTGAGGCAATGAGTTGCTGGAATTAGTGGTTCGGGACCATACTCTCAAGGAACATCATGGTCAACTGGCATAACACAGTCTACTAAGACAATATTCTACATCCTACATTGGTGAGTAGCTACTGGGATCTCAAAAGCTTATAAACAGTCATCTAAGGTACAACTAAGGAGCTCTGGTAGCGTAGTGGTTACGAATCGGGCTGCGAACCTTAAGGTCAGCGGTTCGAAACTACCAGCCGCTCCGCGGGAGAAAGATGAGGCTTTCTACTCCCGTAAAGATTTACACCCTCGGAAACCCTGTACAGGGTCGCTATGGGTCGGACCCGACTCGATGGCACTTAACAACAACAACAACAACAACAAGGTACAACTAAGGAGCTCTGGTAGTATAGTAATTACAAATTGGGCTGCTAACCTCAAGATCAGCAGTTCAAAACTACTAGCTGTTCCACAGGAGAAAGATGACGCTTTCTGCTCCCATAAAAATGTACAGCCTTGGAAACCCTACGCAGGGTTGCTATGAGTCGGAACTGACTCCACAGCACATCAACAACAAAAACAACAATGTGCAATTACTGGTCTCTTCCTGTCTGGAGAAAAAGAGAGTGATGAAAATTGAAGATGCTTGGAATCAATTAGTCCAACGGACTAATGGAACACATGAACATCCACCTCCATGACTCTGAGACCAGAAGAACTAGATGCTACCCAGATTCAACTACCAACTGCTCTGAAAGGTATCACATTTGAAGATCCTGGATAGAGTAGGAGAAAATGACCAGACTTACTGGTCAGAAGAGAATGGACACCCCTCAGGTCTGGAACAAAACTCACCCTCATGGCACAATTTTCAGAGAGCATTAGATAGGTATGTAAGGAATCAATACTAGTAAGGTATGCTTAGCATGGAATGGCCAAATATTGAACATTCTGGAACCATGAATTTCAAAGGAAAGGTTAGAGAACTGGTTTTAGTACTTGTTGGAAGGAGAAGCTGAGCAGTGACAGCAAGAAAGGGAGACTGACTGGAATGGGCAGCCAGATGGTGTGACCAGCTTGAACTTTTGTGAGCAGCTTTTGCAACAGAAGGTGGCTTGGCAGAGCAGATTCACACAGGTAATGAGAAAGGTACGATTCCTTCTTTGCCCCCCATGCTCCCCTGGTAACCAGAGGCGTGGCCAGTTCCCACCTTTATACACCCCTAGCACAGACTCTGCTTTCCCAAATTTGCAGCCACACCACTGTGAGGTGGAGGCTGGTTGTGCTGATTTGGTGTCTGGATTCAGGCAGGCTCGGTTCTAGGTGTACAGAACTCGCAGAGCTACCAGATCAGTATTAATCTAGCAGAAACCCTCATTACCAGCCACCCTGCCCACAGCTGCCCTGTAGTCCTAACAGACACTGAAACCGGTTCTCTTAAGGGCCCCTATAAACTACTTCTGGAGAATGTCAGTCATTGGGCAAGAGCCAATACTAGTTCCTATACCACACTGTCAACGATAGACAACAACCAACACCAACCAAACCCACCCTAAACTGAGTTGCAGGAACAGCAACTCTCTAACTAAAGCCACAGGAGACAGTTGGTGAGAGTCTAAAAACATACTAACATACAGTCATCAATTACAGTCAACAAATACAACAACAACACTATGTCCCAGAGACAACAGGCAATTTTAGCTCAAGCAATAAAACAAGAGAGAATGGCTCAAACCAATTACTAAGATGCAGAGCCAAAAAATGTTTCCGAGCAGCAAAAGGTAATGGAACTACCTGAAAAAGGATTCAAAAAAAGAATGATATTTAGGTACCCACAAGGGATTGACAGAAAGATTGAGGAAAGCAAGGAGAACACAGAAAAAAAAA
>NW_006408557.1:17850278-17860339 GCF_000296735.1 Chrysochloris asiatica | reverse complement strand
CTTGTGAGCACAATTAAGTATTCTGGAATTCCCATTCTTCCCAATGTTATCCATGGTTTGTTATGACCCACATAGTTGAATGCCTTTGTGTAATCAATAAAACATAACTAAACATCTTTCTGATATTCTCTGCTTTCAGCCAAGATCCATAAAAATTGCCAATACATATCCATTTCTGCTCACTAATGCCTAGCATATCAATCTTTATGCGTCCCATTTCATTTTCCGATTTTTCTAGATCCATGCTTCATACATTCCACATTACAATTTATTAATAAGTGTTTGTAGCTGTTTTCTTTTCATTTTGAGTCATATCCCATCATCAAATGATTTGCTCCAATTTGTGGAGGCAGCTGTTCCTCAGTGGTATTCTGAGTGCCTTCCAACCTGAGGGGCTCATCATCTGTCACTGTATCAGACTTTCAGGGGCTAATCCCCCAGAAGTGGACCACCTATTCTTTCTTCCTAGTTTGTCTGGAAACTCTGCTAAAAACCTGTCCACCAAGGGTAACCCTGGCTGGTATTTGAAATACCAGTAGCATAGCTTCCAACAACACAGCAATACACAAGAACATCACAGTATGACAAACTAACAAAATGTGTGGGGTTTAGAAGGCTAAAAAGTTCCGATTCTGTACATCAGCTGTAAGGGAAATCTTTTTCTCGCTGTTGGCTCTGGGATTAGGTTCTCGTTCCTTAGCTTTGTGGTTATCTTCATGGGACATGGAATTTATCTTCCCACACTTCTGTTTGCTTTAGCTGTTCCTTTTATGCCTCTTAAGAGATTGGCTCATAACACATAGCAAAAGTGGCGCAAGGGCCGTGTCTGACTTCCTCAGGCTTCACAAGGGGGAAGGAGAATCAAACTCAAAACCAGCCCAAGGCCAATTCATATGATGTGGAAGTCAGATATGCCTCTATCCTACAACTGTCTTTACCCTATAATCCAGGGATGGGGAACATCCAGCCCCTGGACCATATGTTGTTGTTGTTGTTGTTGTTGTTGTTGTTGTTGTTTGTTGTTTGTTGTTGTTGTTGTTAAGTGCCGTTGAGTCAGTTTCAACCCATAGCGACCCTGTACAGCATTTCTGAGAAGTGACTGGTGAGCTTGAACCGTCGACCTTGCAGTTCAAAGCAATTTTGCAGTCCAGTGCATTAACCCACAACGCCACACCAGGACTCCTTGGGCCATAATTGTTGTTGTTAAGTGCTATTGAGTTGGTTCCAACCCATAGCAACCCTGTATAGGGTTTCTGAGGGGCAGCTGGTGAGCTTGAACCACCAACCTTGCACCTCAAACGTCTTTGCAGTCTTGCTCATTAACCCACAGCGCCACACCAGGCCCTCGAAACTATTTTGTCTGGTCCCACCAAGGCAACCACAGTTTCAGTCATCATGTTAGGAATGAGTTCATTACAAGTTTAATCAAGCTTTTATAGCAGGCTAATTTTTAAATTGAGAATTTTTTATGGCTTGCAAATGATGTTATAAATATCCAAATGACCCTTGGCAGTAAAAAGGTTGCCCACCCCTGCTATAATCCCTCCCACAGCACTCTGTTTCATATCTGGATTCCATAATCTATCGCAGTGGCCACACAGAACTCACAGATTACGGGGTTTATTAGGGAAGTGTGATAGCATGAATCTACCAACCTAAACAAAATGGAATTGGTTTAGTCATTGTTGTTAAGTGCCGTCAAGTTGGTTCCGACCCATAGCGGCCCTATATAGGGTTTCCGAGGAGTAGCTGGTGAGCTTGAACCACTGACCTTGTAGTTCAAATGGCTTTGCAGTCTGATGCATTAACCCACAGCGCCACACCAGTCATTGTTGTTGTTGTGTGCCATGGAGTCGGTTCCGACTCATAGCGACCCTGTACAGGGTTTCCGAGGCTGTAAATCTTACAGGAGCAAAAAACCTCATCTTTCTCCCACGGAACAGCTGGTAGTTTCGAACTGCTGACCTTGCGGTCACAGCCCTACACTACCAGAGCTCCTTACACCAGTCATTAGGTCTTAATAAATAAATAACCCTGCAAATGGGGAAGTTAGTTTAAAACAGCCGAGATGACCTTATGGTCCTAGAAGGAGAATAGGATGTGCTTAAGCCCACCAGATAGTTATCTCAGGAACTAAGCAACTTGGATCCTAAAAGGTAGAATGTTTGAGAAGGATTCTTGCCTGATTGTTTCCTAAAGGAGCTCTGGTAGTGTAGTGGTTACGTGAATCGGGCTGTGAACCTCAAGGTTAGCAGTTCGAGCTTTTCTGTGGAAGAAAGATGAGGCTTTCTGCTCCCATAAAGATTTGCAACCTTGGAAACCCTGCGAGTCAGAACCGACTCCATGGTACTTAACAACAAAAGGTAGAATGTTTGAAAAAGTTTATTGCTTTATTGTTTCTTTTTCCAGAAAATGCTAAAATAGATTGTACACCCAAATGTAGCTTACCCTACATAACGTGCTCACTCTTCTTAATGGGCAGGATGATCTTGAGGAGCTAATCACTCCGTCCTCCAGACTGCTGGCTATCTGCTAATAAAGCTTGGATTGGATCTCTCTCCCGACTCTGTGATTGACTACAGTGACAGGCAGCAAGCCCTCCTTTTGGTTTGGCAACAAGTGGACAGGGTATAATTCAAGATCAGAAACAATTCAGGATGCAGAAGTCCTCCACTCAGGAATGCCTCTCCTCTGTCTTACTTAAGTCATGCCTCACTCTTGTCTTCCGGCTCTCAGCCATGTGGCCCCTTGGCCTCTGCCCTTCAGCAAGTGTTATAAAGCTCCTTTAGCAAGTCTGTAAATGCCCAATGGCATTCTGCAAGGCAGCCTCCTGCCCACAAGCACTCAGTTTTACTCTGTTCATGGTCTAGAAGCCTGCAGCTGTTCTGTCTCTCCATGCTTCTGCCTCTGCCATCATTGCTTTTCCAGGGAGGGATCTCACACTCCACTCATGTTTTTTTTGTGTGTGTGTGAATGAAGTGAGTGTTTACCGAGCAGATGATCAGTTTTCCATTAAACAAATCATCCTGAGCTTTATTATAATGATGGCAACCACCTCCATGAACAACAGTCACTCAACTTTTACATTCCTCCCTGTGTCTCCCACAACCTTCAGCTTTCCTGAAAAACGAAAGCACAGCTATATAAGAGGGAAAATAATAGAAAGAAATGTTAAAAACACCTAGAAAAAAAATAGGGATAGGGAAGATTAAATGAAAAAGAATGACAGTAGAGAGTAGTAAACAAAGATCAACAAAGGGGAAAATAAATAACAAAAGAAAAGAAGGAAAAGCAAAACTCAAGAAATGGTAAAATTCAAAGGAATGAAAAAAGAAGGAGAAGGAGGAAAAAGAGAAGGAAGGATAAACAAACAAAAACAATGAAAGGAAAAATACCCAAAACAAACAAAAACCAGTGAAACTGTTGGACCCAGAGAGGAGAAAATTCTGAGGGACTCCTGCCAGCCAAGAAGCTCATGAGGTGGGTGTGGAAGGAATGTGACAGTGGAGTTCATGGTCCTGTTGTTGTTAGGTGCCATCGAGTTGGTACCGACCCCTAGTGACCTAATGCACAGCCAACCGAAACACTGCCCAATCCTGGGCCAACCTCACTACTGTTCCCACGCTTGAGTCCATCGATGCTGCTACTTGGTCAATCCATCTCGCTAGGGGTCTTCTTCTTTTTCTCTGACCCTCCAACTTACCAAACATATCATTCTCCAGCAACTGGTCCGAAGTATGAGAGACAAAGTTTGGCCATCCTGGCCTCCAAGGAGCACTCTGGCTGCACTTCTTTCAACACAGATCTATTGGTTCTTGTGGCAGCCCATGGCACTTTCAATATTCTCCTCCAACACCATAACTCAAAAGCATCAATTCTTCTATGGTCTTCCTTATTCACTGTCCAGCTTTTGCATGCATATAAGGTTATTGAGAATACCATGTCTTAGCCCCTCCTAAACTCCATCCCAGGCAAACCCTCACAAAAGCCCTAAGCCTGTGCAGGACAATGTTTCTGACTCTGGTCAGCAAATCTCTCCCAAGTTCGTCTTGAATAAACCTGTCTTTGTTGTTGAGTTGCACTCCCTGTCTCATTTCTCCATTTCTACATTGACTCTAACATGTTCCACAGGTAGATAAATGGACAGAGACACAGGCTGAATGGGTATGAGAAGACTAGTGGGAGTATACAGCTATATAAAGATTTGAAAGAGGAGATTTATTAATGGGTATTTACGTTTGCTACAAATACAAACTATGAAAGTGGTGGAGCATACAGCAGGCAAAATTATTTAAAAAACAAAAAATACTATAGATGTAATCAAACCTCTTAAGGCAGTGAGATGCTTGTCCTGGGGGGTCAAGATCATTGTCTTGTGGAACACCATGGTCAATTGGCATTACATAGTCCACAAAGACAATGTTCTACATCCTACTTCAGTGAGTAGCGTCTATTATCTTAAAAGCTCTTGAGCAACCATCTAAGGTGCAGCTGTTGGTCTCTCTATGTGCAGAAAAAGAGGAGAGATGAGAATTGATGATGCTTGGAAATCAATTATTCCAACAGACTAATAGAACTTGTGAACATCAGTCTCCATGACTCTCTGAGACCAAAAGACCTAGATGGTTCCTGGATACCACTACCAAGTACTCTGAAAAGAATCATATTAGAAGGTCCTAGATGGAGTAGGAGAAAATGTGGAACAAAAGACAAATTAAAAAAAAAAAAAAAAAAGACCAGACTTACAGGTCAGAACAAGACTGGAGACTATAGCCCTTGACCACCCTTCAAGTCTGGAAAAGAACTCACCTTCGTAGCCCAGTTTTCAGCCAACTAGTAGATTGGTATATACAGGGAACAACACTAGTAAGGTATGCTCACCATGGAATGGTCAATTATACAAAATCAAAAGGGTGGGGGTCACCATAAGGGCTCAGGGTGGGAGGTTACCTTGAAGGGCTGTACCTCAGGAAAGATGGCGGAGGGCAAATAATCACAGCACCAACTTGGTTCCTGCAGAGACAGCAAGCCCCGAAGAACAATGGCAAGAGTGGGGAGAAGTGATGCTGATGACCTCTTGGGAAAGAGCCTGGTTTCCATCTGCTTTCATGGGCCTGGTTTCTTTGTCATTTCTGACTATCTCCTATCTAGACCATCTATTTTGACTGTTTTTTCCTGTTTTGTTATGTTTCTGTGCTTGACTGACTACCTTGTTTCCATTCTAGCACCAAGAATTTTGGGACCACTGAAAAACAGCAAAGATTCCATGGAATTTACAACAATCTAATAGAAACTCGCTGCAGAGCTGTGGGCTGGTGAAAACACTTATTTATACTAAAGGTTGTTGTTGTTGTTAAGTACCATGGAGTCGGTTCTGACTCATAGTGACCCTGCACAGGGTAGAAAAGCCTAAAATGTATTTCAAGACCATGATCATTTCTCTTGCTTCAGTTGCCTGGTTGCAAGTCCACAACATTTTTCTCACCTACCTGAATGTAACTTTGCAGTATTGCTTCCAGGACTAAATCAACATGGAATCATTTCAAAGTACATTGGAATGGACAAGAGGGAGATAAACAAGCTTCTCAAACAAAAAGAAAAGAATAATGAATAATACATCTTCTTTCTTCAGTGTGGCTAAAGGAGTATACATTGTCTCTGGGAACAGTTCCTACTCTGCTATCTGTATACTAAAATGTTACACAAGTAGCTCTCCTTCATTATGCCCTTGTTGTAGTTGTTAAGTGTCGTCAAGTTGGTTCTGACCCATAGCAACCCTGTATAGGGTTTCCAAGGAGCAACTGGTGAGCCTGAACCATCGACCTTGCAGTTCAAACCAACTTTGCAGTTCAGCGCATTAACCCACAGCACCACACCAAGACTCCCATTCTGCCCTTAGTTACTAGAAATTCAAGACTTGCCAAGTAAGGCTTTGTGCATAGTGTTGTACTGTAGAGTTTTGCTGGATACATTCTCATCAGTTGACCTTGTATGGACAACTTATTAATGAGTAGTGACTTGTTGATTTTCTTACCCACAATTCATTGCATTCTTATTTTCATCTAAAATAATATAATAGTGAACTTTATCCTTCACTATCTTTAGTTACCAGTGACTCTTGAAAACTGTTCAAGTTAATCTTTGCTCGTACTAGATACCAGATGTTGTGGTCTGTATCTGCAGACCAGGCCACTTACAGGAACTGGCTGGCATGAATATAGAGACAAAAATTACCAATGCTGATGAAGAGACCAACTCAGATTCCTTCCTCATTCTCTGTCTTTACCTTGTAAGAGGAATCCCCATGGGATAAAAGCAAATGAATGCTATGCTCTTAGTATATGTTGATTTCTCCCTCAAGCAAAACTTAGCAATTTGTAGGCAACGTTGATCTCTTCTCCTAAACACCGGCTCTTGACCAGCAGAGCACTCTGGTTCTCTTCCACTTTAGACTTCAATTGAGTAAATCCTTAGACCCTTTTCAGTAGCAGACTTCCATATGATGGGAGATTTTTAACAGCTTTAATTACAGTTTTTCAGCTGACTGAAACTAAAACAAACAGAAGACTAAGCCTCATGTCTATGACCTTTACTGAGGACAAAAGTCTTAAGTTAATCAGGATTCATTTCTGTGGAAATAGGTTATCTTCCTAGTTTCTTAAAACCAGAAGTCTTTTAAAGTAAACATTTGTGAAAAACAAAATACTCACACAAGTCACTCTATGTCCTTGTTGTTAAGTGCCATGGAGTCAGTTCTGACTCTTAGTGACCCTGTATAGGGTTTCCAAGGAATGGTTGGTAAGCTTGAACCACCAAACATGTGGTTCAAAACATCCTTGCAGTCCAGCACATTAACCTGTAGCGTCACACCAGGACTCCCACGTCACTATACAGATAGGTACAAGTGCTGGCCTTTATAAAAGGAAACGAAGAAATTAGAGGAAAGTGGTAAGAAGAAAACTGATTACTGATACCTATTGTATTGTTTGAATTATTCATCATGTGTATTACCCTTTTATATAAAAAGTAAAATTAATTTTGAAACTTTTCTAAAAATGGCCTTTAAATGAATAACTGGGGTAAAGAGCCATAACAATTTTTGTTCTCAAAAGAAACTGGGCACACCAAGGTTCATAGAAGCACTATTTACAATAGCAAAAAGATGGAGACAGCCTAGGTGTCCATCAACTAAAGAATGGATAAACAAACTGTGGTACATACATACAATGGAATATCATGTTACCTTGAAGAACAACGAGGAAGCTGTAAGCTATCACATAACATGGATGAACCTTGAGGACATTATGTTGAGTGAAATTAGTCAGTCACAAAAGGAGAAATGCTGCATAGGGGCGAGGCAAGGGGAGGGTGGGAAATTTCCACTGGAAAGGACAAGCAGACCAGCCTGGAGTGGCTAGAAGAACAGAGGAAACTTCTTTAAAGAAAGACCAACAGGAAAAATAAAAAACAATAACAGCAGTCTGACTACTAAAAGAGCAAGCAAGTTGCTCTCCCAGGAGACATCAAGGCAAGCGGTCGGGTCCCCTCGGGGCAAACTCCCTTCCAAGACTAAGACTCAATGGGAATACACCAGCAGCCATGTGCTCTGACTGGTGACCATGTTGGTCAGGAATAAGGGGAAATGAGGGAAAACAGCAATGAAGCTGAGAGCTAAGTCCAATCACGTTCAATAGACTCCTGAGAACCTGGGTGGAGACCTGGTTGGCCAGCAGTTTGGCAAGACCTGGGGCCTTCTAGGCCCAGAGTCAGTGACGTAGCCACAGAGGACTAGAGTGGATTATGAAGCATCCAGCTGATAAAAAGAGAAGGCACAAAAACACCCACATTTGCAGATAATACCCACTTGACCTGGCTTCAATGGCTGGATGATCAGAGCCCAACTAGAAGAAAGAAGAGTTAAAAAAAAAAAATAGTAATCTGATACAATTTGATGAACTTGACCGACAGGGACCTACACCTATGGATGCAGTAGCTTAAAAGAGGGAACAAATCTTTACAGTGAGGGTCATTCCCACCCCCTCAATATACTCTATTGACAGGGATGGGCAACTTGGACATTGGCTACCAAAAATGGGGCGGGGGCGGGGGGGGGGAGAGACTACAAAGGCAAGAAGTGACTGGCTTACAAGCTTTCAAGAGGGAACCTAGATCCAGAGGGTGTGGAGAAAAGTAGAATCTCCACTGAGTAGTATCCAAAGTAGTATCCAATGTGTCTGGGTGGGACTGATGAAAGGAGATGTGGATAGCACTCATGTGGTACAATAGTGAATTATTACTATCAGGACTGACTGTGAGGGTTGGAAATGTAAAGGTAGATGTTTTGTAGCAAAAGGAGGGGAGTGGTTGACTTTGCGGTCCAGAAGCAGAGATCCCTGGGACCATAAAGGGAGATGAGTGGAGTATGGGACCCTACCCAGAGAAATAGTGATGCCAGAGATGGAAGAAGAGACGATGACATGGAGAGATGGAACTGATGGGGACTCTAAACCCAGAGAGGGAGAGGGGCTGTGTGCTGATGACCGGGGAGCAGGTTTGCAGGGTGCACCCTTTAGTTGGTTGATGATGAATGGAGGGTATTGTAACCATGGCAATGTAATGATATATGATAAGATGAATGTAAAGCTAAGTTCTCCCATGTAAACTATCACATAATTAACAAAAAAACAGTTTTTAAAAAGCAAGAAACTGTGTTCTCGAAGTAGGGACCAATCTTTTGGTGTATCTATAACCTGAGGAAGGTTCCCAGACTGGGATTTCCAAAGGCTGCCCTGCATGGTGATGAAAACAACTTTAAGTCATCATGGCCAGACATAAAGTGTTAACATATCCTAATAAATGCAGCTTCAGAGGCAAAATCTTTTTTTCAATGGTCATTCTCCCTTAATAAGAGAGCCATGGACTGTGCTAAGCTCTTTAAAAATGTAACTTTACTGAATCCCCAAAGCAATATTTAAGTATTTATTATTATAGTTTTGTCCCACATGAGAAAACTAAGGTTTAGAAGAAAAAAAGTAACTTGCTAGAGATTTCAGTTGATATGCAGTGGAGTGGGAACTTGAACCAAAGTTCTTCTGACTTCTGACTTGAAATATTCCATGCTAGTATCTCTTAGATTTATTTATGATAGAAATAGCCTACGTGATAAATTAGTTGCAAACACTACTCTGAGACAAGGATTAAACTGTGTCCCCTCAAAATACCACCTGGTAAGTCAAAAAGTATTGCTACTAGGGTTTCAGTTCATACATGCAGAGATTTATTCCAAATAAAGCATGTTTAAACATGTCTGCAGTCAGTGGATGGCTGCAGATAAGTTCTCTCTATAACATACTTGTCTTAGTTTCATTTGCTGTTGTCACTAAGTGCCATGGAGTTGGTTTAGACTCCCAGCCACCCTGTATCACAAGAAGTGATTGGTGTTTAAACCACCAACCTTGTAGTCAGTAGTCCAATGATTATTCTATAGCATCACACCAGAACTCCATCATTAGGTGCCCTCAAAAAATAAACATCCAAAAAAAGATGGCGGGTAGAAGTGCAGTGACGAGCTCTGCTGAGAACAACGCAGAATACATGACCAAGAAGGCTCAGGGAATGGTCCCAGTACTCTGAACCACATATAAAGGAATATCTAGAAGGTTGGAAGACTTACAGCTGTGGAGTGTGTGGCAGAAGCAAGAAATCAATTGCTTCCTGGTTCGGGACACTCAGCTGTTCCAGGAGCCGCCATTTTGTGTGGGACCAAGCGGGGAAAGGATCAGAGCAGCCACGGACGCCTGCCAGAGCCGCAGAGATAGAGGTGTGGACTTTCTTTTTTTTCCATATCATTTCATTGGTCCCTTGCTGTGTGCGTACCTCCATTCTGGTGACTATAAGGGTGCCTGAGCTGGCAGATACTCCAGCCCCACCCTTGGAGGGTTCTACTGCGCATGTGCATAGATCTCCTCGAAATTTAAAGAGACAGTACCCACTTAAAACCAAGTGGCCAACAGATATTCAGCCCAAGAGCAGGCCTTGAACTTTTCTTGTTTGCTTTTTGT
>NW_006408557.1:17821306-17842673 GCF_000296735.1 Chrysochloris asiatica | reverse complement strand
ATATAAATGGTTGAATGTGAAACTGATGATGTGCCCTGTAAACTTTCACTCAATCCACAATAAAAACCTTAAAAATAAAATAAAATAAAATAAAATAAACATCCAATCAAAAGTGGTTTCCAAGGGGACTTGCTGGGCCAGTTTACTTCAAGACAGAGATGTCAGCTCAAAATGTTAGGGTGACTTTTGGGGAATCCCAACGGGTATCTTGATAGGTTTTCTCAAAGGACATAGATTACTCATAGAAGTTTAATAGGAAGAAATTTTACAAAAACTGAAAAACTATTGGTGAGGAAAAGGTCAAGAAAGTTGTGCCAAGGAATTTTTTTTCCCATCAAAACAATGCACTTACTCATTCTTCAAGTGTAGCAAGAGCTCTTCTTAACAAGAATTCTGTTGGGAAATCTTACCCCATCCACTTGACACCCTGATCTTCTCCTTCAGATTTCTCTTTGTTCCCAAAATTAAGGAACACAACTCGAGTTCGTTCAGGATGCCAAAACTCCCATTTTGAAGTGATGCAAATTGAAGAGTACAGAATTTTTGAGGGAAGAGTTAGAAACATAGAAACACCACCTTCAGAAATGTACAGACCTAGATAAAGGATATGCTGAAAAATAGTAACTTCACATTTTCATATTTTTGTTTTATAAAGGTATCTATGATTTTACAAAACCTTTTTTTTTACTTACTTTCGTATGTGTCTACTTGGCTAGGCCATGAGTCTCAGTTTGTAGTGGTTTGGCAAGTGTGCAATGATGTGATTTGGCAGTTACGTAATGATGTGATCTGTCCCATGATATAAACAACCAATCAGTTATAAGAGGACTAAGATGGTGTGCAACACCCTTACTCCAGTCAGTCTTGGTCTGACTTAAAGGGAATTTCCTTGGCTTGTGGCCTGCATGGCCTTTTATCTTACAAGAGATAAAAGGAGAGAGAAGAGAATGAGGGACATAACTACTACCAAGAAATAAAAACTGAGAGTGGAGTGTGTTCTTCGGACCCAGGGTCCCTGTGCTAAGAACCTCCTATATCCAGAGGAAGACTGATACTTAGACACATAGAGATCTCCCAAGGGATATAAGGGCTAACGATATTGAAAGGAGACAAGGACCCTCCTCTAGAATTGACAGAAAGAGTAAAACCTTCCCCGAGAGAGCTGGCACTCTTGAATTCACACTTATAGACTCCTAAACTGTCAAGAGAATACATTTGTGTTTATGAAAGCCATCCACTTGTAGTATTTCTATTACAGAAGGTGGGGTTTTTTTCCCCCAAGCAAATGGTTCTCTTCCTCTCCTCCTTTTCTCCAGTCTTTAGATCCTAAGGTACAGGGGGATTAGAAAAAAACATTAACGGTGTACACAGCTAAATCTAGGTTGGAAAACACAATACAGACACTATAAGGACAACTCTAGACTAACACTATAACCAAGGCAAAAATGAAGTACAAGCAACTAAACAAAAGGGGTCACTTTAGTTTAGGCAAATTTAATGATTTAAAGGCTGTTCACAGAGCAGCAAGGAGGTGCATTTTTCATTTAACATGAAGTCCCTTCAGCATTTGCAGTCTGTCTCCAAAGCTTCTTTACCACTGCCATTATCTTCCTGTTGGGAAGGGCTGCCCAAATCAATGTAGAGGGGCCATCCATTCTGAGCAATAATCTGCTGACGAGTTCTTCAGAGTGGTCCTGCAGAGAGCATGTCCTTTTAGTGTCTGAGAGCTGGCAGCAGTGATCTGGAAGAAAAACAGTCAAAAGACGGCTAGGTAACCACAACTGCACCACAGGGACTGAATGTTTTACCCCCTGGAAGAAAGGCCACCCAAAGGAATCTGAAGGTGCTGGCAGACGGATGGAGGCTGCACAGCTCCTATGAGCCCTCAGTCTTGGGGAAAGAGATGTAAGGTCAGTGCCTGTAAGCCATCGAAAATGGGTCAGCCCTCACCCAGCTCCATCCGTAAGGTTCAGACATGAACTGCCTTCCTAAACCCAGAGGTGAGTTGTGACCAGGCTGGGCCAGTCAAATTGTTCCTTAGCTATTTAGAGCCAAAATGTGGTAACAAAGCCTCTCTTACTAAAAGCTAAAAGTTTCCAATAGTCAGATCTCTTAGCATGACAGCAAGTCAGTCCATTGAAAAACACAAGAGAACTTCAAAAAGTCTGTGGCAAAAGTCCTTTAAAATTTTTTTTTCAATTATCTTTTAATTCTATTTTTCCACAAACTTTTTGAAGCTCCCCAGTCATGTATTAACTGAGTGTTTATTGTGTGTTAAGTGCTATCCTTGGTGCTGGAGAGAGAGTTGAACAAAACAGGTATTTTCTCTGTCTTCAGAGGTGCTTATGTATCCTTAGAAGAAAGACAATAAATACACAAATAAACAAAACAAGATGGCTTCAGATAATGAAGATAAAATGGATCAATGTGGCAAACAGTGACTAGAGTGAGGTGGGGGACAGTGTTTGAGCACTCCAGTGACATTTGAGAAGCAGTAAGAAGGCAGTCCAGATGCCTCCGTACCTTGAGACCAGAAGAACTGGATGGTGCCGGGCTACCATTACTGAGCATTCTGATTTAAGATTCTGTAGATGAATCCTGGTCAAAAGGGGGAAATGCAGATCAGAATTTCAAATGTTCATGGACTAAAGACATTCTGGAGCTATGGAGAGTGGATGAATCCCTGAAACTTTTGTCCTGGAATCATCGTTAAACCTTAAACCACAGTGTCTCCTGAAGTCAGCTTAAATTCAAACAACAGTTTAGCTTATTATTGCTGCTGCTAAATGCCATCAGTTTGGTTCCTACTCATAGCAACCCTGGATAGGGTTTCTGAGGAATGGCTGGTGGGTTTGAACTGCTATGCTGACTTAGTAGCTAGCAGTTCAGTGTTTATCCTACAGCACCACACCATGACTCCACAGATAAGTTTAGCAAAAAAAGGTCAGACTTGAGCATTACACTCTTTGAAGAATCGTCTGTATGGGATCAAACTAACAAAAGCAGTTTGAAAGATTATATGGAAACCTTGGAGGACAGTGAGCTTATGTTAATGAGGAAAAGAACAACTCAAAAAAGGAGGAAGAGAATGGCTGCACAACTCAAATACACCCAGTGTCATTAAATGGCACCGAGGTTATGAATCGGGCTGCTAACTTCAAGATCGGCAGTTCAAAACTACCAGCTGTTCCGCGGGAGAAAGATGAGGCTTTCTGCTCCCATAAAGATTTATAGCCTCGGAAACCCTGTTCAGGGTCACTATGAGTCGGAACCAACTCCATGACACATAGCGGAGAGTATGTTTTGCTCTTTATATTCTCAACAACAACAAAATTAATAAAATTAAGGAGCAAAAAAAATCGTCAATTCTGTTCATCAATTGTGCCATGAATAGGAGAGGGGTTGAAACAATTGGAATACAATAAAATAATGGGAAAAAAAGAAGAAAGCAGTCAGGCAAAGATCAAGAGCCTCCCACAGCTTAGTTTCAGAGGGCGCAGGGGAAGGCAGACCCTCCACTGAGGGGTTTCCCACCTGTCTAGACGGGGCTGGTGAAAGGAGATGGGGATAAGACTTGTGGGTCAATAGTGAATAAATACTATCAGGACTGACTGTGAATGTTGCAAATGTAAAGATAGACATTTTGTAACAAAACGGGGGAGTGGTTGATCTTGCAGTCCAGGAGCAGAGGACCCTGGGATCATGAAGGGAGAAAAGCGGAGTGCGGGACCCTATCCAGAGAAGCAGCGACGCCAGAGATGGAGGCAGAGTTGATGATATGGAGAGACGGAGCGGCTGGGGTCTCTAGACTCAAGGACGGAGGGGGGCTGTGTGCTGGCAGCCGGGCGGCTGGTTTGCAGGGTATACCCTTTGGTTGTTTGAATGGTTATATATTCCTGAGTGCTTCGGTGTACATCAAAAAAACAAAACAAAACAAAAAACAAAAACAAAAAAAACAGAGGGACTGGAAGCAAATGCTGTTGAATGATTCTTCATGAAGGAGACTGTAATCATTGCAATGAAATGAAATACAACAGTATGAATATAAAGCTGATGCTCTCCCATGTAAACTATCACTCAATTCACAATAAAAACTTAAAAAAAAAAAAAAAGAGTCTCCCAAGCAGGACCAACATAGAAAGTCCCTATGACCAGATTGATGCCTGGGGGACGACAAAGAGGGCTGCAAGCCTGGAGGAAAGAGAGCAAGGAGAGTAGAGGACATGAGATTGGTGATGTAGCTCGGACAGATCTCTTCTCTTTAACTAGCTGCATTTGTTCGCTGTTGCTGTGGAAAACATACACAGGAAAATACACATTAAATTAAACAGCTTTTACAGGTACAATTTAGTGTCAGTGTTACATTCTTTGAGCTGTACAGCCATTGTATTCTGAGCTGTTGTTCACTTTGGTGAGGAAGGGATTCTTATCCTAGTGTTATTACAGTGGTCCAACACTGGGCAGATGAGATCAAGAGCAGCCTATTAGTTATCTACAAGTGTGGTCACAACCCTGGAGGAGTAAGACACAGCACTTCATGAGGGGCAACATGGGGGGTGCACTCTGAAACAGAGTAACAACCAGGGGACATGAGAGGCAAACTTTGTAGTATCAAGAGGCTGAAGTTCTCCCTGGTGCCCACAGGAGGGTATGATTAGCTTTTTTGAATAATCCCATGGATTGGCAGGGAACTGAAGCCTGCTACACAGGAATAAGTACAAACTGTGCCTGTCTCCTCAATCGGAGGATTATTTGGCTAGAGGATCTTATCCATAGGAGTACAACAGGGAGTAACACAGTTAGGACATTCGAGGCCCTCCAAACTTTACCAGAGGTCAAGGCAGCACATAATACTGAGCCCTAGTTTTAGGCCTTAAACCAAACCAGTCCACAGAAGTTACAAGTCAGGTGAAAGCCTCCCTCAGCTTCAAGCAGTGGGCCATGGTTTCCTTGACTGAAGACTAAGGTGACTACAAGAAAAAGGACAGAAAACAGAGTAGCGGGGGAGCTGCTAAGGAATAAAAAGGAGGTCAGACTGATTAACATCAGTGGAAAAGAACTACCCTCTCCTCATCTCTCTTCTCTTTTTCAGAAGCCCTCAGTGTTGAAGTGGTCTCGGTGTTCCTGCCTACCTCACAAGCACATACATTCCCTGCTGCCTTCAGGTTCAGGGGCAAACAGGGTATAAGCACCAGAAAAAAACAGGGATGATGGCCGTGCTAGACCTGTAAAAATGTGAGAAGAAACAGAGGGATGAAGGAAGAAAGAGAAGGGGAGAAAAAAAGGAAGAATACCCTCAGTGAAAGGGGAGAAGGGGAAATCCCACAGTCATGTAGCCAGACCTGCTATTCTAGGGAAGGAACCCAGAAAACTTGAGCATTTATCAGGTAAGATGCCTGGGGTCTCAAAGACCACCAAAGGCATGCTGGTCTCTGACAGAGACCACTATCAACTAACTCAAAATTGCCTGCACTTCCTGGCCTCTCAACAGCAGAAACTACATGCTTCAACTTCATCACATTCCTGTAAAGACAAGTTCCAGGACAGGAAACAGAAGAAGAAGAGAGCATTAGTTTCGGGTTAGTCTAAAACCCAATCCAAGCGACTCTTATCTTACTAAAGAATTTCTCCAGGAAAAGTTTGTCTCCCAAATTAGCCAACCCAATTCATCTTCACAGTGCAAGCCCAAAGCCCACAAGGACACCTTACCTTCACCAGGACATAGTCCCCAGGGTGGGCTCTGACTTTGAGACCAGGGCTAGAGACATCCTCCAGCTCTGTACAGGGGAAGATCACCTTAAGGTTCCCATCATTTCGGCCACACAGGTCAGTGGCAGAGCGCTTGCTGAGCTGCAGAAAGAACAAAAAAGGGTATTTGGAGTAGTCACAGTATATAGATTTTTAAGGGCAATAGAACTACAACGTATCTTCTGCCTACGAGGTGTCAGAAATTGGGCCAGAAACTTTACATCCATTGCTGCTTAACATTAACACCAGATTTTGCAATTTGTTAAATTGTTGTTAGGTGCCATCAAGTTGGTTCCAACATACCCTGTATAGGGTTTCCAAGGAATGGCTGGTGTGATTGAACCTCCAGCCTTTCGGTTAGCAGTCTAGTGCTTAGCCTACAAAGTCACACCAGGACTCCAACTTTTACCACAGAACCCTAATATCACCTTTTCCCCTCTATAGTCTATTCTCAACAGTGATCCTTTCAAAAGGTAAACTGGATACATCAAATTTTCCACCTCATTCAGATTAAAAATCGACACCCTTACAATGGCATCAGAGGCTCCCAATGATCTGGGTCATCTGAACTCTCTGGATGCATCTTCTACCATCACCCCTTTACTCACTCTGCTCAGCAAGACTTTTCTGTCCCTCCAACATTCCACGCTTGATCCTGCCTCACAAACTTTGAACTTCCTGTCTCCTCTTCTCCTCTGCATGAAACTCTTTCCCTGGATGCAGCATGGCTTAGCTTTACTTCCTTCAAGCTTCTCCTAAAACTTCACCTTCTTGGTAAAGCTTTGTCATCACTGTTATAAAATGTCAAATAACCACCCTGGGCCCCTACCTACACTTTACACCACACACCCCATGGCAGTATGACAACCGGCCTCCAATCTTGGCCCTCGTGATCCCTGCCTCATGGCGCACACACCCTTTATATAATCATCCTATGAAAGGTGACTGAGGAGGCCAGTAGAATAATGCAGAAGTGGTGACACATCACTTCTAAGATCAGGTCAAAAGAGACTACAGCTTCTAGCTTCCATCTCAGACTCTTGTGGCCATTCTCTCCTTCTCCTTCTCTCTCTTGAACCACTTGCTCTCAGGGAAGCCAGCTGTCATGTCCTAAGGACTATAAAGCAACCCTATGGAGAAGCCCCTACCATCCTTTGTACAGCATGCAACCATCTTTCAAAATGGAATAGACTTCACAACAGTAGGAGAGGCTTACTGAGAGCAACCTTAGAAACTAACTACCACAGGGGGAGAAGACGTGAAGAGAAGTACATGGTGGTCATCAGCATTGTAGATTAAAGGCAAGGAACTGAGGCCTCCAGCCAACAGCCAGCAAAGGACTAACGCGTGACAACAACTGGGTGCAGGAGCCTGAAAAATGATCCTCCAGCTCCAGCTGAGCCTCCAGTTGACAGCAGCCGTGGCCAACAGCTGGACTTCAACTCCACGAGACCTGAGCCATTTAAGCCACTCCCAGATTATTGTTGTTGAGTGCTGTCGAGTTGGTTCTGACCCATAGCGACCCTGTGTAGGGTTTCCAAGGAGCAGCTGGTGAGCTTGAACCACCAACCTTGCAGTTCAAATGGCTTTGCAGTCTGGCGCATTAACCCACAGCAATACACCAGGACTCCATCCTAGATTATTGATCCTCAAAAATTGTATAAAATAACAAATACTTATCATTTTAACATGCTAGGTTTAGGAGTAATTTGTTACATAGTAACTGATAACTAAGGAGCTCTGGTGGTGCAGTGGTTAAGCAAACCAAATGGCAGTCGCTAACCAAATGGCAGTTTAAATCCACCAGCTGCTCAGGAGGAGAAAGCTCTAACAGTCTGCTCCCATAAAGATGGCAACGTTTGAAACCCTATGAGGTAGCTCTACTGGGGTAGTTCTACCATGTCCAAAGGGCTGTTATGAGTCAAAAGTCAATTTGACAGAAGTGGGTTAACTGATAGCTAATCCATCCTCCTTCCAGTTTTATTTTTTCTCTTTAGCACTTTGTACCTACTAACAAAACATATATTTGTTTGCTCTGAGAATCTGTATCACCCAAACAATACAAACATTTCATAAGAAGTTTTGTCTTGCTAAGATCTAGAACAGTGCCCGGCACATTATAGGCATGCACAAGGCATTTGTGGAATGAAAGATTAAACCTAAGAAGTAGGCATTGTTAATTCCATTCATAAAAGAGGACACAGACTCTAAGAAGTGAGGGTGCTTCCTAAGGTTATTTAGTGACTATCAAAGTCAAGATGGAAGACCCCAATTCGGAACAATCATGTCGAGGCTTTAGCTAAAATTCAGTGGATGTTTCTGCAAAGGACAGAAAACAGTGTTTAAAAAAAGTCAGCAATATTGCCAAGACCTCTAATCACTACATAAATTGTGAACAGTGCAGCAGATGAGAAACAACAGGAAAAGGCCCAAGCTCTTTAAATGCTAGCTGTCATGGATGCAATTGGGTCCCCAAAGAATACATGTCAATTTGGTTGAACCATGATTCTCAGTGGTTTGGTAGGTATGTGATAAAAGATGCTAAAAGGAAATGAGGATCTTCCTCCTGAATTGTGAGCCAACAAGAAACATGACTAGGCGGAGCTGATGAACTGAAATGCAGATGGGTCTCTTGTGATACAATAGTGAATAATTGTTATCAAGACTGATTGTGAGGGTTGGAAATGTAAAGGTAGACGTTTCACAGTAAGGAAGGGAGTAATTAACTTTCCAGTCTAGGAGCGGAGGTCCCTAGGACCATCAAGGGAGAAGAGCAGAGAGCGGGACCCTACCCAGAGAAGCAGTGATGCCTGAGATGGAGGCAGAGATGATGATGTGGAGCGATGGAGCAGCTGGGGACTTTAGATCCAGAGAGGGAGAGAGACTGTGTGCTGAAGACTGGGGGTGGGGGGTGGGGGGATTGAGGGTACTGTAGTGGGCAGTCTTGCAGGTTGGTTGATGATGCATGGAGGGGATTGTAATCATGGCAATGAAACGATATACGATAGAATGAATGTAAAACTAATGTTCTCCCATGTAAACTATCATATAACTCACAATAAAACATTAAAAAAAAAGAGAGAGACATGAGGCCATGAATTGGGACTTCTCGTCTCCTACACTGTGAGACTAAATGTCTGCTTGTTAAAGCTGTCCACTGTGGACAGCAGCACTAGACAGATAACAAGGACAGTGAGCAACTGTTCTCACTCGCCTTTAAAGCTCAAGAGTTGTTAGAGCAAAACTGAGTTCCCTGCCATTGTTCCGGTACAGACACAGAGTAAGCAGATAGGGTAAGGAAGACCAAGTTCTGAGGAACTGCCTTCACCATGGCACGGATCTTATTATACTCAACTAGTCCTGATCTGTTCCTTAATCTGTCTAGTTGCAATTCTTAGGAAACAGAAGTTATGCTTTATCCAGCTCAGATTCCCAGTGGTCTTACCCACAGACCATTCCAAGGACTCACTAAAGACTAAAGGTTTGCTGCTGCTTCACCAACAAGAACAGTACATGGCACACTGTTCCAGTACGTGGCAGGAACTCAATAAAGTTTTCTGTTAATGAATGAAACAATTATAAATTATTGACTACAAAATTACCTGTTCCAGAAATGAACCTCCAACTGGCCAGCAGTCAGGAACCTGACAACCCAATTTTCACTTTATCCAGTCTCACCACAATCACTCAGCATGTTCTAGTGTTGTTTGGCCTAGGTGACCTGCCCCTACTGAACAGAAGGCCTCAATGCCAGTCTCCAGCATAACAAGTAGAAGACAGAGCCAAGAGGACAATGAAACCACTTCAATGGGATACGTTTCAAGAACACATATCAGGCTCTCTCACAGACATTACCTTCCAGAACCAGACAAAAGGTATGAGACTATCTTCAGATACCACACAACAGATTGTACAAGACCATGATTCCTTGGAAAATAGAAAACAAATGAAGTAAATACTCCAAATGCCCATGTCTTCTGCCAAAGGCACATTCCAGACTGGAGCATACAGAGCAAGGGGATGGCAGTTTTCTCTAAACTGAGGAGACAGGGATCAGTCAGAGTCCAGGATTCTGAGACAGCAAGAAACTGTGGAACAGAAATCTAGAGAGGAAAAAACTGAAAAAAAAAAAATAGAGCTCCAAAAATATCATTAAGCATCCCTGTTATGGACTAAGTTATGTCCTCCTGAAAATAAGTGTTAAAATACCTATTGCAAGTTATACCTTGGAAAGGAGCTTTTCTGGTACAGTGGTTAAGAACTCAGCTACTAACCAAAAGGTCAACAGTTCAAACCTACCAGCCACTACACCAATAAAGATCAAACAATCTGCTTCCATAAAAACCATTGTTAAGTGCAGTCAAGTCGGTTCCAACTCATAGCGACCTTGCATAGGATTTCCTAGAAGCAGCTGATGAGTCTGAACTCCCTACCTTATGGCCCTGGTAGCATAGTGGTTATGAATCGAGTTGCTAAGCTCAAAGTTGGCGGTTCGAAACTACCAGCTGTTCTGCAGGAGAAAGATGAGGCGTTCTGCTCCTGTAGATTTACAGCCTCGGAAACCCTGTGCAGGGTCACTATGAGTCAGAACCGACTCCACAGTACTTAACACCACCACCACCATACGGCTCACAGTCCAGTGCTGATCCTGCAGTGCCACACCAGGAGTCCCCGTAAAGATAACAGCTTTGGGAACCCTGCTGGGCAGATGTACTCTGCTCTACAGAGTCACTACTAGTTGGAATGGAGTAGAGGGCATTGGGTCTGGTTTTCTGGCTTATACCTGTGTATATAATCCCATTTGGGAAGCTCTTGTTTGTGATGTTAATGAGACCATATTCGTGGAGGTCTTAAGCCAATCACTTTCTGGATACAAAGACAAGCAGATTAGACACAGAGGCAAGGAAGCATTGATGGATGAGGATGATCAATGCCACATGGAAAACCAGAGGAACAGAAGCGGATGAGACAAGGACCTTCACCCAGAGCTGAGGAAGCTACAGGTCAGCACCCACTCGCCAGTGCTGAACAGACCCAAAGATGCAGAAGAGACAGGAACTTGGCTATACATGAAGGGAGACACACAGCAGAAGTCCCAGGTCAGAATACTCGCTCTCCCAGCAGAACTGTTAGCACCGTGGGACAGTCTACCACACACCCACCCACAAGAACAGAAAATGAATAAACTCAAATATATTTCCAGGCACCATAAGGCTTTCCACATAGAAAATCATAGGGAAACCATTAAAAAGAGAAGCACTCTTAGAACTATTAAAAAGCTCAGTAACGTCTCAGGATATAAGACAAACATACAAAAACCAATAGTATTTTGATGTAGTAGCAATGAACACGTGGACATTGAACCTAAAAGTACAATATCATTTACAATCACGCAAAAAAATTTAAATACTTAGATATACAGCTAACAAAACACGTGCAGGACTTACAAGCTGAAAACTATAAAAAGGCAGATCCAAGAAATCAAAGATCCAAATAAAAAGTCTATATATTAAGTCCTATAAAAGAAAACAATATATATATATATACATGCGGCCTTACCCCCTCCACCAGCACCAGCTGGGCACAGCCCACAGAAGTCTCATTGGCTTTTGTTGCTTCTTCTCGGAAGACAGCAATGAGTTCCTCCAAACGCCTTAATTTTACTTTTTCCGGGACATCATCCTGCAGCCTGTGATATGCCCGTGTTTTCTACACACACAAAAAGAAGAAATGGAGGTCACCAAGGACTTGCAGAATCCATCCTTGAGACACAGGGGACCATATCCATTCCACCTGCAGTTACAAACACATGTACAGAAATCAAAGCCACCACAAAGGGGGTCCTCTGACTCTGGAGTTTCCCAAGAGAAAAGGGGATTTCTACAGCAGCATGAAGTCACATTTTTATAGGGGTTAGATTCTAAATTCAGTATAGAAATGAAAACCAAAGACTCACAATTACTCTTTGTATTTACGGTAAGGTTACATTTATACATATGCTAAATGGCTCATATACTCTGGTATTCACTGCAGCACCGTTATAAAGATGCAAAATATCTTAGACGTCTATTAATGTAGTTAAGTGCCATGGAGTCAGTTCCAACTCATAGTGACTTGTATAGGATTTCCAAGGCTAAATTTTTGCAGAAGTAGAAAGCCTTACCTTTCTCCCAAAATATGTTTATAAATGTATGAAATATCTTTGGAAAATTATACACAAATTGCTAAGAGCAATTGCCTTCCAGAAAGTAAATGAGAAACTAGGAACCATGAAAAGAACTGTGTCTCATCTATACTATTCTGATCTTTTGAATTTTATCTCATAAGCATGCATTACCTAGGCCAAAATGAGAAAGGAAATTTATTGTTATAAATCCCTTAAGTCACCCCAAACCATGGTATGTATGTACGTTATTTATATATCATTCTGTACATGAGCTCACATTCACTACAGCTGGGGAACCACTGATCTAGACAAAAATGTGGATTAGAAGGAAAGTCTAAACCTGGCAGTGGTGGTGGTTATGTGCCGTGGCGTCGGTTCCAACTCACAGCGACCCTGTACAGGGTTTCCAAGGCTATAAATCTTTACAGGAGCAGAAAGCCTCATCATTCTCTTGGAAACTACTACCAGTGAACTACTGGTAGTTTCAAACTGTTGACCTTAAGATTAGCAGCTTGACTCGTAACCACTATGCTACCAGAGCTCCTAAACATGGTAGTATGGACATCCAAACCATGCTTTTGAGAGGACTACCAAATCCATAAAAGAAAACAGAGAATGGGTAAAGAATTCAAAAACGTTTACAGGCTTATTATTAACACTGCTTATTACAAACAAGAACAATCCGTCAACTGTGTACTTCCTATGTGCAAAGTAAGTCTACGTGCCTTATACATATTAGCTAGCTTAATCCTCAAAACAGCACTATAAGGGCTAATATGGGATACAGCTACAATTAGAGGCTTTGCTCTTATCTATTACGGTACTTGATAAAGTCTCTAAAACCTTAACCCTAATCAAGGAATTGGAGTCCTGGTGTGGCACTGTAGGATCAGCACTGGACTGCTAATCACAAAGTTAGCAGTTCAAACTCTGGAGACCCTATACACTGTGGCTATGAGTCAGAACTGATTTGACGGCACTGTACAACTATCTAGCAATTAGATCTCAATGTGAACACTCACTCAGTGCCCACAGAATATGCCTTCATCAGACAATGAAAGCCCATCTCCCAACCCTAGCATTTCTGCATACTAGGGACATTCATGGTAAAATGGAACCCAATAGCAATTCTGATACTTCACCTCTAAAAACAATTCTCTAAAGAAGATACGAATATGCTCATTGGCTCACTAATATGCCTACAGAATACTAAGTGGCAGTTGGCTTTAAAAGAAAGGAACTAGTTTAGTTGATGGCAACTCAGTGAAACTGAGGCTTAGGTCATGAGTTCAGTCTTTCATTAGTCAGTTTTCCTGAACCCCATGGCCAGGTTCCTCACAACCTACAGCCCAGACAAGAGGCATGCTGCCTCAAGGTGACTGGGGGAATGAAGAGTGACACATGCAATGCCATCCGTACTGCCAAGCAAAGGACAGCAGACCAAAACTCTGCCCTCCCTGCAGGAAATATGTATTACTCTCCCTCTCTCTCCTAATCTCCTTAGGCTTCGAGTTCCTGGCCATCGGTGACAGAAGGAAAACTCCAAAGTGAGAAACAGTAGGTTCACTTGGCCCAGGAAAATGGAAGCAAGAAGCAGCTGAGGATGGGTGGCTGGGAGGGTGACAAGAGACTTCTGTGAAACAAATCACATCTGTTGAAAAGTTCTGGATGTTGATTAAGTTTCCTGCAAAGAAGAGCAGTCTCCCTCCCTCCACATTCTGAAATTTTAAAGAAGAGGAATGTTGGCACAACTAATCTTTTTTCATCCTAAACAGCCTAAACTTAATTTTAAAATATTCTAAGAGGAATAGTGGCACAAGTTGTTTTTTCAATCTCAAATTGTTAAATTGTGTCAAAGAGTAGACACAGGGTTTTTGTTGCTTATTAAGTGCCATCAAGTCGGTTCCAACTCATAGCAACCCTGTATAGGGTTTCCCAGGAGTGGCTGGTGGTTCTGAACTGCTGACCTAGTGGTTCAAACTGCCGTTGTAGTCCAGTGCATTAACCCGCAGCGCCGCACCAGGACTCCCCTGCACAAGTGTTAAGAAAGTCATAAACAGTGAATGGTGAGATCCTTGAAGTTCCTCAAGGAGAGTGTAGCTACCACTTTCTTTTCTGCCCAGTCTACAGTCAACTCTACATTAGTTAGAAATGATGTCAGTCCCAAGGGAGACACAGCTCCTTCCCCCATCCTAGGGCTCACCTGTCTCATGCTGTAGGCAAAGAGGAAGCCCGTGTTATACTGAACTTCCCGAAGTAAAGACACAGTCTGGAGGTGATCATCCTCAGTCTCACCACAAAAGCCAGCAATGAAATCGCTGCTGAGGCTCACACCTATCACACATAATAGAAAGGACAACAGGTTGCTGCAACTTACCTTCAAGAGAGGCCTTTGGCATTTGTGGATTACAGGGGTAGGGATGTTAATTTCAATCCTTTTCCTGGAGCTATTCAGCACATGGGCAAGTAAACCACAACAGTCATTACAGAGCCAGAGAGGATAGGCCTGCTATCCCTAACCTTCGCATGCCAGAGCCTGACTTCTCACTCAGCTTCCCCTTAGTGCAAGAAAAGGTCTTTTCAGATGCTGGATTAATGACACAGAAAGAGTCATTTTCACACTGATTCTGTTTTTACAGTGCATCAGACAAATATATACCTCTGAGTTCTGTTATAAACACTATTTTCGTGTAAGATAGTAACGACGCTGGACAAAACCCGAGCTCTTTGCCTGCCACAGAAGTGAGAGCAAATAGACTCCAAGGCAGCCTTTTGTTAGAAGAAAAATGTCAGCATTTGTTGCTTTCTCCAGAGGCCAGATAGGAGGGAGAGGGATTTCTACCACCAACTGTCTCACTGAGAATGGAATCTAAGGGTATTTTATAGCGTTTTAGGGAGCTTTGGAAGACAACAGAGGCAAATCGTCATCCATCAATGATATAGAAACCATCCATCAATGATATAGAAACCTTTCACAATGCTGAAATGGTAAACATTACGTCTTTCTATCATCTGATGTCCAATTTTCAACCTCAATGATTCTTTGTGCTCCCCTAAATTGTTTTAGTAGCTAGGCCTGGAACCAGGGGACACTGGCCGGCTCCTTCTTTACTTAGCTTATATACAAAGAGAGAACATGAAAATGTTTAACTATATTCTTACTGTCTAACCAGGTTCCTAAATCATGGGAGGGAAAGAGATGTGCAACCTAGGAGGCCTGCTGCCTAAGCGAGCTTAAAATAATCTGTGTTGTGTCGTCTTTACTGCCCTCACCTTAAGAGAAAAAAAGGCTGCCTAAGGGAGCAAAAGCTGTGCCCGCATCTGTAACAAGAATTGTCAGTTACTGAGTATTTACTAGGAAGCCTGGTGGCTGGCACAGTGAGTTAAGCATTGGGTTGCTATTCCCAAGGTAGGCAGTTCAAACCCACCAGCCACTCCTCAGGAAAAACAGGAACCTGTCTGCTCCTGCACAGATTTCCAGTGTCAGACACCCTATGGAACAATTCTACTCTGTCCCATAGGACAGCTCCGAGTAGGAATCAACTCACACAGCAGTGGGTTTGGTCTTTATTTTTGAATACTTAACTGTGTGCCAAAATTGGTTATTGTTAGATGTCATCAAGTCTTTTCTGACTCACAGGGACCCTATATACAACAAACCAAAACACTGCCCAGTCCTACACCATCCTCATAAGCGTTGCTACTCGAATTCACTGTTGAAGCCACTGTGTCTATCTACAGAATTGAGGGTCTGTCTCTTTTTCATTGACCCTCTACTCTGTCAAGCATGATGTCATTCTCTAGATCCTGGTCCTTTCTGATAACATGTGCAAGGCTAGGAAATGAAGTCTCATTATCCTCGCTTCTAAGGAACATTCCGATTTTACTTCTTTCAAAACAGAATTGTTTGTTTTTCTGGTAGCCCGTGCAGTCCTTTATACTTGAGTTTATTATCTATTATATATAATCTATTTAATTATCCCAACAACTTGCTGAGTTGAGTGTTATAAACTCCATTTTATAGATGTGGGAATTACGGCCCAGAGAAGTGAAGCACCTTGTTATATAGTCACATAGTCTATAACAGCAGAGCCCAACATGAAGCCAGTGTACCGAGTCTCTACACAATCCTGCCCTATCGTAATGAAAGCATTCATGCATGTTGTTGTTAAGTGCTGCTGAGTCAGTTCCAACTTATAGCAACTCTGTATAGGTGAGTGACTGGTGAGCTTGAACCACTGACCTTGCAGTTCAAACCAACTTTTCAGTCCAGAGCATTAAACCCACAGCATAACACCAGGACTCCATTTGTACATGGTATAAATGAAAATAATCAGAAATTTGGGGTGAAATGTAAGTATTTTCAACCAAGATTACAGATAAATTTTATTAGGAGGAAGGAAAAAAAAACTCTCAGATCCATCTGTCAGCCCCGACAGACACCAGTTGTGTATTGAAGACCATTAAATGATAAGAGAGTAAATAAGGGCTGAAGTAATAAGAAATTCATCTTTAAAATTTATAGCAATCCCCTGTGACTCAACTGCGGCCTGGCTGAAAGTTGAGTCACAGGGGATTGCTTCTAATAGGGAGACAGCAATACTAGTGACTACCCACACCATTCAAGATCAAAAGGCAGCATTCCCCTATGGACCAAAACTCAAAACCCAGGGTGGGAAGAAGAGGAGGAATTGAAACAAGAAACACAGGGAGGAAGTGAGATAAACGATGCTACACTGAGGGGACTACAATCATTGTGATCGTGTATGTGATTTGTTGGATGTAAAGCTGATGATCTACTCACTTAATCCTTCACTTAATTCACTAAGTCTTAGACTATAACTTTGTCAATTCATTAGAAAGAGTAAAGTCATTCCCAATGTGCTCAAAAACACAGATTCTCTTTAACCTTGAGGCCCTAAGCTAAGTCACACACCTAAGAGTATTTCTAGCAGAATCATGACATAAACAATAAAAAAATACATCACAAGGATAAAAAGAAAAAAAGCAGGAGAAAGAAAAAGAGAAAACTGAAGGAGACCAAAAGCATTATTTTAAAATGGTGTCGCAAGGGCTGACACAGACTTTGGTGGGTACCTGCATCTACCCAAGAAGACTGTGGTCCTGGATAGGGTAGTATGCTCACTCAGTAGACTATGTTTCTTGTAAATTTTCTTAATGTTTATTTACTTTTTATTGCTGCTATTGAGAATATACACATCAGAACACTCACCAATTCAACGGTTTCTACAAGTACCATTCAGTGACACTGATTAAATGTTTCAAAATGAGCAACCACTCTCAACTTCCTTTCCTGAATTCTTCCTCCTCCATTAACAAAAACTCACTGTCATCTAAATTTCCTATCGAATGTTACACATCAATACACTCACTCACCACTTATCAACATAGCTAGGTTCCAAAGACAAGGGTGTTATGTGAAAATCATTATACAAAAATGGATGATCACATCAGAAGACCAAATGAAGGATGCCTGTATCATCACATAATTGCCAAACTGCATCATTGCATAAGTGCCAAACCACTGAAAATCATGGCCCAGCGAAGTTGACACAAACCCTTAAACATCAGTCAATTTTACTTTCACCTGGCACCTCAGCATTTGTTACTGCCACCTGTATCCAATTAATGTGCAAAAGAGTCAGATATTAAATTTATTACTATTGTTGGAAATGCATTCCCCCACTTTTAATCAGTGAATAAGTTGCTTAAATATACCTGGAATAGATTCTCTGATATGGTGAACCAAGTTCACATAAGCTTCTCTTGAATATCTGTAATAAATAACAGAAAGAAAAGGTCTAGGTAAACTACATTCCTTTAACTGAGTGCTTTAAGAGTAAGTCAAAGTATCAAAAGAACTCAATACAGTCATCTAATCTAGAACCTATACCAATTACATAAATTAGTTAAATTGCTTTTGTTTAATGAATGAATCAAGACAAATTCAACATGTAAGATGATCTCTAGAATTCTTTGTGTTTGCCAAGATGACAAACAAGGCAATACATTAGTTCCATAAAGCTTGTCATTGGTCACATTCTCCATTTAGTCATTATCTTATCATTCCCAAAGGCAGTAAACACATATACCAAACCCACTGCCATCAAGTGACCCTGTACAGTTTCCAAGGCTGTAAATCTTTATAAGAGCAGAAACCCTTATCTTTCTCACCTGAAGAGCAGCTGGTGAGTTTGAATTGCCAACCTTGCGATTAGCAATCCAGTGCTTATCCTACAGCACCACTAGGGCCTCCAAAACATATTGTTTTTGTTAAGTGCTGTCGAGTCAGTTAACCCATAGTAACCCTGTGTAGGGTTTCCGAGGAGCCGCTGGTGAGCTTGAACCACCATGTGGTTCAAACTGACTTTCCAGTCCAGCTCATTAACCCACAGCACCACACCAGGGCTCCTAAAACATATTGTTATTGTTAAGTGCCGTAGAGTCGGTTCCGACCCATAGCAACCCTGCATAGGGTTTCTGAGGAGCAGCTGGTAAGCTCGAACCTCTGACTTTACAGTTCAAACGGCTTTGCAGTCTGGTGCATCAACCTACAGCACTACACCAGGACTGCCTTAAAACATATTTTAATGTTCAAAATCAGAGGATTAAATTTTCAAATAGATTGTGCCACATGTTAGATGCTTAGGCTTAAAAAAAACAACAACAAGATACAAGGAAAACATATGAAATGAGTGATCTAGTCTTTGGTCTATGATTTATGGAGTGATCAGGAGCAAGTTCCAACAGCCGTGGGGTCACTCACAGAATAAATATTTACTGACAAGCTAGTATGTGCCACAGACGGTGCTAGGTTCCCAGCAATACAGATACTGTCTGGTCATTACAGAAACATGGAAAGCTACGGTGTGCCCCTCTCCCCAAGAAAAGCGGACCCCCTACGCATGGCCTCCAGTACACGGCTGCTTCCACTCTGGGCAGGCAGATGGATCTGTTTACAGATGTTGTCTCTCTCATGAATCAGTTGCAGAACCTGATCAAATAGAGCATATTATATTAAGGTCAGGAGAAAGTACTAGCTCCCCACAACTTGAAAAAAATCCCACTGACAATAGCATTGAAAAACAAAAAAATACTCATGAGTAGATTTAACAAAACCTCCACAATGAAAACTACGAAGCCTTACTGAGAGAAAACTGAAAAGATCTCAGGAAGTGTCACGATACACCATGTTCATGTATTTAAAATCCCAACACTACTATCTAGTCCCTAAAGCTGATCTACAGAATCAATACAATCCCAAACAAAATCCCAGCAGGTTTGTTTATTGTTAAAACTGAGAAGCCAATTCTGACCTTTATATTCAAATACAAAGGACAATGAATAGTAAAAATCATCTTTAAAAAAGCACAATAAAAGTGTGAGGACTTGCAGACTTAACCTACTGCTCTCAAGACGTCAGAAATCAATATCATAATACTGTGTACAGTTAGACATATAGATCAGTGGAGAAGAATCCAGAAATCCACCCACACATATAGGGCCAATTGATGTAAAAAAAATTTGATAAATAAAGGACTACCTTTTCAGAAAATGATGCTACATAATCATATGAGGGGTTTCAAAAAGTTTGTGGGAAATAATCCATTATCTTTTCATTCCATTTTTCCACAAATTCTTTGAAACTCCCTCATATGATAAAAAACAAAAAGACCCTTCAGCTCTACCTTATATCACACAAAAAAAAACTAAATTAGAAAACAACCCTAGGCTTAAACATAAAAGCGGAAACTATAAAACTTCTGGAATAAAATATTAAAATATTCATAATTTTCTTAGCTTTTCAAAGAATTCATCAAAATTTTAAACTTCTGTCCTTTAAAACTTACCGTAAAGAAACTAAAAATGAAAAAAAATATTTCAGAACATACATCTGACAATGGATTTGCATAAAAAGTTTACAACTCAAAAAGAAAACAAATAATCCAGAGGGAAAAAGATAAGTGTAGAGGCAAGACTTGAGTAGACATTTCATTAAAAAAAAAAAAAAAAAAAACTTGCCCCCCAAAAAAAAGGTTTTCCACATGGGAGACCTATTCCAGTCAAGCACTGCTCTAAGTGTCTTGAATACATTGGTTCTTTCACAAACAATCCTACATAGGAGACAATGATTCACCCAGTTTTACAGATGAAGATGACAAGTTAATGAAGTCACACTGGTAAAGCAGTGACCAAGCTGGGATCTGAACCCATATCTATCTAAAGTCAACATCTGGACTTCACATTGTCTCCCTTCCTGTCCTCCTAACACCACTGTTACCACCACTGTCACTATCAAGCAGCTGCCTCCATGGAATAAAACCTTTTTCTGCACAGGCCTCAGGGTCTCACAGATAAACTTAACATCCCATTCTTTCAAAAAGGCAGGCTAGTGAATTCAGTGGGCTATACAGCAGTTCACCACAGAACTCTCCAAGCAGGATTCAAGGTCTCTGGTGCATCCCTACTGATGTCAGCCTTTAGCATGCTTGAAGATACCAGCCTACCACACTTATCTGTCAACACTTACCTCATCAGGAAAGTCCTTGGGGTGGGGAGAGGTGAAACGGATTCTCATTTCAGGATCTACTCTGGAGACTTGATCCAGAAGGTGAGCAAAGCGCAGGCCACCTTGCTTGGATTTATAGTTGGTGGTGAAACCACGGCTGAGGTTGGTGGACACTGCACTGTTGAACTGCACCTCTGAATTGTCCCGAAAACTATTAACATTCTGACCAAGGAGGGTCACTTCTTTAAGTCCCTAAAAAAGTGAAAATAAAAATATTGAAGACAACTTTTAAAACTTGCTGGATACCACACTCAACCTTAGCACCATCTTGTCAGAAACTTCAAACCACATCAACCAACTGGAGGAAGAAGCAAATGTACAGGCTGAAGCACACACAAAAAAGAGGAAGCAGAAGGCCCAGTGAACAGTAGTAGTGTGTCTACCCACGAAAGCCACAGCAGCACAGAAATATGGAATGCCAGAAGCTGGGGACATGGGTACAAGTTGAGAACTTCAGACTCAATGAATCTAAAACATCCACCACTATTCAATCACCATGAACACCTCCAAGAAGCCCACCTTGCTTATATCAAATCAGTTCATTCTGAACCTTTGCCTTGGACCTATAACATTCTGGGCTAATTCTGTTCTCAGCTATGGTTGAACACAACATGTGTACAATAAATCATATCATCTCTACTACTATCTTGGCTGACAAAAAATTTGTTGGGTACCTTTATGCTAAATTATAAATTTTGTAATTAAGTGAATCCACCAAGAACCATCCATATAAATGTTCTGTCTTTAAACCAATAATATCGTGTGGAAATCATAGGACAATCTCTTTGATATCCCATGCGAGTAAAGTTTTACTAAAGGTAATATAGAAACGGCTGCAATCATACATTGACAGAGAACTTCCA
>NW_006408557.1:17819428-17820951 GCF_000296735.1 Chrysochloris asiatica | reverse complement strand
GATTGGAGGAAGACTCATTAACAACCTGCGATATGCAGATGATACAACCTTGCTTGCTGAAAGTGAAGAGGACTTAAAACATTTACTGATGAAGATCAAACAGCACAGCCTTCGGTATGGATTACATCTCAATGTCAAGAAAACAAAAATGCTCACCACTGGACCAATAAACAACGGAAACAGCAGTCAGGAGATCAAACGACGTATTGCATTAGGCAAATCTGTTGCACAAGAACTTTTCAAAGTGTTGAAGAGCAAAGATGTCAGCTTGAGGACTAAGGTGCGCCTGACCCAAGCCATGACATTTTCAATAACCTCAGCTGCACACAAAAGTTGGACAGTGAATAGGAAGACCATAGAAGAATTGATACTTTTAAGTTATGGTGTTGGAGGAGAATATTGAAAGTACAATGTTCTCCATGTAAACTATCATTCAATTCACAATAAAAACTTTTTTAAAAAATTTTTAAAGTATCAGTTAAGTATGTTTGTTATTGTTGTTAAGTGCTGTTGAGTGCACTGCAACCCATAACAATCCTGTACAGCATTTCCAAGGAGCAGCTGGTGAGCTTGAATCACCAACTTTGCAGTTCAAACCGACTCTGCAGTGCAGCACATTAGCCCACAGCATCACAACCAGGACTCCATTTATGTTTAATCACCTGCATTTTTTTAAATGCCTTGCTCAAGCTTGTCCCCTCACCATACACCAGTGCCACTGAGTCAAATCCGACTCATCATGACTCAGTATAGGATTTCCAATGCTGTAAATCTTTATAGGAGCAGAAGCCTCATCTTTCTCCTGAAGAGCAGTTGGTGAGTTTGAACTACCGACCTTATGGTTAGCAATCCAGTGCTTATCCTACAGTGCTACCAAAGCTCTTTAGAAACTTGGAACAAATAAGACAAAATGTTAAAAATGTAGGTGTCATCAGTGGGGGAAGGAGGAAGTATTATGTTATTCCCTATCTTTTCTGTGTATTTACATTTTTTTAAATTAAAAAACAAAAGATAGAAACAAAGGAACTGCTTACTTAAATGGCTTCCATTCAATAACCACTATTTGAATGAAGAAGCAGCATTCTTACAAAAGTACAGTATTTTTAGAATACCCAAAATGGTATTCCCGGAGCCTCTCCATTATATAAGAGCATAGGTAGAATTCTGAACTGCATTCAGAATCTTTTGAGGTGGGAAATTTCCAGTGGACAGGACAAGCAGACCAGCTTGGAGCGAATAGAAGAACAGAAGACACTTCTTGAAAGAAAGACTGACAGAAAAAACACAAAACGACAAAGGCAGTCTGACTGATTACTACAAGAACAAGCAAGTTGCTCGCCCAGGAGACATCAAGGCAAGTGGTCAGGTCTCCTCAGGGCAAACCCCCTTCCAAGACTAAGACTCAGTGGGAATACACGCTCTGATTGGTGACCACATTCATCACCAATAAGGGGAAATGAGGGAAAAACAGCAATGAAGCTGCGAGCTAAGCCCTACAACGTTCCATAGACTCCTGTGAACCC
>NW_006408557.1:17817711-17818923 GCF_000296735.1 Chrysochloris asiatica | reverse complement strand
GCTTTCAAGAGGGAGCCTAGATCCAGAGGGTGCTGAGGAAGGTAGAATCTCCACTGAGTAGTATCCAATCTGTCTGGGTGGGGCTGATGAAAGGAGATACGATAGGTCTCTTGTGATACAATAGTGAATAATTGTTATCAGGACTGACTGTAAGGGTTGGAAATGTAAAGGTAGACGTTTTTTAGCAGAAGGAGGGGAGTGATTGACTTTGTAGTCTAGGAGCAGAGGTCCATGGGACCATCAAAGGAGAAGAATGGAGTGCATGACCCTACCCAAGAAGCAGTGATGCCCGAGATGGAGGCAAAGACGATTTTGTGGAGAGATGGAGTAGCTGGGGACTTTAGACCCAGAGAGGGAGAGGGGCTGTATGCTGACGACCAGGGGGCAGGCTTGTAGGGTATACCCTTTGGTTGGTTGATGATGCATGGAGGGGATTGTAACCATGAAAATAAAACGATATACAATAGGATGAATGTAAAGCTAATGTTCACAATAAAACATTAAAAAAAAGTTAGGGAACAAACTTAACATGAAAGACCCAAGTCCTATGTAAAGAAAACTTTAAAGTTTTATTGTGGGGGGTAAAGGAAAGCAGAATGAAGAGGTCTTATCTTAAAAATTGTAAAGGAATCATTTCCTCTTAAAGCAATTCCGGATGAACAAAAACCCAACGAGTTTATCTGAAGAAGCCCTGGTGGCACAGTGGTTAAGCACTTAGCTGAGCATGGAAAAGTTGGTGGTTCAGATCTACTAGTTACTCCATGTGTCATAAAGATGCTTTACTACAGTTCTACCCTGTCCCGTAGGGTTGCTGGCAGTGGGGTGGGTGGGATGTCTACACAAACTGAGCCTGTAGACATTCGTTGGAAAATAAACAAAACAAACTAATAAACAAACAAACAAAAAAGTACAGTATTTTATTCTATTTGCAATTATAATCTCAAAATTTTAATGACAAGATGCTTGGCTGTCTTTTGAATCTTGGTTCTCCTTGCATTATATTATAAAATAGTCACTAGAGGGGGAGAGAAAAAGGAATAGCGAAAAGCATCACCATAGAAAGCTTGTAAGTCCGTCTTCTGCCTATAACTGATTGGAACACCTAAAATGGGGCTATAACGTGTCCAGTGATGGAGGCTTCCTGCGGAGCCTCTGCAATACATAAGACTATAGGTAGAAGCCTGAACCACATCCAGGTCTCCAGAGATGGGA
>NW_006408557.1:17815768-17816561 GCF_000296735.1 Chrysochloris asiatica | reverse complement strand
ACATAATTCACAATAAATCATTTAAAAAAAAAATTTTAATGACAAAAAACTTTTCAAAAGTCACTCTATAGTTTTTTTGCGGCATCTAGCGAGAATGAAAACCAATCTCAGCAACCAGACTGTCAACATTCCAGAGAATGTGGACATCAGTCTGAAGGGTCTCAGAGGAACTCTGTGGAGAAACTTCAATCCCATCAGTGTAGAACTTAAGTCTCCTGGGAAATAAAAAGAAGAGGCTTCACGCTGACAAATAGTGGGAAAACAGAAAGGAACTGGCTGCAGTCTGCATCATCTGTAGTCATGTGCAGAATATGATCAAGGGTGCTATACTGGGCTTCCGGTACAAGATGAGGTCTGTGTATGCTCACTTCCCCATCAACATTGTTATCCAAGAGAGTGGGTCTCTTATTGAAAGCCCAAACTTCTTGGGTGAAAAATACATTTGTAGAGTTTGGTGTTACTTGTTCAATATCTCAAGCCCAGAAAGATGAATTAATTCTTGAAGGAAATGACATTGAACTTGTATCAAATTCAGCAAGGCACAACAGTGGATAAAAACAAGGATATCCAAAAAATTTTGGATGGTATCTATGTGTCTGTAAAAGGAACACTCCAGCAGGGTGATGAGTAAGATTTAAAAGCTTCCAGCTATGGAAACAAGGCCCGGTGATTCCTAAGACTTATCAGTGATATTTTTGATGTAATAAAGTTTAACTACAGGCAACTTTGGCATTAACTGCCTAAAATGAGGGGGTGATATAGGCACAAAGTGACTGGCTTACAAGGTTTCAAG
>NW_006408557.1:17811612-17815308 GCF_000296735.1 Chrysochloris asiatica | reverse complement strand
GGATAGAGAGAAATACTATTAACTGATAGTACATGGAGGGGATTATAATCACTGTAATGAAATAAGGTGTATGATTTGTTGAATGTAAAACTGATGATCTGCCCTGTAAACTTTCACTCGATCCATAAGAAAAACCTTAAAAAAGAAAATTTATTTAATTAAAAAAAGTCGCTCTAGAAGCACACCACCCTAAATGACTAACAGATATTTTAAAACACAATGCAGAATCTTAATTTTTACTTTAATGTCCTGGTGTGGTGCTCTAGGGTAAGCTTTCAAAAACAAGGCCAGTTTGAACCAGAAGGTTGGTGGTTCAAACTCACTAGCTGCTCCTCAGAAACCCAATACAGGGTCCTATAAGTCAGAACCAACTCAAGGGCACTTCAATAACAACAGCAGCAAAAGTTAATGAGCCTTATATGCAAATGATCTATTTGCATATAAGGAAGAAGTGCCTGTCACTATCTCAATCTATTTAAACAGAATAGCTCTATGGGGAAGGCATGGAGAGGAGAGGGACTATAGAAAGTAGCTGTGAACATTCAGAGACCAAATGAGAGAACAGAAAATCTGAGAAGGGGCAAAGACAAAGAGGCGAGTATAAAGGCAAGATGATGGCTGAAACTAGAGCAAAGGCTAGTCTTGCCCTCTGCCAGGGTTCCTGAGCCCAGCAAGGATGGAAAAGGGAGGCCGGAGTGGAAGAAAAGCTCCCTAGCCCCACCTAGTGTCCTCTTCTGCAGGACTGAAAGGGTGAGGCTGTGGCTGGAATTACTGTGAGGAGACATGAAATCCAACTCACTCTCCTTATCTAGTCTCCGTTCCTCAACAGTGAATAACAGTGATAAAATGATTTATAAAAAGTTGAATTGGCAAAGTTACGTGCTAAATATATTTACAGCAAAGACAAAAACAGAGTAGCTACTCAGGTGCTTATATACAACCAAATACCACCTCATCTCATGGGATCTGGTTCCTTGGTTTGGAGATTCGGGGTCATGATTTCATGGGACACCTCAGTTAACTGGCCTAACAATGTGTTTAGTGCTTCTGCTTTGCCTCCTAATTAACTGTATACTCTCTGGGGGAAATGCAGAACAGAATTTCAAATTCTCCAGGCTTTCTGGAGTCATGTAGGTGGGATGAATCCTGGGGTGATATTTTAAGGTTTTGTGTCAACTTGGGTGGGCCAGGATTCTCAGTGGGTTGACAGTTAAAATGTGGTCATCCCCCATGGCTGCTAGGAACAGCCCATCAATTGAAAGCAAGTTTCCTCAAGGGTGTGGCCTATTCTCAATATATACGGATGAAGTGGAAAAGCTGGCTTGTTTTTTGTTGGGTCTGAACCCTGCATCCGACTCACCATCTGAACTCCAGCTCTTTGAAATTGAGCCAGTGGCCTGCCATGTTGCCAGATGATCCTACAAGTCATCGGCAATTTGCCATTTTAACTGCTGACCTTGGATTCATTTGCTACTGCATCCAGACTAGTAAATCATGACCTGGAAACTAATAAAAAGTTTAAAACATTTTCTTTAGTCCTTGCAATAACACTAAGGGAAGGTAGTGTCTTACCATCTTTTCACAGATGGGAAGTATGCTTTGCAAAAGCACCAAGTCAGAGGCTGGTGGCACCAAGTCAGAGGCTGGTGGAGTCAGAATTCTCATCCGTCATGTGACTCTAAGCCTGTACTTTTTTCATTCCACTGTGCTGCCTCCAAAGCAATTTCCACAGTGGGTATGCTGAAATTTGTGGGCAGCAAACCAACCAGGAGTTGCCCTAAACTTGTGCAGTTTAGAGAAATAGCATAGGTTGTAAAAGCTGAAAGTTGGTCCTCCACAAACACATTCATAGAAGAAAGCCAGGAGAACTTTTCACCTGCTCAGAAAGTTTCTTCACTTCTTCGAGAATTGAGGCAACAGGCCGGCTCCTCTCCCGACCACGTGTGAAAGGGACGATGCAGTAGCTGCACATGTTGTCACAGCCTCGCATTATTGACCTGGGGACGAAACCACAAGAAATGAGGAACAGGAACAGGGTATCTTGGTCCAATCCAAAGAAAAGCTCACAGTTCCCTTGGTATGATACTTTGTCACTGAATCCTCTGGTGCCACACTCACCTTGGACCAAGCTGAGGTTGCGGAAGCACAAAAGCAGACCTTTTGTATCTTTAACACTGACACCTAATTATAAGGTACAAACCAAACTGCCTGGTGGTAAGGGGACAGGACACAAACAAATCACACACTTACTTTCTACAATCTATATATACATATTGTACAACTATGAGTGAATAAGTATATATTATAAAGTGTGTGTGTAGATTTAATACACAAGATTCTGCCTTTCTCAGGACCACAGTCTCAGGGGACACCAGAGTCAATTGGTAAAACATAATCCACAAAGACAATGTTCTCCATCCTACTTTGGTGAGTAGTGTCTGGGATCTGAACTGCTCATAAGCGGCCATCTAAGCAGCAGCGAGAACTTCGAGCAGCAGCAAGAACTTCGAGCAGCAGCTCAGCGAGACGGGTAGTGAGGAGCTCCAACAACAACAACACGGAATACTGGGCCACAAGGCTGTTTAACGGAAAGCCTCATTTCTCTCACGCAGAGGGCCTGGTGGATTTGAGCTGCTGACCGCAGGGTTTGCAGCCAGATTTTTAACCACTACACTACCAGGTCATCCAGCTTCAAGATGGCAGATCAGGTAGATGTGTACTGAGGAGCGCGGTCAACAACAACACAGAATACCGGGCCAAGAGGACTCATGAGATGGTGTTGGAACTCTGTAACAAATATAAAGGTATGTTTGGAGGTTCGGAGGGTTTATAGCTGGGGAATTTTCAGGAGAATCCAGAAATCCATTATTTTCTAGATCAAGACACTCAGCTATTCCAGGAGCCGCCATCTTGGGAAAGCTTATCTTGACTGTACCACGATTGATAGGATTAGGAGAGAACATCTTGATTGTATCTTGATTATATCTGGATTGTATCAAGATTGACATCAAAATTTAAAGAGGCAATATAGACATAAAACCAAACGGCCACCACTCGTCTGTCGTGCTGTGGTGGTTTGAGTTGCTGTGATTCTGAGGGCTATGTCACCGGTGTTTTAAATAACCAGCAGGGTCACCCATGGTGGACAAGTTTCAGATGAGCTAAAAAACAAAGACAGACTAGGAAGAAAGAATGACAAACTACTTCCGAATCGCTAGTCACTGAAAACTCTATCTATGAATAGCACAAAAATATTGTCAGATACAGGACTGGAAGGTGGGAAGGCACTCAGAATGCTACTGGGGGAATAAATGCCTCCTCAAAGTAGAGTTGACCATAATGACATGAATAGAGTTAAGCTCGGGGGAGAAAAGCGCATAGAACCTGCATTTGCTGATGGGCAACAACTTAAAATGAAGAGAAACAGCTATAAACATCCATTGAAAATTGGAACATGGAATGTACGAAGTATGAATCTGGGAAAATTGGAAGTTATCAAAAATGAAATGGAATGCATCAACATCGACATCTTGGGCATTAGTGAGCTGAAATGGACTGGTATTGGCCATTTTGAATCTGATAACCACATGGTTTACTGTGCAGGGAATGACAAATTGAAAAGGAATGGTGTTGCATTCATCGTCAAAAAGAACATATCCAAATCAGTCATGAGGTACAATGCATTAAGTGATAGGA
>NW_006408557.1:17788411-17794545 GCF_000296735.1 Chrysochloris asiatica | reverse complement strand
AAAAAAAAAACACTTCTACTGTCATCCCAATCAGAGTGGAGCACCACCTAGTTCTTCTGGTCTCACAGGATAGTGGATACTGAGGTTTGTGTGATCCATTATTCCTTTGGACTGTTTCCTTGCGTCTTGGATTTTCTTCACTCTTCTAGTTCCAGTTGGGGAAAGACCAATCGTTGCATCTTAGATAGCCTTTTGAAAAACTTGTAAGACCCCAGTCACCACTCAATTGAAGTTTACTTAATTTATATTTTAGCCACATGTGGCTAATGTCTACTTTATTGGCCAGGGTAGATCTAGATTAGCCACACTTCAGAAATTAAGGTCAAAGGTGACTATGTTTGTAAACTCATGCTGCTTCTTCAGACTCCAAATTCTCTCCTAATCATAACGCTGGTCACCAGGATCCTCATTAGACTATAAGGATATCTCACTTTCTGAGCACCTGGTGTGGCACTGTAGGATAAGCAATGGACTACTAACTGCAAGGCTGATGGCTCAAACCCACCAGCCATTCCTCAGAAACCCTATAAAGGTCGCTATGAGTAGTACCGACATGACAGCACTTAACATGATTCTAAAGCATTATGTAAAGCCCTTTTATAAGCTTTATCTCATATAATCCTACTGTCTCTTACATAAGTACAAGGATTGTATGGATCACATGGGACTTCTTCATATAGCAGGAATCCAGTCTTTAAAGGAAACAAGCACATAAAGAAAGCCTCAAAAATGACAAAATCTATAAATCACGGTTACCTAGAATCCCAATCTTCAGAGGCACTCTAGAGCGGGGCCGTTTTGTCTTCAGGGCTTTAAGTTGAAGTAAACGATTCCAGATGGTCTGTTCAGCCTTCTCTCTACAAAGATCAAAGGGCCAAGGCAGAAATGAACAGAAAATAAACCATAGAGCAACTGAGGAAATAAGACAATGGGAAGAAAACGAAAACAACCTTCAATCTTTTAAATAAATGTTCACCTTTTAGGCTTAGGGAAGGTAGGTACAAGGTCAGCTGAAGAAACACCATTTGCTATAACTCACCATTCCCAGAATGATGCCCTTCCTGCGCATCTCCAAATCCTGACAAAGCTTTAAATCAAACTCAAAAGCAATCTATTTCACAAAGCCTTCCCCAAGTCTCCCCTGTTGGAAGTACTTTTGCTTCCCCTTCAACTAGCCTTCCACTTTAAGTACTTTTCCCTGTATCCCACCCTACCCACTACCACCAGGGCTTTCTGCCATGTGTTATGTTAGAGCTTTTCCCTATCTTAGTTCAGGTATCACACTAAGCTCCTTAAAGCCAGACTCAGTGGTGGTCTCACCTGTGAGTCTCCCAAAGCACCTAGTTTAACGTTCTTCAGCAAAGGCCCTCAGAATAAAAATGTTCAGCTCATTAATTGATTAACTGATGGTTCAGCCAGCTGTGGACACATTAACAGTAACATTCCTTGTACATACAAACCAGGAAGCAAGTAAGTGGGTGGATGACACCCAGATCTATTCAGAGGAGCTCTGTCCCCTGACCAATGACAACCCTAGCCCAGCCAACTGCATCAGAAATATGTGCCATTAGTTACAAAAACGTAAGGGAAAGCTGGATAACTCCATTTCTTCATCTACAAATTAATTTACTAACACCACCTAGCTCAGAGAGCTATTGTGAGAATTCATGTCACTGCCTCTACAGGGCTCAGCACAGGACATGGCACAGACTGTCCCAACAAGTGGCAGCCAGCTGCACTGTTACCATCTCTGCTGCTATAAAACTCTGTCAGACTAACATGGGTCTATCAGTTCAATTCCACTGGTAGGCCAGCCAAGCACTGTTAGCTGAAACACTATAACGTACGATATATTCACCCGCTAGTGAACAAGTTCTCACCTGATAGAACATGTAACAAGGAGGATCACATCAGCCTGAGGAGAGAGCAAGGGGAAAAACGGAAAATTATGATCTTTGAAATTAGCCTTGAAGAATCCCTGCTCTGCCGTCAATTTTTAACTTAGTATCCTGCCTGAAGGTGAATGCCACCCAAAAGATTTCAAAACAACTGGAACAAAAGCGTATGTCAGGATACACCTTGAAAACATTATACTAAGTGGAAGCAGCCACAAATAAAGGGTCATATATTATCGATTCCATTGATATGAAATATCCTGAAGAGGTAAACCCAGCAAGGCTGGGGGAAAGGACTGCTTAATGGACAAAAGGCTTCCTATTGGAGTAAGGAAAATGGTGGCGAGCTAAGGAGAAGGGGTGATTACCCAACACTGTGAATGCCCTAACTGCCACTGGATTATCATAAATTACATAAATGATTCATTTTATGTTATATAAATTTCACAGAAGAATTTTTTAATTATGAGGGAAAATTTTTAAATTACAAAGTGTGTAGCCTCATGGTACACACTTCACTCAAGAAAGCACAATCCCACCAGGCTGCCCCTGTTCCGGAAACTGCACCTGAGAACTGGCAGTCTCCCCCAGGCCCAGGAAACGAGGGAAAGGAGGGGATGCGTGTACCTCCTGGAGGTTCCTGGTTCGCAGGTAGCCACTCTTGTGGAGGACAGACCAGGCTATCTCTGTGTCGTTCACATTCATCTGGCAGCCATATGTCTCAAAGTAGACTGCAACAAGAGGTGGTTCCATGAATAGGCAAGCCAGACAACAGGGAGAAAGAAACAGGTTTCAGAAGATCTCCTTTTCAAATGCCCAGAAACACCTGAGGTGACTGACTATCCATGAAGTCCCCTGTGCCCCAATTCCTAAACACCATGAATTGCCAAATATACACCCAATTAAATGACAACCTTTTAAAACAGAAGAAATAACTACATTAAATGTACACATCAGTTAAAAACCATAGCATTTAAAATGTGAAAAAAAAGAGTACCTAAGAATCAAGGGAATACGGTTATAAAAACAGAACACAATTTAAAGAATGGAATCAATGTCAATGAATTATACAGATAGAAACTGTTAAACTGGTGTGTTTGTTGTATACATTTTCACCACAACAATAATAGATACATAGAATCACAGGCTTCTTTGGAATAAAGAATAAGCAATGTATTGTTTTGTTCTGTTTTTTAAATTAGACAAGGAGAGTAGTTGATCAATAACACTGAAATTATCAACCTAGCGAGAAAATTAATTTAAGTCTACAGATTATACTCGTATTTCCCAAAATGAGTTTCTCCAACCTCCAGAGGTAGCAGCAGTGTTTAGAAAGTATCTTGTTGTTGTTATTTGCCATCAAATTGGCTCTGACTCATAACAACCCTCTGCACACCAGAACAAAACACTGTACCAAGAAGGATCCTGCACCATCCTCACAAATATTGTTATGTATGAGCCCACTGCTGTTGCCACTGCGTCAATCCATCTCACTGGAGTCTTCCTCTTTATCAGTAATCCTCAGTTTTACCAAAAATTATGTTTTCTTCAGGGACTAGTCCTTCTTGACCAACTGTCCAAAGTCTGAAAGATGAAGTGTCACCTTCCTCACTTCTAAGGAGTATTCTGGCTGTACTGCTTCCAAGACAGATTTGTTTATTCTTCTGGCAGTCGAGGGTACTTTCAGTGTTCTCTTCCAACACCATAATGCAAATGCATCAATTCTTCTACGGTCTTCCTTAGTCACTGCCCAACTTGCACATGAATATGAAGCTACTGAAAATACCATGGTTTGGGTCAGGCGCACCTTAGTCCTCAAACTGACATCTTTGCTTCTCAGCACTTTAAAGATGCCTTTGGCAGCAGATTTGCCCATATTTTGATTTCTTGACTACTGCCTCCATGAGCACTGACTGTGGATCCAAGCAAAATGACTATGACAATTTTAATCATTTCCACATTTATCATAATGTTGTGTGGATTTCCACTTTCATTATTACATTGAGGTACAATCCATACTGAAGGCTGAATGTAGTCTTTGATCTTCATAAGCAAGTATTTTACATCCTCTTTGCTTCCAGCAAGCAAGGTTGTGTTATCTAAATATCACAGGTTGTTGATGAGTCTTCCTCTAATCCTGATGTCACATTCTTCTTCATATAACCCAGTTTCTCAGATTATTTGTTTATGGTGAAAGGATACAACTCTGCCAAACATCTTTTCTGACTTTAAACCATTCAATATCCTCTCATTCTCTTCTTGGTCTATGTACAGGTTACGCATGAACACAATAACTGGTGTGGAATTCCTATTCTTAGTGTATATAATCCACAGCTTGTCATAATCCATACAGTCAAATGTCTTTGCACAGTAAATAAAGCATGAGTAAACATCTTTCTGGTATTCTCTGCTTTCAGCCAAGATCCTTCTGACTTAAGCAATGGCATCCCTCGTTCCACATCCTCTTGTGAATCCAGCTTGAATTTCTGGCAGCTCCTGCTGATAAACTGCTACAACCGTTTTTTTTGTTGTTGGTGTTGTTTACAATAATTTTTTAATCCTCTTCATCAAAATTTTATTTGCATATGATATTAATGATAATGTTTGAGGATTTCTGCATGCCACTGGGTCACCTTTGGAATGGGCACAAATATGAGTCTCTTTCAATAGGTTAGCCAGGAAGCTGTTTTCCAAATTTTTTGGCATACAGGAGTGAGCGTTTCTAGCACTGCATCTGTTTGTTGAAACATTTCCACTTGAATTCCATCAATTCCCGGAGTCTTGTTTTTCACCAGTGCCTGGAGTGCAGCTTGGACTTCTTCCTTCAATAGAAGGGGTCTTGATCATATGCTACTTCTTGAAATGTGAACATCAACCAATTTTTTTGGTGTATAAAGTCACAAAGTAAATATGAGGCATCTTCCTAGTATAATTTCTATCATCTTTAATAAAAGCAAGCATAGTTATATTGTAAAGTAAAATACAAATTTTTAGAAAAAATACTTTATCGGATTTTTTTTTCCCCTGTAAAAGTCACAGAAATTTCTACACAAATTGATCAGTGACATTAGTTATATTTTCCACAATGTGTCAACATTCTCTTTAATGGTGTTCTGGTTTTTCTGTTGTAAAATACAAAAATTTCTACAAAGTTTTAAGAACAGAAATTTAACACTGGCAGTGAGATTCCCAGTAAACCTCTGCACACACCTGCACACTTTGATCCACAGTCCAGAATAAAGTCCAAGTGGACTTTACAGTTGAATGGAAAAAATCATAAGAAAATCAATAGAAAATAGCAGTTATTCAAAAAAAAAAAAAAAAGAAGACGACAAAACATCAAGATTTGATTTTCATTCTTCCTTGGCTCGTTCCCACCAAAAAACACAAAAAAAATATTATTTTAAAACTCAATCAGAAAAAAGAAAAAAAAAAAAATCAATCAGGAGAACAAACAAGATGGCATATCGGGTAGAAGTGACATGATGAGCTCTGTCAGCAACAACACATAATACCGGACGAAGCAGGCTCAGGGGATGGTCCCAGAACTCTTATCCACATATTAAAGAATATTTAGAAGGTTGGAAGGCTTATAGCTAGGGGAATTTGTAGCAGAAACAAGAAATTCATTGCTTTCTAATTCAAGATGCTCAACTGCTCCTGGAGCCGCCATCTTGGATGAGAACCAAGTGGGGGAAGGATCAGAGTAGCCACAGATGCCTGACAACTGTGGAGATAAAGGTGTGGACATTTTTTTTTTTAAATCTGTTCATTGGTCTCTTGCTGGCTGCGCACCTCCATTCTAGAGACCAGAGGGGGTGCCTGAGCGAGTGGACACCCCACACCCAGATGGTTCTACTACACATATGCACAGATCTCCTCAAAATTTAAAGTGACAGTTTCCACTTAAAACCAAGCAGCAGTGCAAAATGGCCACAGCGAGCCCTGAACTGTTTATCACTAGAAAAAAGGCCTGAATGAGGGTTGTGGAGTGGTACAGGCAGACTGAAAAGGAAATAGGCTGAAAATTAAATCCTGACTTATGTCACAACAACCAACAGGGGCATCTTAAAACTTTAACGCAAGAAAAGTGAAAAGGGAATCTGATCTACTGATCACATCTACCTGGAGGCAATCAGAAAGCATAAAAAATACCAAAATACACACCTATCTAAGTATTAAGGCCACAGATAACTCCTGAATATGCCCAAAAAACAAAAACAGATGACCATATCAGCA
>NW_006408557.1:17786374-17788151 GCF_000296735.1 Chrysochloris asiatica | reverse complement strand
GAGTAGAACTGAAGAGATGGAAGCCAGATCTAGTGAGCTAGAAGATAAATCACTCAACACTACTAAGAAAGAAAGAGCAAGGACAAAAAAGGATTAAAAAAATCTGAAAAAGGCCTAAGAATCACGTTGGACAATGTGAAGAGGAATAATTTAAGAATTATCAGCATTCCAGAACAGGAAGAATCCCACAGAAGTCCACAGAGGAGATAGTTGAAGAGCTTTTGGAAGAAAACTTCTCTAACATCCTGAAAAGCGAAAAGAAAAGCATTCAAGAAGCTCAACAAACCCCAAAAAGGATAGACCCTAAAAGATAATCACCAAGACATATAATAATCAAGCTCTCCAAAATCAAAGATAAGGACAGAATCCTGAAAGCAGCTTGGGAAAAGAGAAGTGTAACATACAAAGACAAGCAAATTAGATTAAGCTTAAATCCCTCAACAGAAACCATGCAGGCAAGAAAGCAATGGGGAGACACATATAAAACCCTGAAAGAAAAAAAACCGCCAACCAGCAAAGCTGTTAATCAAAAGGTGTAATCAAAACATTCCAGGATAAACAGAAGCTAAGGGATTTTGCCAAAGCCAATCCTGCTATGAAAAACATCCTAAAGGAAGTTCTATGGACTGAGAACCAACAAGAATAGATGACAACCAGAGAATGACATACATGGCAGCATCACAATGAACTCAATCAACAAATTGAAGAGTCAAAAACAGAATAAAATTATAGGAACAGAGGTCCTGGGAGGTCAGTCTATGATCAAAACAATTACAATTTGAAAGAAGGTAAACACAGAAGAACAGCGATCCAGGTGGAGTGAAGGTCAGGTAGAATACAGGATAAAACAGACTATATTAAATGGAAGGAAGAGTTAATCGAAATATATGGTAACCACAACAGTGGGGTTGGGGTGGGAGGTTTAGTTCAGGTGTTGGGGAGAGCAATACAAGAAGGGGAAGGAAGCAAAAGAACAAAATAGATAGGGGAACACTGAGACAGTTCTGCGTGGCCTAAGTTGAACAGAGGTAAATAGTGATGCATGCTCAACCTTGGAACAACAGGGCTCTGGGATACAGGGATCTAGGTATAGTTTGAAGGGGGAAATAATATTAAAATGCTTGATTGTCTTATGAATATTGGTTTCCCTTGCCTACTATTGTAAAATAGATACTTGAGTGAGATAGAAAGGAATGTTGGGAAACATGATTAGAGAAAACTTGTAAACCCATCTTCAGCCTTTTGGAATACATAAAAGGGGTTCTAGAACTTGCCCAGTGAAATAGGCCTCTTGCAATGCCTTTGCAGAGTATAGGACCTTAGGTGGAAACCTGAGTCCCATCCAAAACCTTATGAGGTAGGACATTCCCACTAGAAAGGGCAAACAGACCAGCCAAGAACAGCTAGAGCAACAGAAGATACACCTTCAAAGAAAAAGCATCAGGAAAAACCCAAAACAAAAATGTCAGCTACTACAAGAATAAGGAAGATGTTCGCCAGGAAGCCATCAAGGCTAGCAAGTGCCTTCAGGACAAACTCCCCTCTAAGACTAAAACTCAAAGGGAACACATGAACAGGCATGTAAGCTTGCTGGCGACTACACTGGTCTACTGGTGAGTAGAAGAGGGGGAAAGGCAGCAATGAAGAAAAGGGCTGAGTTCAACCATAGTCCACAGACTCCCGTTGACCTGGAGATGAGAGAGAGAAGAGGAAGGGCTGGTTGCTCCAAAATGCGGTGAGCCCTGGAGACACCTGAGCCCATGGACAAGGACATAGC
>NW_006408557.1:17780977-17784099 GCF_000296735.1 Chrysochloris asiatica | reverse complement strand
AAAAAAAAAAAAAAAAACCAACCTTTTCTCTGCCTTCCTAAAAGTTCATCCTCCGTAAGATAGGGGGGTGGGTCCTCTGCTTCAGGAGAAGACAGCTTCTTTGAAGGAGCAGAAGCACTTCTTAAAAAATGCTGAAAAGTCGGTCCTGTCACTAGCCTGGAGTTGAAATCCTTCGAAACTGCATGCCCCTGCTGCCTTTCTGGACTGGAGCATCCACTGCTGGGAAACCTACTGTGTGCCCTGCAGTTCTTGAGCAGCAACCAGGATACACAGGCCAATGGCCCCCGTCTCAGAGACCCCTGCATGGCACTGACCAGCCCAAAGTCTGCAAAAGAATGATACACATAATCAGCATTGATTGAAGGCTAGGTATAGAATACTGCTCTAAGCTCTTCAAGCACCTGATAAAGTTCATTCACTTAGCTTTCACCAAAAACTACTAAGTGGTGGTGGAGTTGGTTCTGACTCACAGTGACCCTCTTTAAGGTTTCCGAGCAGCAGCTGATGGGTTTGAACCACCAACCTTGTAGTTTCACAGTCCAGTACTTATCCTAAAGTGCCACACCAGGATTTCCATTAAGCAGGTACCCTTAATGGAGTGTACTGGCTCCATAAGATAAGCACTACAAGGTCCACAGTTCAAGCCCAGCAGTCACTTCATGGGAGAAAGATGAGGCTTTCTGCTCCCACAGAGATTTAAAAGCCTTGGAAATCCTATACAGGGTCACTATGAGTCAGAACCAACTCAGCGGAACTTAACAACAACTCAATTAATACATTTGTTATTGTTAAGTGCCTTTGAGTAGTTCCGACTCATAGTAAACCTATCTAGGGTTTCTGAGGAGCAGCTGTTAAGTTTGAACCGCCAACCTTGCAGTTCAAACTGATCTTGTGGCCAAGTGTTTATCTTACAGCGCCACATCAGGACTCCTAGTTAGTACGAGGGGGCTTCAAAAAGTTCATGGGTAAATGGAATTAAAGATAGGGGAATTTCTCCACAAACTTTTTTTTCCCCTCTTCATTTTTTATCACCACCCCCCCAAACTTTTGAAGTTCCCTCATATTATCCCTATTATACAGATAAAGAAACTGAGGCAACTTGCCTAAGATCACACAAAGTTGCTGCAGAGATGAGATGCAAACCCAGGTACAACTGTCTGCTTTCAAAGCAAAGGCACAAGAGAGATGAGACCCAGTCATGAGAGAGTAACACAGGAGCCCGGTGAGGCAGAACCAGCTTAGGGCTCTATAAGTGTATTCATTCAGCGAATCTTCATATCAATCTTCAGCAACCTAGGCAATGGATACTATCAACCCCATTCAGGAAACAACTAAGGTATCCAGCCGGTAAGCAGCACAACTCGAATTCAAATGAAAGCCTGCAAAACCAGAGCCCCTCGCCACTGTGCTACAATGTTTCCTAATCCAGGTGGTCATCGACCTGTGATGTATTCCAGTCACCTCCATGCTATGACCATCTCTTTTTTCCCTTGCTCATCTTACTGTTGTAATATGTACTACAGACAATGTTGCAGTGCATCCTTTACTGATGGGATCGTTCTCATGTCAATCCCCAAAGACAAAAGGTCCAATTTGTAACGATACTGACAATAAAAGGCTCTAATAATGATAACTTTAAAAAAAAAAAAAAAGTATTCAACTTAGGTCAAGGACCACTGGTGGTGCAGTGAGTTAAGTGCTGGACTAAGAGACTGGTCAGCAGTTTGAATTCACCCGCTTTTCATGGGAGAAAGATGAGGTAGCCTGCTTCTATAAATGTTTACAGCCTCAGAAACCGTAAAGAGTAGTTCTACTGTGTTCTGTAGGGTTTTTATGAGTCAATGGCTGTCAGTTAGAGTTATTCAACTCGTGTCAGAATTAATGACTTACGACGCTGAACGGGAACCCAGTCATAAGTTGGGGAATACCTGTACTGCGAGAAGTCCTGGTGTGGCGTTGTGGGTTAATGCACCAGACTGCAAAGCCGTTTCAACTGCAAGGTAGGTGGTTCAAGCTCACTAGCTGCTCCTTGAAAACCCTATACAGGGTCGCTATGGGTCAAAACCGACTTGACAGCACTTCCCAACAACAAAACCTGTACTGCGAAACCCACTTACTGGCTGAGGGCATCTTCCTGTATGTTCCAGTAGAAAGACTAAAATGAGAGACCTGATCGGTAAGTCCTACCACCTTCCAAGACTCTCAATTCCCTTCAAACCCCTTCACAACCAGACCCTTCTCACACATGGCTGGAAGGAACGGGATACACTTTACAGAGAGCAAACTGCCACTTTCTGTCAAAATTACAAATATACAAACCCTTTGACCCATAACAGTTCCACTCCTAGGTATGTCTCCTCCAGTGCTCATATATGTGCAAAAGAACCTATGCATGCAGATATTGAATGCAACAGTGTTTCTAATAGCAAAGAAATGGCAGGAAAAGATCTAAATGTAATCAACAAGGAGCTAGTAGAAAACTCATGGTACACCTATACAATGAAATAAGATGCAACTGTTAGAAAGGGAGGCTGACTTCTCAAATGTATGCATGTGCTCAACGCTGCTACATATAGTATACAGCGCTGGGGTGGGGGGAACAGGAATACTGAGATACGTGTTTGTAAATGCTTAGATTATTTCTAGAATGTATAAGAAACAGTGCTCGCTTCTCAGTAAAGGACCCGCAAGATAAGTCAGGTACACAGACAGGATGGAGACATACTTTTCATCACATCTACTGACAGACCCCACATACAGGGCCTGATTACTTCACACACAGCCATCTTGGTATTGATTTTCACTAACTTCTAAACTGGAATGGTGGTAGTGGTAGTGGTAATAGTGTGCCGTGGAGTTGGTTCTGACTCAGAGCGACCCCGCATTGGGTTTCCAAGGCTTTAAATCTTTATGCGAGCAGACAGTGCCATCTTTCTCCCACAGAAAGACCGATAGTTTCGAACTGCTGATCTCAAGGTTAGCAGCCAGACTCATAACCACTTTGCTGCTACCAGAGCTCCTTAAACTGGAATAGCTTCCCTCTGGTAGCGTAGTGGTTACGAGTCGGGCTGTGAACCTCAGAGTCAGCAGTTCGAAACTACCAGCTGTTCCGCAGGAGAAAG
>NW_006408557.1:17777821-17780727 GCF_000296735.1 Chrysochloris asiatica | reverse complement strand
CCTCCACCACCACTGACCAAATCGCCTCCACCACCACTGACCAAATCGCCTCCACCACCACTGACCAAATCGCCTCCACCACCACTGACCAAATCACCACCACCACCACTGACCAAATCACCTCCTATGGCACCAAAGTTCTCTGCTTCTTCCTGGAATTTTGGCCTAACCACTGCCTGGCAGCCCAGAATCTAGGTTGGGATCCCCCTCTTAGATCTATACGCCCCAGGTGACCATCACAAGACCCATCATACTTTGTTGCTACTGCTTATACTTCTGCCACCCCTTAAAACTGGGAGCTTTGTGAATGTGGACAACAAATCTCACTCGCTTCCACAACTCCAGCATCTCCCATTCCAGAGCCTAGATCAAAGCAGGTACTTGTGTAATGAGCCTGTGTGCCTGTTACCTTTCAGTACAATTACCCAATGTATCTGCTACCAGTGTTAAGAGAGTAGAGCAAAATCTACTTTTATAGTGTATTATACAGACACCAATTTCTGCCCCTTACTTGTTGTTGGGACTCATGTTGTGGCACTGTGGGACAAGCTCATGACCCCAAACCACAAGGTCAGCAGTTCAAACTTATACACGGAAACCCTATACAGGGTCGCTATTAGTCACAACTTACTGGATGGCACTTAACAACAACACTTGTTGTATGACCTTAGACAAGTAGGTTTCCTGCATCTGAGTTGCCAATTCCACATCTGTAAAATAAGGGTAAAGTGGTAACTCTCGCCCAGCACTGGACTGGCAGTTCAAGCCTACCAGCTGTTCCTCAGAAATCTTATATAGGGTCGTTATAAGTCTGAACCAACTCTATGGCACTAAACAACAACACAGTCTCCCAAGAGGAATCCTGGTGTGGCACTGTAGAATAAGCACTGTTAACCGCAAGGTTGGTGGTTCAAACTACCAGTTCCTCCTTGGAAACCCTATATAGGGTCGCTATGAGTACTCATAGCAACAACAGACCTCCCCAGAAGTGTCCTGAGATATTAAAACCCAACTTGGCACACAGTATCAGTAACTACACATCCACAGTTAACACTGCGTTTCATTGGGGGAGATATTAGAGATGCTGGTTAAGAGCATGGACCCTGGAATCAGATAATCCTTCAATGCCAGCAAGGCACATGCACCTTAGGCACATGACTCAAAGCTCAAGCTTCCATTTCTACATATGTAAAATGGGGATAATGTACCTATCTCCACTTACCATGTTGTTATGTGCCGTGGAGTCAGTTCTGACTCATAGTAACCCTGCGTAGGGTTTCCGAGGTAGCATAGTGGTTACAAATTGGGCTGCGAACCTTAAGGTCAGCAGTTCGAAACTACCAGATGTTCTGTGGGAGAAAGATGAGGCTTCCTACGCCCGTAAAAAGATTTGTAGCCTTGGAAACCCTATACAGGGTCGCTATGAGTCGGAACCGACTCCATGGCAATCACGACGACGACGAAATCTTTACCAGAGCAGAGAACCTCATCCTTCTCCCGCGGAACAGCTGGTAGTTTCGAACTGCTGACCAAGAGATTAGTAAGAGCTCCTTGTTATTGTTATGTGCCGTGGAGTCAGTTCCGACTCATAGTGACCCTGTACAGGTTTCCCAAGGTTGTAAACCTTTACGAGAGCAGAAAGCCTCATCTTTCTCCCACGGAGCAGCTGGTAGTTTCCAACGACTGACCTCGAGGTTCGCAGCCCGATTCATAACCACTATGCTACCAGAGCTCGTTACCAGAGCTCCGTAGCGAGGATCAAATGAGCTAGCAACAGTAAAAGGCTTGCATAGCACAGTGCAGAGGGCTTTGTGGAAGGCACCGAAACTGGTAGACAGAAATGACTACAGCATCCCAAATATTAGCTGGTTACTCTGTGTCAGGCCTAGTGCTAAACGATTTATTGATTGCTGCTGTTGCTGTTACGTGCCACTGAGTCGGTTCTGACCCATAGAGACCCTGTATAGGGTTTCCGAGGAGAGGCTGGTGAGCTTGAAGCCCACACCCTGCGGTTCAAACCGACTTTGCAGTCTAACGCATTAACCTGCAGCGCCACACCAGGACTTCATCAATTACAGTGATTAATTTAATTAATTCAATCCTCACAGAAAACTCGTGAGGCAATTCTACTATCATTACCCACATCACTGGTGACAAAGCCAGAGCTGGGGGGTGAGGTCTGACCCAGAGGAGCCCGAGGGCAGTCTGACTCCAGGGCCCGCGTCTTAAGCGCCGCGCATCCTCCGTTTGAACCTCGAGCTCTGTAGCCCCTGCTGGCCCAGGAAGCGGGCGTGCGCCGGTGCGTGGACTGCCCCCGACCGAAACATCGCTCACCTCCCGCAGTCAGTGGAACCAGAAGCCGCGGAAACTCCCGCAAGCCGGTGCTTGTCCCCACTCCGCTGTCTACCGCTGCGCACGCAAACGCAAAACTTCCGTTCCGCCCCGACTTCCGCCGGTGTACTGCTGTCAGAAGTGCCTCCTCTCCACCATCCGGGTAGAGTTAGGATCCTGGTTTTAGAAAAAGAAGTTGGTGTGGCTCCGTAAAGTAAGCACTTGGCTGCTAACTTAATCTGCGGTTCAAACCCACCTGCTCCTCGGAAACTCCAAACAGGATCGCTGTGAATTGGTGCCGACTCCATAGCAATTAACAACAGCAATACAACATGTGGTTTGATATGTGTTGGTGGTGTGCCGCGCAGTCGGTTCCGACTCATAGCGAGTCTGCGGAGGTTTTCCGAAGCTGTAAAATCTTTACGAAAGCAGAAAGCCTCTTTTTTCTTCCGCGAAACAGCTGGTAGTTTCGAACTGCCGATCTTGAGGTTAGCAACCCAACTTTACGCTACCAGATATATGGTGAATGCCAATTAAATGTGCTCTGATGCCCCAAGGAGTCCTGGTGTGGTGCT
>NW_006408557.1:17771790-17775245 GCF_000296735.1 Chrysochloris asiatica | reverse complement strand
GGGGGGGGGGGAGGGTCATTTTTCTTTCCTCTCCCTCAATTTCCATATTCAAATATCTCAGTAAGTCCTGTCTGTTAACTCCAAAATATCCAAAATAACTCAAAAATACCCAAAATTCCTGTCTCTGTGCTACACAGGCCATCATCATTTTATCAGAAACTAGTAAAGATTTACACCCTCGGAAACCCTGTACAGGGTCGCTATGGGTCGGAACCGACTCGATGGCACTTAACAACAACAACAACAGCACAAACTTACCTTGTTTGCTGTGGACTATCTCCTACACAAAGCCTGTTGTTGTTAAATGCCATGGAGTGGGTTCTGACTCACGATGACCCTGTTTAGGGTTTACAAGGAGCAGCTGGTGGGTTTGAACCACCAACCTTTTGGTTAGCAGTCCTAATTTGTCATGGAGGACGAGGGCGCCATGCTATGCAGAATTCCCACACAGTAGAAGCACCTACATCCCAATATGAGTTTGGAGATTAAAGGGGGAAGCCACACACACACCAACCACGCTAAGAGCAGACATTATGTGACATGATGACCCTCAAGATCGGACCCCACCCTTCTGACTACACCAACTTCCTGTTTCAAGGCTTACCTTTTGTGTTACCATGTTCCTTCATTCACAGGATGGAGGAATTCTAGAGCTAGAAAGAAACCACTTTTAGGACTTTGATTGTGGGAATCAGGGAAAAGCCAGAACTTTAATCCAAGTCTCTTGGCCTCTTAAGAGTTGTGCTCTTCCAAATCAAGGCCTAGCCTCAGAAGCGCTGAGAGACCTCACCTTCCTACTCTGTTACTTAAACAATAGGTAACAGGTCAGAGCTGACTCTTGCCAATTCTGATTGCCCACAGAGTCAAGCTGGCAGCATAAAAGGTGTTCTCTGGTGCCCCATTTATACATAAACTCAATAGCCATTCCTAACATCCCCTACTACTGTGGCACACCCACACCAACCCCCAGAAAGTCAAGTGACTATCTCCCATCACACTCCTCATCACCCGTTACAAGCCAAACACCAGAGTCATCTTTCAGAACCCCTGTTTCCAAAAACTTCCTGTTCCATCCCAACTCAGGGTCTTTCCCCTAGGATGCTGGGCCTGGGATGTTAGTCCCCCTTCCACCTGATTACTTCCTACTAGTTTGTGACAGTTCTAATTATTACTGAGCAATTACTCAGGCCTTTCCTCCTCCCACACTGGGCCAACTATATTTTCCTTCCCCAATGATGTCAGACTCAGCTGATGATTTGTTGAATGTAAAACTAAAGGTGTGACTTTTTTGGGCCAAATGGAATTAGTAGACATAAGGTCGGTGGTTCAAACTTACCAGCCATTCCTTGGAAACCCTATACAGGGTGGCTATGAGTTGGAACCTACTCCATAGCACTCAACACCAACACTGTAACTACGCTTGTGTGCAATGCCTTTCTCTGCACTCCAGTAATCTGCCATCTGAAAAGCATGGCTAAAGCTTTTCACTGCCCCTTCACTTGAGACTCCAGAACAAGCACAAAGCAGATCTGTGTTCACACTGCAGTCGACCAGCAGCCCCAAGAGCATCAAAACAAATGCTTTTTGCTGACTTAAGGTGCTGGTAAAGAATATTGAATATGCCACGAAGTGCCATAAGAACTAGTAAATCTGTTTTTTTAAAAGTATGGTCAAATTGCTCCTTAAAAGCGAGGATGGTGAGTACAAGGTCAACATACAAAAATCAGTTGGATTACTATACACTAACAAAGACAGCTCTGAAGAGGAAATAAAGAAAACAATACCATTTAAAATAGCCACCCAAAGGATGAAACAATTTAGGAATAAATCTAACCAGAGAAACAAAAGACCTATATACAGAGAAAACAAGAAACCAAAAGAGATTTACAAAAGTGGAGGAATACACCATGCTCATGGATAGGAAGATTTAACATTGTAAAAATGTCAATACTATCCAAAGCAATCTACAGATATAACACAATCCCAATCCAGATTTCAACAACATTCTTTGAAGAAATGGAAAAAACAGTCACGAACTTTATATGGAAGGGAAAGAGACCTTGAATAAGCAAAGCACTGCTTAAGAAGAACAAAGTGGGAGGCCTCTTACTTCCTAATTTCAAAACTTACTACACTGCTACAGTGGTCAAATCAGCCTGGTATTGGTACAATGAAAGATACATAGATCTGTGGAACAGAACTGAGAACCTAGAAGTAAATTCATCTACATACAGTCAACTGATCTTTGACAAACAGCCAAAATACATTAAATGGGGAAAAGATAGTTTCTTCAGCAAATGGTCCTGGCAAAACTAGGAATTGATTTGTAAAAGAATGAAACAAGACCAATATCTCACACTCTATACAAAAACTAACTCATCATGGATCTAAGATCTAAATGTAAATCCCAGAACTAAAAAGATCATCAATGAAAAACTAGGGACAAACTTAAGGGCTCGAATACATAGCATACAGACAGTATCAAACATGGCAAAAAACACACAAACAGTAAAGATCAAAATAGTTTACTGGAACATACTAGGAATTAGAAACTTATGTGCATCAAAAGATTTCACCAAAAGAGTAAAAAGGGAGCCCACAAATTGGAAAAAAAATTTCTGCAACAAGGTATCAGATAAGGGACTAATTTCTCAAATTTATAAGAAATTGCCACATCTACAAGAAAAAGACAACTCAACTTAAAAAATAGGCACAGGACATGAATAGACACTTCACCAAGGAAGACATTCAGGCAGCAAACAAATATATGAAGAAATGTTCATGATCATTAGCAATTGTTGTTGAGTGCCGTCGAGCTTGTTCTGACCCATAGTGACCCTGTATAGGGTTTCCAAGGAGTGGCTGGTGAGCTTGAACCACTGACCTTGCGGTTCAAATCCACTTTTCAGTCCAGCGCTTTAACCCACAGCGCCACACCAGAACTCCATTAGCCATTAGAGAGATGTAAATCAAAACAACAATGAGATATCATCTCACACCAGCAGTAACAGCAAAGTTCAAAAAAGCAGAGGATGACAAATGCTGGCAAGGGTGTGGAGAGACTGGGAACCTCCTACATTGCTGGTGGGACTGCAAATTGGTTCAACCACTCTGGAAAATGGTATGGCACTTCCTCAGAAAGTTGAAAATTAGAAATATCTTGTGATCTAGCAATTCCTCTACTTGGTATATATCCACAAGAAATACGAGTCAGAATGTGAGTAGATATTTGCACACAAATATTCATTGCTGCACTATTCACAATAGCAAAAAGTTGGAGACAACCTAAGTGCCCATCAGTGGAAGACTGGATAAACAAACTTTGGTAAACACACACAATGGAGTATTATGTTACCTTGAAGAATCATGATGAAGCTGTAAAATATTGCATAATATGGATGAACCTTGAGGACATAATGCTGAGTGAAATTAGGCACAAAACATTATTGTAAAAA
>NW_006408557.1:17753199-17771690 GCF_000296735.1 Chrysochloris asiatica | reverse complement strand
TGGTCATACTCTGGACATGTTGTGAAGAGGGAGCAGTTCCTGGAGAAGGACATCATGCTTGGTAAAGCGGAGGGACAACGAAAAAGAGGAAGGCCTTTAATGGGATAGATTGACACAGTGGCAGCATCCGTGGGCTCAAATAGAACAAAAATTGTGAGGATAGCACAGAACCAGGCAGTGTTTCTTTCTGTTGTACATAGGGTCACTATGAGATGGACCAACTGACAACACCTATCAGCAACAGCCTTCAGATAGACGTCAGCATTGGTCTATCTGAGAGAAACCTCTTTTAGCCTTTCAGATGGGATCAGGTCCCCTTTGCCTTCTTTGTTATAGTCTCTCCGGCCACTCTAAAAGCACACAGTTGATACTGGGATCTTCTGATGAATTTCTTTACCCTGATCAGACTGTCAGCTCCTGAGGACAGGGACCCATCAGCTTGCTCTCAGATATGTCAGCTCCTGGCCCTAAGGTCTAGCACAAATGTGCACTAGATATTTCTCAGATGAACAGGTATTTAATGGATGGATGGATGGGTGGGTGGGCCAAGCCTGGAATGGCCATTTATCTCATCCCCCAACCCACCCAGGTCCCTAGTAGCAGGTGTCTAAAACCAGCTCTGACTTAATTCTATGATTTCAAGTCCCTTCTCATCTGACTCTCAGTTTCCTTATGAGGAGATGCAATTGGAACTGCTTTGTCCAATACAATAGCTGTTAATCACATTTGGCTATTGAGCATCTGATACACATTTTATATGAATGAGGAAATAATTGAATTTTTCCAACTCAATTTTAAATTTTAAAACATACTCAATGTAGTTATTAGAAAACTCTCGCATGTTTGGGACAAATTGAGTATATGAATCTACTTTTCTCAGCTATAAATTTCATAAACTCTAAATACAGATCTAGTCAAGCATCTTAATAGAGATTGCTGTTGGTATAAAATGGACTCTGGATTTTGAGGGCATAGTATGAAAAGTAAAGTATAATTATGATAAATTTTATAGTATAGGTTAAAATGTTAATATTTTTTATATATTAGTTTAAATAAAATATACAAGGGAGCTTCAAAAAGCCCATGGAAAATAGAATGAAAAGATAATGGAAAGTCCTGGATAGAATGGGAGAAAAATGTGGAATGAAACTAAAAATCATTGTAAAAAAAGACTAGGCTTACTGGTCAGCTAGAAACTGACAGACTGTCCGACTCTGGCCCTCCTCCGCCTTCAGGTCTGGGACTGAACTCACCCCTGTGGCTCAAGTTTTGGCCAAGCAGAGTACATAGTTATCCAGAGAGAACAACAACACTAGTGAGATACACAGCGCATAGAACGGTCAACCAGTCTAGATCAAAAGGGTAACATTTACCCAAGTACAAAATTCAGAAGTGATGTTACACGGAGGAAATAGCAATTAAGATGAAACAAAGTGTGTGATTTGTTGAGTAAGACTTCACTCAATTCACAATAAAAATTTTAAATTAAAAAAAAAGACATTTTCCCATAAACTTTTTGAAGTTCCTTTTGTAGTGTTGTTGTTGTTGTTAAGTGCCGTCAAGTTGGTTCTGACCCATAGCGACCCTGTATAGGGTTTCCAAGGAGCGACTGGTGAGCTTGACCCACCAACCTTGTAGTTCAAGCAGCTATGCAGTCTGGCGCATTATAAATAAATGTATAGGACATGGGGAGTTCTGGTGTGGCACTGCAGGTTAATGCACTCGACCCCAAGGTCGGTTTGAGCTGCAAGGTTGGTGGTTCAAACTCACCAGCTGCTCCTTGGAAACCCTCTATAGCATCGCTATAAATCAGAACTCACTCGATGGCACTTAACAACAACATAGACACATGATTACTAGGAATGGAAGGGAGAAGGTAGGGGGAGTCATTGCTTAGAGGACACTGAGGGGGAACAACTTAGAAAAGGATATTGGTAATGACTGTACAACATGGGTAGAATAGTGGTTACAAGTTAGGCTGCCAACCTCAGGGTCAGCAGTTCGAATCTACTAATGGTTCTGCAGGAGAAAGATGAGGCATTTTGCTCCCGTAAAGACTTATAGCTTTGGAAACCCTGTGCAGGGTCACTATGAGTCAGAACCGACTCCACGGTATTTAACAACAACAACGTACAACATGATGAACATAATGTAGCTGAATTATACATGTAAAAATTGATGGATTAGAAAATGTTTTGTTATATATGAGAGGACTTCAAAAAATTCATGGAAAAATTCCATTATCTTTTAATCCCATTTTTCCATGAACTTTCTGAAGTCCCCTTGTATATGTATTTTAAGGAACCCTGGTAGTGGGTTACGCGTTGGGCTAACTGCAAGGATAGTAGTTCAAATCCATCAGCCACTCTGCAAGAGAAAATGAGGCTTGCACTTCCATGAAGATTTACAGCCTTGGAAAATCTATACAGTGTCACTATAAATCAGAATCGACTCGATGGCACACAGCCACCACCACAGACATTTTACCACAAAAAAATTATTTTTCATCCATTTCTTTTTACTTTTTTTAATGTCACCACTACAAAAATTGATACTATACATGTGCCTCACAGGAGCCCCTCAGTGGAACCGAGCTTAAGCATGTGACTTCCTGGTGCAGTGGTGTAGGATCAACACTGGACTACTATCCACAAGATTGGTGGTTCAAACCCACCAGTCATTCCTTAGAAATCTACAAAGGGTTGCCATGAGTCCGAACTGACTTGACGGCACTAAACAACTAACCCAAAAGTTGGCAGTTCAGAGCCACCCAGAGGTGTCCCAGATGTCAATCTGCTTCCACTGAAGTATGCATGTAGATTGATGAAATTGGTGTGTTATCCTGCATGTATTCTCAACAACAATATTAATTTTTTTTTTTTTAAGGCTAATTCCATACCCTTGAAAACTTTATGGAATACAGTTCTACCATGCAGCACGTGGGGTTACCATGAGTCAACGTTAACTCCATGGCAACTGGTTTTATATAGCTTACACTGCATTTATATTAGCTCATGGAGGGCCAGGAAGGGCTTTGTAGTCAAAGAGACCTGGTTTGAATCCCAACCCAGCCACTTTATAACTGTGACTTTGAGCAAGTCGCTTTTCCCTTTGCGCCTTAGCTTCCTCATCTGTGATATGGAGACAATTGTACCTATCATATAGGATCCAATGAGAAAAACATAATATGCAATGTTTAACACAGTGCCTGGCAGAAAGTAAGTGCTCTTTAAACGTCAACTATTCATGTTGTCATTGTGACTTTCTGGGCAATGCCAGCAAGTAGGAAGTTAGAAGTTGGCTTGAACACATCCACGCAGCACATTACAGCTTCCAAAGCACATTCCAGCCATCCTCTAGTCTGCAGGAAAGAGGTCTATGATGGTTTTAAAATGTGTCCACAAATTCTTTGACATCTGTCTCTGTAAGAGGTGAAGTCTAGTTTTACTCCCTGTGAATGTGAGCTGGACTGAGTGTCCTGCTTCTATCAAATAAAACATAGCAAAGTGACAGCATGTGGCATCCAAGACTTCTAAAGAGTCACTGCTGGCTTCCACCTTGCTCTCTCTTGGATCACTCACTGAGGGAAATCTATGTCATGGAGACACTCAAGCAGCTCTATGGTTAGGTCCACGTGACACGGAACTGAAGTCTCCTGCCAACAGCCATGTAAGTGAGATTTCTTAGACGTGGCCCCTCCAACCCCAATGGAGCCTTCAGATGACTTTAGATGACTTCTGGACTGCAACTTAACAACCCTGAGGAAAGAATGACCCAGGTAGCCCTTCTAGAATCCCTGCCCCACCATATTAGAGAGATAATACCTGTTTGTTGTTTTAAGCTGCAACATTTTGGAAAATATGTTACATGATGGAGCCCCAAGTTGTGTGAGCTGAAAAACTGGTGGTTGGAGTCTACCCCCAGGGACGTGAAAGAAAAGCCTAGTGATCTGCTTCTGAAATTTCGTTTCTGAAGACCCTATGGGATGGAGTCCTACTCTGACACACTCCGGGTGGCCATGAGTTGGAATTCACTTGACAGCAACTATTTGGCTGGTTATGTCATGTGACAACAGATAACTAACATACTCTTTTTCTGGCTCTGTGGCTAAGGGCCTGCTCTTCTCCAGGGAAAGACACCCCAATCCCAGGTCTGGTCTATCTTAAAGTTGTGGGGGCCACGGCAGGGACCGAAGGCTATGGCACAAACCACAAACACTTGGCCCAGTGCTCTGTGCATTCACAGGCTATTTATTTATCCAAGAGTAAGGAGGACGAGATCAAGAGAAAAACAGATGCCCCAAGGTGGTGGGGCTGAAGGAAAAAAAGAACAGAAAGGCTCCTCCTCTTTCTCTTGCCGCTGACTCCAGGGGACCCCGGCTTCAGAGGGGGCCTCTGGGAGGCCCGGCAGCTGTTGGCTGGGGTCAGGATCCCCACAGGGGTAGGTCCCAGACTCGGAATGGCTTCGGTATACACAAAATATCTCTCTGAAAAAGGCACTGTTGGGGAGGGGGACAGCAAGGAGGCTACCCCGTCACAGGTCAGAGGGCAAAGGGCCACTGTGTCCTGGGTCTGGATCCCGGTTCCTGAGACCGTCCCTCAGGGGCTGGGTGCGGCTCTTGTTCCTCTCTTCTTTCCTTCAGCTAAGCGGTGAGCAGGCAGTCGGTGGAGGGCCAGGTCAGGCCATGTGGGGCACACCGCTTTGCAAGGCTGGTGCATCTGTCGACCTCTAGGCCAAGAGTCCCAGGCGGGTGACTTTGGCAGAGAGGAAGGAGTGGATGATGAAGACCATGGTTTTGGGACATGAGTGAAGGTCCAGCTGCTGCAGAGTGGACAGAGAGAAGGTTAGGGACTCTGGCCAGCTTGGTCGCCAAGAAAATGCAGCCTCCCTTCCCACGGCCTGGAGGCCACCTCCACTCACAATCTCGCCCTCAGCACCCCCGAAGTCCAAGAAAAGAAGACTGGAGCCATCATCCGAAGACATCTGCAGCTTCTCAAAGGGCTGCCGGAGCAGCACTGCTCGGGCCGCTCCTGGCTCCGCCGCCCACAGTGTAAAGCCCTTGTCAATATGCACAGAGAGGCTGCAGGGGCGGCTGTTCCACGTGCAGGCTGTAGGGAGAGCACCTCAGAGACCCCAAGTCCCACCTCCCACCCCTCACTGGCAACTCCACAGAGTGGGGGCTTCAGTATCACCAGAGATGAGGGACTCACTCTCTGTTCATGATCTTTGCAGACCCACCAGCATAGAGACCCCTTCCCTGAAATTCCAAAAGAAGACCCTCAGAGAACCACACCCCTCTTCAGTCCCACATCCAGCAGCAGGCAAGTGTGGAAAGAAGATGCTTAAAACTCTGCTATGGCAGGGGTGTCTACTCCCCGGAATGGCATCAGCATGCGGCCCACTGAGCACTGCCAGCTTTAGCAAATACAAATTCAGGACACCCAGGTAAATCTGGATTTCAAATAAACAAAATATTTAGAATGATTGAGAAATTATTGAGAAATATTAATACTAAAGAAACACGGATTACTTACCTGAAATTCAAACTTAACCATGTATCTCATTTTACATCTAGCAACGCTACCCCAAGGGCCATTTCTAACATCCTCAGCAGCAGAATTCAAAACCCGGGGAAGGAAGCACAGGGCTGTCAGTGACCCCCAAACCTCACCGCATGCCCACTCCTGAATTGCACTAAAGAAAAGCCACCCCCAGACACACCCAGCCTACCTGTAGATACCTCCTGTACACCCTCAGCAGCCCGGTGACAACCATCCACTAGCTGACGGGTCCAGGCAGCCAGCTCCTGTGGTGTCTCCACGCTGAACAGCTGAGTATCCACCCCGTGGCGTGTGCCAGTACGCAGGACAAAAGAGAGCTCTGCATCGTAGGGCACGGAACCCTTGGAGGGGCCTGAGTGCACCAGCCTGGGGAGGGGCGGGGCGGGGGCAGGTAGAGGGCTAGGTGTAAGGCCTCAGATAGAGAGAGGAGACAGCACTGAGCGAAGTGGGGGTGACTTAAGGAAGGACCCCATAAACACTTCATGTCCTAATGGGGACAGGACTTCAAGTGGGCACCTAGTGCCTCAGTAGAAGTCACCACTAACATCTTCTCCTCTCCCTCTGGCTCCCTCTACTGGGCTGCCTATTCCTGCTGCAGTGCCTTTGCACATGCTCACTCCTTTACTTCCTTCAGACCTTTACTCAGATGTCACCTCCTCTGAGAAGCCCTCCCTGGCCTCCTTATCTAAAATAGCACCCATAACTCAACTAGCATTATCTTGCCTCAGGACTTCAGAAATTGTACTTTTTCTCAGTTGGTTTTTAAATGTCAGCTATGGTAGAAATGGAGTCCTGGTGTGGCACTGTGGGTTAAGGCACTGGACTGAAAAGTCATCTGAACCACAAGGTCAGCGGTTCAAGCTCATCAGCTGCTCCTCGGAAACCATATACAGGGTCGCTATGGGTCGGATCTGACTTGACGGCACTTAACAACAACAACAGTGGTAGAAATGGAATCCTGGTGTGGCACTGTGGAATAAAGCACTGGACCACAAGGTGAATTTAAAATACAAGATCGGCGGTTCAAATTCACCAGCTGCTCCACAGAAACCCTATACAGGGTCACTATGAGTCAGAACTGACTCATAGACACTTAACAACAACAAATGGTAGTGATTGTCTGCTTTGTTCACCAATGCATCCCCAGAAACCAGAACATAGGTGCTCAATAAACGCTGTGGCCTGAATTAATGAGTCACCTGATTAAGTAGGCAATCCATGACCTAGTAGCCAGGAGACTTGGTGTGTTTGAGGTCCTGAACCCAGCCTGAGGGTAACAAAGTACCCAGACCCTACAGCTTGACACCCATTTGCTGTGTGAACTTTAGCAGCTCACTGCCCATCTCTGGGCAGCAGGCTTCAGAGTTCTTAAATAACCATCTTTGTTTTTCATTCCACACACTCTCCCTCCTGTTGTCTCAGTTCTTCCTTGGAGCTCCTACTGGCACCCTGTCTGTGTCCCACTTCCCAGTCCTGAGCTGCAGACCCTTGAGTCCCCAAGCTTCCTATCCAAGTCCTTAACATTCCGCCCTGGACTTTGGACTCAACTCAGCATCTTGCTCCCTTTGTACCCCCTCCCTCAACTGTCATACTTCCCACCCAGGCACAAGCTCCAAACCTCCCGTTCATCTCTTCTTTATCCCCATGTCTCCCTCACCTCTTCATCTGGCAAGCAGCAAATCCTGTTAATTTTACCACCCATGTGTCTTCCAATGCAAATGTAGCTTTTCTTCCCCATCTGCTACTTCCAACCACCCCCACTTCCCCCCACTTGCCTCCCAGCTTTCATCCTGCTCCAGCACATTCTCTACCTGGCAGGCAGCCACAGAGGAATTCTTTTAAAACCCAACAGGAGTCACCTCACTCCCCAACCCACCCTACTTAAACGTTTCAATTCTTTACCGGAGATCTTGAGATAAAGCTACATTCCTTAGCCAGGCAATCAAGACCCTATAAGATCAGGCCATTCCTCTGCCAACTTCCTGTCTCATTTCTTTCCATTTCCTGCATGGATTCTACATACTGCTAATACCACACTCACAGCTCCATGCATATGCTATATAGCCCTTCATGCCTCATTGCCTTTGCACATGTTGTCTCTGCCTGACATGCTCTTCCACCCTTTCTTAAGTAGCAAACTTCTCCTCATCCATCAAAGTACCGATCAAATGTCACCTCCTCCCTGAAGCCTTCCTCAAGCAGGCCAGATAGAGTTAAGTGGTTTCCTACAAGCCTCCACTATTGCTGGGCCTCTCTTCCCTACCAGACTGGGTGTTCCCTGAGGGCAGGGACTCTTGGGATCAGAGTTGAGCACAGAGTAGGTATCAATGAATGAGTGTCTAGTGGAACCTCATGTCCTTCTTTTCTAAACTCTTATTTGACAGATGAGGAAACCAAGGTCCAGATAGGGCAGGGACGTGTGCTTCAAGTTTCCTGGAGACTAACTCAGGGGAAGAACTGGGTTAAAGTCCCCAGCTTCTGAAGCCCATCTGGAACATCCCCCTCATGCTCTGGGTGAGCCCCCCCCCCACCCTGCCTGTGGATACCTGGTGGCGATGAGTGGAGCGGTACGGGCTGGCCGGCTGAGGGCCTCACGGGTCTGGGGAAGACAGGAGTAGAGAAGCAGCTCCTTGTCAGTCAGCAGGGCTAGGGTGGGCGCTGTGCTCCCACTGGGCAGCTGCAGGGGGGGAAGGTGGCAGTGAGGAGGGGCAGGGAGCGGTCAGAGAGGAGGCGGGAGGAAAAGAGAGAGAGAGGGGTCCCAGCCCCACCAGGTACCTGTTCAGTCAGCCAACCGATCTGTTTGATGCCCTGGTTCCCAGCTGGGCTGGTGGCTGCCAGCAGTGCCTGCAGCTCATCCTTGACCCAGGGCATCAGAGTGTTGCTCTGGGCTTGGATGGCCGCTGCCCACGACCTTGCGCTAGCCTCATCCTTGGCCCTCAGAAAGAGAGTGTCTTGCCCATCAGCCGCGCAGATCTCCAGATACCTGCAGGCACAAATACAGGTGAGAGGGAGGACCTGCCCACTGGGCTGTAGCTGCCCCACCCTGAAATCTGGCCCAAGAAACCCGCCCCACCTGAAGCTAGAAGGGTCATCTATGAGAGAGAGGATCAGGCCCAATGGGGACTCCAACCACAGTTGATGGAGCCTTATTAGGTCTAGGAACAAGAGACTATAACACACACACACATATAAACAAATACACACAGATACTAAGTATGTGTGATAATTCCCTATGTGAGAAATCATAATCTTGCCCTTTTTTCCTGGCTCCTAAGGGGAAGGCTTCTTTTGCTGGGCTAGCTCTGAGGTTCACAGAACCAAAGTACTGAACTAATTGGGAAAAGAAAACAAAAACTCAAGTAGTTTGAGAGGTCAAGTGGTGTACACCGTAAAGAACTGAGGGAGTAGAGTATGAAGAAGGGAAAAAGAGAGACAAAACAGTCAGGCAGGTGAATATGAGGGACGAGTTGCAGGTTAAGTACCAAGATAAGTGGTGACAGAGAAAGATGATTTTCAAAATGTTTTGTGGGCATTAAAGATTTATTCCCCTCTGGCATTACTGTAAGAGATGGAATGTGACAGAGGATGATAGCGTAGTATCCATTCCAACCCCTTCACTTTTACCTGCCTGGACAACAGAACCAGAAAGCAAAATACTTCAATTCCCAGCCTCCCTTGCAGCTAGAGCTGGCCATTTGAGATAGAGAAGTCTCTTCTCTATGGAAAATGTGTCCCTGTCTAATGAAAGGCAGATCTTTTCTAACATGGTAGTCTCCAAAGATGATGATGTTGTTGTTAAGTGCCACCGAGTTGGTTCTGACTCACAGCAACCCTGTACCGGGTTTCTGAAGAGCAGCTGGAGGGTTTGAACTGCCGACCTTGTGGTTTGCAATCCAGTGCCAATCCTACAGCACCACACCAGGAGTCTCCAAAGACGGCCTCCACTAAATCTGTCTTTCCATGTATGCATAGTCACTTTTCTTATCAAGAAATGGAACCTTTTTCTCCTCGCCTTGCATCCAGCTTGGCCTTGTGAGTTGCTTTGACAACCAGACTGTGGCAGAAATGACATTCTGGGCCTCGGAAACCCTGTACAGGGTCACTATGAGTCGGAACCAACTCCACGACATATAATAACCACCACCACCACCATATAAGAAGTCTGGAGAGGGCAGTGGCTCCATACAATATGCACTGGACTGCAAACCACAACTTAACAGTAACAGCAACACACAAGAAGCCCAGCACATCATGTTTGCAGGTCATCATGAGGGTCAGCGAAAACCAGGGAAGCCATCAGTGAGATGGACTGGCACGATGGATTCAAGCCTGCCAGCAATCATGCAGATGGTTCAGGACTGGACATTTCATTCTGTTATGCAGAAGATTGCAGTAAGCCTGAGCCAACTCCCTGGCAACAAACAACAACATCTAAGAAGTGTAGCTACCCTGAGAGATCATCATACTGAGGAAGAACAAGCTAACCCTGTGAAAAGGTCACATGGAAAGAAGAATAGTCAGGCCATCCTTACCGTCCCAGCTATGATGCCAAGTAAGTGGATGAAGCAGGCCTCTTGGACTTCCAGTCCCAGCAGGCACTACATGGTATAGAGTTGGCCAGCAAAGCCAGCCAGAAAGAAAAGCTGATATATCATAGTTATTTTCTAAGACACTAAACTGACTACAAAGTTGGTTTGAACCACAAGGTTGGCAGTTCAAACTCACCAGTCGCTCCTTGGAAACCCTATACAAGGTCGTTATGGGTCGGAACCGACTCAACAACAACAAAACTGGCTCTCCATAAGATAAACACTGGACTGAGAACCACAAGGTGCAAGAAAGATGAGGCTTTCTGCTCCTGCAAAGATTTAAAAAGCCTCAGAAACCCTACACAGGTTTGCTATGAGTCAGAACCAATTTGAAGGCATTTAACAAGTTTTAGGATGGTGTGTTGTGCAACAGTGATGGTGGTGGTGGTTGTGTCCCATCGAGTCAATTCCTACTCATAGCAACCCTGTATAGGGTTTCCAAGGCTGTAAATCTTTAAGGAAGCAGAAAGCCTCATCTTCCTCCCACAGTGCAATTGGTAGATTCAAACTGCTGACCATCCAGTTAGCAGCCCAACTCATAGCCCACTATGCGACCAGGGTTCCTTTACACAACAGTTGTTATTGTTGTTAAGTGCCATTGAGTCAGTTCTGACGCATAGCAATCCTATAGAGGGTTATCTAGACTTTAAATCTTCACAGGAGCCAAAAGCCTTATCTTTATCCCACTCTGCAACAGTTGTTGTTAAGTGCCAACGAGTCGGTTCCGACTCATAGCGACCCTGTATAGGGTTTCCAAGGAGCAGCTTGTAGGTTTGAAGCGCTGACCTGTGGTTTGCAGGTCCAGTGTTGATTCTACAGAGCCACACCAGAAGTCCTATGAAGCAGTAGATAGTTAAAATACTCAAAATCCCTTTGCCTTTGGTTTCTAGCTGTCTGAAGTATACTTGGAGATTCAACTCGCATCGTGTATCCATGAAGAACTGAAATCCACACAAACATGGCAGACAAGGAAGCTAGAAGCCTGGTTCTTTGATGACATCTTTGAGCAGCAGAATGCTCCATACAAATAACCCTGGACTTGTTTTTAAATGTGGAGAAATAAGCCTCTTATTTATTTAAACCATTGCTTGCTGAGGTGTCTGATATTTGCAGCCCAAAGCAATCCTAACACTGAGTAAAAGTTTGAAATACTTTTTATTACATACTGTATTCATTTGACCGGGGTATTGGGTTGACAGCAGGCCACACAGAACCTTGGTTATATTCAGGTTACACATGTGTGTACATGTTTAAATATACGTGTATGTATACATGTGCACATATACATACAAGTGCTAACATACGAATACACATGTGCACAAATCTATAGCATTCACATATACATGCTCTCACACACACACTATATTTAAATGTCATCGACGGATGCACACACATAGAAATGCATGTACACACATGATTCAACTGACATCTGGAATCAGACTAGAAACTGTGAGGAGCCTAAAGCCCCTTCAGGAGAGCATCTATAAGGGGCTGTGAATCACTAGTTAATGCCTCAGGGAGACAGAATGGGCAGGAGGCTTGGATGCTGAGCATTAACCAACCTTCCCAGTCAATGTTGGGCCGAGGCACACACCATATACACGCCAGCCCCATCACAGCAACCTATATCCCACTCAGCCACGACCATCACTTTGGCACGCTGCACATTCTAAAGCAGGAAAAGCCACAAGGAATGGGGTAGGTTTCACCCGGCCTGGTTATGTGACCTTGGACAAGTTACTCCTCTCTCAGCCTGTGTCCTCATCTATAAACTGGGGGTGCAATAACGGGACATTGTCACAGGGTTGCTATGAGAATTTAAATGAAATTGTGCACAGAAAGCACTGAGCACCCAGTTATTGTTGCTAGTTGCCATCAAGTTGATTCCGGCTTGTGGTGATCCCACGTGTACAGAGTAGAACTCCTCCATGGAGGTTTCAAGTCTGTGACCTTTCAGAAGTGTATTCCCAGGCCTGTATTCTAAGGCACCTCTGGGTGAGTTCTAGCCGTCACTGAGTAGCAACCATTTGCCCAACCAAGAAACTCCTGGTGTCAACCTTATTATGCATGAACTGTTGAGGGCTGCTCAAAGGTGAGGCATGGTAACGTTCCACAGCACAATACAAATGTAATCAGACATCTCAGAGCCTCACTTAAAGTAGCAGAAGACTTTCTAGGACTATGGCTAGAGTCACAATAGGGAATCTAAAGTTTAATAGGAAAAGGGACAAATCCAAGGAGAATCAGGACTGAGACCCAGGTGCCAACTTCCTAGTAGAAGAAGACATACGCAGCCCAGACCATCATTCTCGTAACTGCGATCGTTCAGCAAACATACTCTGTTCTGGCACTGTGCTGGTCACTTGCAACATGGAACTATCTTTCCTTTGGCCCCATAGCCGGATTCCAGGGCATCTGTCTTTCTGAGTTGCTCCTCCTCCCTCTCCCCGTCCCAGTCTTACCTGGGCTCTGGGTCAGTGGGGGTGCACCTCCTGGAGACATAGGCCATCTTCAAGGATATGTGTTTGGCATCAGTGAGGTCCCGGAGTGGGGGGCCAGGGGAGGCAGGCTGCCGCTGAAGGGGTGAGGCAGGAGGCGAGTCCCAGCCAACCGAGGTCCCGCCAGCAGAATTCTTAAAATACGGTGAGACTTCCTTCATGTATCTGACTGCTCAGGGGAGAGGTCAGGAGTTACCAGTGTGACATGGGCTCCCATGTAGCCCACATCCCAATTTGTTACTCATTTATTAAGAGTTTACATCCAATGTCACTACCTTCCTCCAGGCTAAAATTTCTGACAGGACAGTGTGAGAGAAAATAGGAGAAGCCTGTCAACATCCATTCTCTCACTCTCCCACTGGTTTGTAGACACGTGTCCACCTGGAAGAAAGACTATAGTTCCCGGCTTCCATTGCAGCAAGGGCTGGCCACGTGACTAATTTCTAACCAATCAAGTGGAAGTTTTGTTTGGGTATTCCTCTTTTCCTCTCCTCCAGCCTTTAGAAGTGGGAGAAGACTTGGTCCTAAAGCAATAGCCATCTTTTGACCACAAGAGTCGGAGTCAACACACTGTTGATGGGAAAACAGAAAGATTTATAGACCTGGATCTCTGATGATACCATGAACCCCTAAACTAGCCTACCTTCAAGCCAGTCTGCCTCAAGACTTTTCATTCTAGAAGATACCACATTTTCTTCAATGTTTAAGGCTTTTTAAAAGGGGTTTCTGTTACTTACAGTCAAAAGCATCCTAATACCACACCCTTATGCAGTATAAGGAGTCCTGGTGTGGCACTGTGGGTTTGAACCACAAGGTTGGTGGTTCAAGCTCACTAGCTGCTCCTCGGAAACCCTACACAAGGTCGCTATGAGTCAGAACTAACTTGATGGCACTTAACAACAGCAACATGCAGAATAAGGGACACTACTTATTAAGATCCTAAAAGGCACATGAACCCTTGACCCAACAATCATTCCTGAAACCATGTTTCAGATCAATGAAGATAGCCCCACAGCTTTGTAAGTAATACATTGTCCCGTTAACACAGGAGATCCTGGCTCCCTTTAAGAAGACTGCCCTGATTTCACAGCCTGGATCCCTGACTCAGCTCAAATCCCTGCTCTGGTTCCTCAGCATCTTTTACCTGACTTTTAAGACCCTTAAGGACTTGGGCCCTGCCTACCTCTCTGGTTTCACTTCCCACCACACTAATCCAATCCTACTGACATACTCAGAGTTCTCAGAAGCTGTATGAGCTTCCAAATGGCCACACTTTTGAAACTACTGTCCCCTCTGCATGGAATGTTCTTAGTATACAGCTTGGAGTCAGTCACTCTTAGATTTGCATTCCAGCTCTAATACTTTATAGCTGTGTGCCCGTGAACAAGGTAATTCGCCTCACTGGGCCTCAGTCTGCTAGTTGATAAAAAAAAAATAATTATAATATCTAGCTCAGAAGATATTAGAAGAGTCCAGGGGTGGTACTGTAGGATAAAGCACTGGACCACAAGGTTGACTTGAACCACAGGGTTAATGGTTCAAACCCACCAGCTGCTCCTCGGAAACCTTATACATAGTTGCTATGATTCAACTGACTCAACGGCACTTAACAAGTTTAGAAGGTGTTAGGATTGTGACGTGGTACATAGTGAGGACTTCAGGAGTATGAGTTTCTCGCCTCTCAACTTCCCCTGCCACACTTCTTGGAGCTCAGCTGTGATCGTGTGTGCCCAAGGCTGTCTCCCCATGAAACGGAGAGCTCCTGTTGTTAAGTGCTGTAGAGTCAGTTCTGACTCAAAGAGTCCCTGCAAAGGGTTTCCAAGGAGTGGCTGGTGAATTTGAACTGCTAACCTTGTGGTTCAAACTGACCTTGGGATCCAGTGCATTATCCCACAGTGCCATGCCAATATGAGCTCCTAGAGGGCAGAAATTGGGCTTGATCTGAGACCAGAGCTGGTATTCAGTGAGTACAGAAACACATGCCAGGGCAGAGCAGGCTCTTTCCGCAAGAAGAGAATGTACCAGCCCAGGAAGTCCTGGGTCAGCACAGATCTCACCCACTCTAGGAAGGCTTCCCTGATGCCCAGCCTGGATCCATCACCTCTAGTCCTCTGGGCCCCCACCCCTGTGATTATCTGTATCTAGCTCTGGGTCTCTTACCAGGCAAGGAGCACTGGGAGGGAAGGGACCTCATCTGACTCATCTCTTTGTCCCCAGAATCTAGTGGGGGGCCTTGTCTGCTACACGCTCAACAAGGGAACACTGGCCAACTCTGAAGTCCAATAAACTGCTGGAGCCCCTGCTCACTCAGGCTGTCCCAGAGCTGACTCCTCCTTCTTTCCCACAGAAACAGGCTATAAATGGACAGGACACTAGCTGGTGCCTGAAACAGGGCTGGGATTTCACAAACCTAGCAGTCTGTTCCAGAGTCAGGGTGGAGGCCAGGGGGTCCCAGAGTCTGGCCATAAATAGCCCAGCTCTGAGGCTTCCTCCCAGCTCTGATTTCTGTCTGAGTCACCTGACCAGGCAGGGTAGGGCTGGCCAATGGTAGCCACTTAAGAGCTGAGGGCATGACTGTGATTCTGTGGCCAACATTTCTGAGACTCCAAGGACAGGACCAGCTGGTGCCCACACCTCCCTAAGCCAAGCCCCTGGCCCAGCAGCCCGGTAAAGCAGTGACATATGACCCTTCCTCCCAGCTAAGACAGATACAAACAATGGACATCCTAATCCTTCTAGGTGCACCAACACCCAGGGACCACCAGTACCACCAACAAGGAAAACCAGGAGCAGAGTCCACTAGAAACACAAAGAGCAGAGACAGGGCAGGGCCTGACCTGACACAGCACAATTGAAGAAGGGGCCAGATATGTGCGGCAGAGAGAAGGGGACATATCTGATTTGGCTCAACACAGTAAGCCAACATCCAATGCTCAATCCACGTTTGTGACAGAACATGCTGGTTTAGAATCTTCACTGAAAGAAATCCTGTCCTCTAAGCTCAAGCTGCTCCCAGTCTATTCAGTGGATGGGCACTTACTTACCTCAGCCTGAAAACACATGATTTATATCTACTTGTGGAGTCCTAGTGTGGCGCTGTGGGTTAATGCGCCAAACTGCAAAGCTGTTTGAACTGCAAGGTTCAATCTCACCAGTTGCTCCTCAGAAACCTTATACGGGGTCGCTATGGATCGGAACCGACTCAACAGCACTTCACAACAATATTATCTACTTATTGACTAGTCAATGGCCTCAGGCTGGGATCTACTGTTCATCATGATACCCCCACCATCTAGAATAAAAACCCAAAAAGCAAATTAAACCCTGTTGCGGACCATGTAAGACTGGTCAGAGGTTCGAGGCCCTATAGGCCCGAGTGTAACAAATGAGGCCACTGGCAGTTAATGGCAAATTGCTTTCATCTTAATATTATTACATGTATTAATTTAATACACGGAGCTCTTGGTAATCCACAGATAAATGTGATATTTTCCTAAAGCTAAGACTAAAGTTTGCAAGGTCAAGCCTTTCTCCAAAAGGATTAACTAAAAATATTTTAGCTACTTCTCGGTTCTTTGCTCTATAGACAAAGAACCCATCCTCCCTAATCCCTTTTCCAGGTGCAGCCCATTCACCCTGGGCGTCTCCTGCAGAACACTCACCTTCCCCCAACTGACCTCAGGGGCTATAGATATGTTAATTGGGCCTGAGAATCCAAGTTGCTGGCCTGGGATTCGAACCAGCGAAGTATGATGTAAAGTTACCTGAATGTCTGGAAAAGTACTGATGTTAGCTGTACCTTGCCTAAGTCCCTCCCAGCTTGGTGTGAAACTCCTCCCCTAAATAAAGCAGAGGCCCGGGCCTCCCCAGGTGTGCATTACTGGTTGGAAGGCTTGCAGTAAAGATTATGGTGCATTACTGGTTGGAAGGCATGGAGTAAAGATTGCAGGGCAGTGAGTTGCCTGCAGAGGCCATGATGCCTGTAGTCCCAAGCCTGCCCACCAGTGATGTATCCACCCTGGCTTTGGGGTGCCTCATTGTCTCCCTTCTTCTGTTTGTCTGTGTATTCTTTCGCTATCCCTATCGCCGCTGGATCTCCCCTCCTCGTGAACCAAATCCTGGTGAACCGCACCCCTATGTCGAGGCGGGTCCCCAACAAAACCCCCCATCATTCTGACTCCTAATGACCCTATGTTGTTGTTGTTGTTATGTGCCATGGAGTCGGTTCTGACCCATAGCGACCCTGTACAGGGTTTCCGAGGGTGTAAACCTTTACGGGAGTAGAAAGCCTCATCTTTCTCCCGCGGAACAGCTGGTAGTTTTGAACCGCTGACCTTAAGGTTCGCAGCCCGATTCGTAACCACTACACTACCAGAGCTCCTTTAATGACACTATATGGGGGTTCAAAGACTGTAAATCTCTATGGGAGCAGAAAGCTTCAGCTTTCTCCCAAGGAGTGGCTGGTAAGTTTGAACTACTGACCTTGCAGTTAGCAGCCTAAAAACCCATAGCTCCATCAGGACTCCCAAAAGCAAAAACATTTGATTCCGAATCATAGAGACACTGCACAGCGTTTCCAAGACTACAAATCTTTACGGGAGCAAACAGCCTCATCTGTCTCCTGTGGAACTGCTGGTGGGTTTGAACCACCCACCTTCAGATTAGTAGCCCAACACCTAACCAGTAGCATTACCAGGGCCCCTTAGAATATAAGATAAATATACAAAAGTCAATATTATTTCTAAACAATAGCAATGAATAATACATGGACACGGAATTAAAAGTGCAATATCATTCACAATCACTCAAAAAAATGAAATACTTAGGTGTAACAAAACATGTGCAGAATTTGTATGCTGAAAACTACAAAGGCTGATAAAAGAAATAAAAAATTGAAATAAATGAAAAGTCATACTATGTTCTACAAAACAAGTATGTATATATATATGTATGTTATTGTCATTGAGTTGGTTCCAATTCATAGAAACCCTGTATAGGATTTCCAAAGAGTAACTGGTGGCTTTGAACCACTGACCTTGAGGTTAGCAAGTCCAGTGCTTATCCTACAGCATCATATAAGGACTCCTTATATAACTACTACTTTGCTGTGTGACCTAGGACAACAGATATGACCTCTGTGAGCCTCTATTTCCTTGTCTTTAAAATGAGAGTAAACATGTAGCTACCTCAAAAGGTATACTTTTTTGAAACATTTGATACATCTAAAGCACTCTGCTGTGTCTGGCACCGTTGTTGTTGTTGTTGTTGTTGTTGTTGTTAAGTTCTGTTGAGTCTGTTCCGACTCATATGGACCTTGTACAGGGTTTCCAGGGAGCAGCTTGTGGTGTTCTGTAAATACTGGTAAGACTCCTATCCCTCTGTTGTTCTCAGCAGACAGGATGAGGGTGTGGTACAGGATGTGATGTCAGACAGACAAGGATTTGAGTCCTGGCCATGGCACTTGCTATCTGGCCTGAATAAATCCCATAGTCTATCAGAGCCTCAGTTTCCTCATCTATATAATAGGAATTGATACGCCATCTCCTAGCAAAGCAATTGAGGATTTAAGCCCATTCTGCCCTCTTGCTCACCCAGGATTATGTGGAGCTAGCTTGGAAGTTCTGAAAGGGATGACCTTTAAGGCCCTGCTAGTCTAGCAAAGCTGGACTATAAATAATTCCTGGCCCCTGGCAGGCCCTGCAACAAGGATGGCCAGCAGAGCCTGGGTTACCACACTTAAGGGATAAAACCTCGCCTGACCACCTACTTGTGTCCCTTGTATTCAGGGGGCACCACCTATTAAGATCCTACAGGCACATGAATTCTTTTTTTTTTTTTTTTTT
>NW_006408557.1:17751430-17752584 GCF_000296735.1 Chrysochloris asiatica | reverse complement strand
GTGGGAATGATTCTTGCTGTAAGGATTTGTTTCCTCTTTTGAGCTACTGCATCCATAGGTGTAGGTCAAGTTGATTACACTTTTTTTCCTCTTCTTTCTTCTTCTGGTTGAGCTCTGATCATCCAGTCATTGAAGCCAGGTCAAGTGGGTATTAGCTGCAAGTGTGGGTTTTCTTGTGCATATCCCCTCTCTTCTTATCAGCTAGACTAGGCACATGAATTCTTTGACCAACAATATCCCTTCCAGGACCATGCTTCAGAGAAATGTGTACTCGGCACCACTGACGAGGAATGAAAACAATTTAAATGTTCTTAAGCTGTTGTCAGCTGCCCTCTAGTTGGCCCCCAACTCATGGCGACCTTGTGCAGAATGGAAGAGTGTTGCCTTGCCCGCACCATATCCCTGATCAGTTGCAGATTGAGCCATTAATGATCCACAGGGTTCTATCTGGCTGATTTCAGAAGTAGGTTACCAGACCATTCTTCCTAGTCTGTCTTAGTCTGGATGGTCCACTGAAACCTGACCCAGGTTCCGTTCCTGGCCAGTGTACCTCAGAAGCAACCACCACCTATCTGTCACTGAAGGCTTGAGCACTAAATCACTGCACCATCAGGGTTCCTTGTCCTGGAGTAGTTGCTGTTGTTGTTGTTGCTATGTGCCATGGATTTGGTTCCGACTCATAGTGACCCTGTATGGGGTTTCCGAGGCTGTAAATCTTTACGGGAACAGAAAGCGTCATCTTTCTCCCATGGAACAGCTGGTAGTTTTGAACTGCTGACCGTGAGGTTCGCAGCCCAATTCGTAACCACTACACTACCAGAGCTCCTTGGAGTTGTTGTTAGGTGCTGATAAATATGAGATGCCAGCTCCTTGACTAGCAGAGACCACTCAGTCTTGTTTATGGCTGTGTTCTTGGTGCCTAGATCAATTCCTGGCACAGAGCAGATGATCAAATACATGTTGTTGTTGTTGTTAGGTACCTTTGAGTCTGTATTGACTCATAGTGACCCTATGCACAACAGAATGAAACTGCCCAATCCTAGACCAACCTCACTATCATTACCATGCTTGAGCCCACTGATACTGCCACTTTGCCAATATATCTCGCTGGGGATCTTCCTCTTTTTCTCTGACCCTCCATCCTACCAAACATG
>NW_006408557.1:17738666-17745378 GCF_000296735.1 Chrysochloris asiatica | reverse complement strand
AAGAACACAGAAATTTAAACACTTCTGCCCTCAGAAGTGTATAGACTGAGATGAAGGCTATGTCAAGAAACAGCAGCTTCATATTTTGATATTCTTGTTTAATAAACATTTCTTTCATTTTGAAGCAACAACAACAACAACAAAAAATGGATAGTCAATACTAAGTCGTGGACAGAGTAATAGAAAAGTGTACCACAAAATTCAAAATCATGAACAAGACTAGACTTCCTGGTCTGACAGAGACAGATGGAACGCCTGAGACTGGCCCTTGGACACCTTCAAGCCTGACACCAAATCCACTCCCACATATCACCTTTCAGCCAAGCAAGAGATACATCTACAAAGTGAAAAGCACCCATAACGTGCTCCTGGGAATCAGCAACCACGATACCAAACGGCAGTATCTGACAGCAAACACAGTGCATCAGGCAGGATGAGGATGGAAGAATGGGTGAGTGCAAACAAAGAACCTAGGCAGGAAGTGTTGGTACTTTGAGGGAATTGCAATGAATGTCCCAAAACAAAACGTGCATAAATTGCTGAATCGGAAACTAATTTGCTCTGTAAACTTTCACCCCCAGCCCACAATAAAATGTGTTCTTTAAAATGTTGCCATGAGTCAAATTAATGAGAGAGCAACAGGTTTTTTGTATTTTTTTTAAGAAATCAGTGCCTCTTAAGCAAAAAATGCCCTTCCCTCTCTCCTTATTTTCACCCATAGTAAAATGTCAGCCCTGGCAAAAAAAAAAAAATAAATAATGGGGGAGAGTTATGTGTACTGAATTGCAAAGATGTCTTCAACTTTATTAAGTGATAAGCAAATATGGAAATTTTCTCGAAGAAAAATATGGATATATATCAACAGTTGGTTATCTCTATGAGAAGATAACCCATTTTACACTGCTATTTTAATTAGTATATATTTACTTTTAAATTTTTTTTAAATCTACTTTATTTTTCAAAACTGTACCACCATGTAGTTGCTTAAAATAGGGAAAGAATCTTTACAGCAAGGATCATTTCCACCCCCTCTGTACACAGGGTTGACAGGGATGGGCAACTTAGATATTAGCTACCCAAATTGGGGGACTACAAAGGCATAACGTGACTGGCTTATAAGCTTTCAAGAGGGAGCTTAGTTTCAGAGGGCATGGGGGAAGGTAGAGTCTCCACTGAGTGGTTTCCAACTTGTCTAGGTGGGGCTGGTGAATGGAGATGGGGATAAGACTCTTGTGAATCAATAGTGAATAATTGTTTTCAGGATTGATTGTTAATGTTGCAAATCTAAAGGTAGACGTTTTGTAACAAAAGGAAGGGAGTGGTTGATCTTGCAGTCCAGGAGCAGAGGTCCCTGGGACCATCAAGGGAGAAGAGTGGAGTGCGGGACCCTATCCAGAGAAGCAATGATGCCAGAGATGGAGGCAGAGACGATGACGTGGAGAGATGGAGTGGCTGGCGACTCTGGACTCAGGGAGGAAGAAAGGCTGTCTGCTGATGACTGGGGAGCAGGCTTGTGGGTTGTATCCTTTGGTTGTTTGAATGGTTATATATTCCTGAGTGCTTCGATGTACATCCAAAAAACAAAAAAACAGAGGGAATGCAAGCAAATGCTGTTGAATGATGATGCATGGAGGGGATTGTAATCATTGCAATGAAACAAAATATGATAGGATAAATGTAAAGCTGATGTTCTACCATGTAAACTATCACTCAAGTCACAATAAAAACTTGAAAAAAAAAAACAAAACTATACCACCACTTTCTAAGCTGTCCAAGCCAGGATTCAAGAATAAGCCCCCTGTTAAATCAGAAAGCCTAGACTAGGGGTTGTAGGAAATTAGTAATGCGAGAACACAGCATTTATTTAGTGCCTACAATACACAAAAGGTACTCTGGTGGCACAGTGGTTAATGTGGTCAGCTGTTAACCAACAGGTTGATGGTTCAAACCTACCAGCCGCTCTTTATATCAAGCATTAATTTCAACACTTAAATTCCCTCATCTAAGCTCATCATTTCAATGAGATGCACCAATACACATGTTTGAACAGTTTGAAAAACCTGGGCCTCAGAGGGGTGACATGATTTGCAGTGCAACATATACAGTTAAGCACATGGGTTTGGCATCTGACAGAACTGAGCTTACATCTCATCTCTGTGTGACCTTGATTTCACCACTCTGCAGTTTTCTCATCTGTACAATGGGATAAATAACATGCCTCATTCTAAGGGTATTTTTGAGGATTCAATAACATATGGAAGACCTATGGCAGAGTGCCTGGCACATTGTAGGAGCACAAAAACAGCAGACACAAACCATACAATGCTCACCAGTATCATCAATATCCTTATTATTTCCATGAACACTAGAAAGTTGATCAAGGCCAAAGCCTGCCTCCAGAGCCCAACAGGCTTTTTAATCTAGGTTCCAGGAACAGGACAGGCCAAATTAAGTAAGCCAAGTTTTGTCTGTGGAGAGTCACATGGTCTAACACTGCCAAGTAAGTGTTTCCTTGAGAACAGTGGTTCAAACAATAGGTCTTTTTGGTCCTGAAAGGACCAGTCTGGGGATTCATTCATGCTTCTGTTTCTGGGACAGGCGTCACACAGACACCTCCAAGGTGTGGCTTCACTTGGCTAAGCAGAATATGGTGGCCCAAAATTAGCTACATTCACTGATGACAGACCACTTTTGACAGAGGTAAGGCAGACAGGACACCTAGTAGCATCCATATCCCAGAGGAGGAGTCGGCAGTGAGCTGGGACTGGGCCTCAGAGTCTAAAGACTCTGCACTGACTCAAAGCCTCAGGAGTCTGTGAAGCCCAGCCTGAGCTTTGGGCCCCATCTAAACACACAGGGAACACAACTGCACTTGATGAACTTAAAGGTAAAGTCAAGAGGGTTTGAGATGTACCCTAGTCATCATTCTCCAAATACTTAACTAAAATCTAATATATGCTGGGCTCAGTGAATATATGCTGGGGCTCTACACATGGTTCCTACCCTCAGAGTGTTTCCAGTTTACTGGAGAAAATGATGCTGCTAAAGGTAATGATGATAAAATTAACATTTATTGAATGGTTGCCAAGCTGAATGAAGATAGTATGCTACGCACTTCACATATATTATCCTTTGTTGTTGTTAAGTGCCCTCGAGTCCATTCCAACCCATAGGGACCCTGTATAGGGTTTCCAAGGAATGGCTGGTGAGCTTGAACTGCAACCTTGCAGTCCAAATCCATTTTACAGTCCAGCGCATTAACCCACTGCACCACACCACGACTCCACATCATCCTTATATAGAGCAAATAAAATAAATGATAGTACTAGACTGCTAACCACAAGATCGGTGGTTCAAACCCACCAACTGCGCCTCAGAAATCTGTCTATGAGTTGAAACCGATTCACCTACACTTAAAAAACAGCAACAGCCATTTATTAAGTAACTTCTATGGACATTGACTTCAGCATTGTTAGTACACTATTCTTTAATCTTGTAAACACCCATATTGTTGTTATGTGCTATTGAGTCGGTACTGACTCATAGTGACCCTGTATAGGATTTCCAAGTAACAGCTGGTGGGTTTGAACCCCTGACCTTTTGGTTAGCAGTTCAGTGCTTATCATACAGTGCCACACAAAGAGTCCTAGACAAACACCACGGGAGATAGGTTTTATACATACTGGTGTCGTCGTCACCTCTGCACACAGACACAGACTTGGGTTTGGATTCTGATTCTGCTAGTGTATTAGTTGTATGACTTGAAGGAAATTATTTATTCTCAACAAGCCTTAATTTCCTTGTCCATAAAATGGGGATTATAGCTATTTCTCTACTGCCTTTTATTGTGTGTATATTTATGTACATGTTACTTCATTCCTGTCTTCTGACTGCCGGTTCTTTAAGTGGTATGCACCTGTTCTACTTTATATAAGGTGCTCACATTGATTTTATCTTTACTGCGCCTGACTATTATTTTTTAATGTATCACAGGCATGCTGTTGTCACAGGCTTGCGAGTCACACTGGATGGAGGATGGGGCGGTCATTTTCTTCATGGCCATCCCTCCCTCCTCCCCCAGGCCTGGTCTTCAAGGGCTAGCCCTGGCTCCAAGTCTGCCTACACAATGGTCTTCTCTAAGCAACAGACAGAGGCGTACTGGCTGCCAGCTTGGACCCAGACTCTGGTCACAGACACATCCCCATGACTGGGAACAGGCTCAGGAGGCAGCCTGGGGTTACTGAGTCCCAGCTGAGTATTTGACTTAGGCCAGAGAAGTAGGGCTCTGGCTGACACCCAGAGTTTGCTGGTGACACCTGTTCTTCAGGATACTCTCAGGGGGCTGTGTGCCCACTGAGCCCAAGCCCCAGGGAACATGTCCTGCTGTCCTGCCAAGTTTATATCCAATGGACTGGCTGCCCTTCCATGGCCCCTGGGAGGTGTCCTAAGAGTGGGATAGGGGAGGGAAGATTCTGAACAATGTGGCCAGTGATTCAGTCCCAGGAGGAGGAACCTAAGCCCTGAGAGATTCCCAGGAGTCCTGGCTCCAGGGTGAGGCAGCTGCCAGGCTCTGACCACTTCCACAAACTCCCCAAGGCCTCAAGGACCAGCCATAATCCAACAGTCTAGTTTCCTCTGCACCATCCCGTCCTGCAAACTACTCAGATATCCCCTGAAACTCAGAGATCCTAGACCCCAGTCCCCTCCCACACCCACTTCCTACATTGCTCTGAGTGGAAGCACTTCCTTTCACAGCAAAGCCTGCCGGATCAGGACAGTAGCTTCAAAGAGACTTCAACTAAGAAAATGCAGGGAAAACCCAACAAAAAGGCTACAACCATCAATCATCGCCCTCCTGTCCCCAGCCTCAGCCTCATCTAGCCATGGCTCCATTCATTGTTGCGTCCCTCCAAACCAGGCTGATGCTGACCACGTCCCACCCTGCTGAAAATCCTTTTGCTGTTGTTAAGTGTCGTCAAGTTGCTTCCAATCAATAGGGACCCTGTATAGAGTTTCCGAGAAGCGACTGGTAAGCTTGAACCACTGACCTTGCAGTTCAAACCAACTTTGCAGTCCAGTACACCAGCCCACTGTGGACACCAGGGATTCCGAAAATCCTTTAGTGGCTTCCTTTTTCCCTGAAGAATAAGTCTAAACTCATTTAGTCTGGCCTTGCAGGATCTGTTAGTCTTGACAGTCTCCTCCTTCCTGAGTCCCTTTCTCATGCCAGCAGGCTGAATTCCTTCACAGGCTGGTCCCCATGTAAGTCAAGTCATGCACCCTACTGCTTAGAATGCCCTTCCTTCACCCCATTCCCATACCTGCTTCTTGTTCAGGAATAAGGGCCTACACCTCCACCTCCTCTAGAAAGGTCTTCCCTGACCAGACAGACAGAAGGGACCACAGCCTCCTCTGATGCCTGGGTTGTGACACTGGTGATCCATTGGGATTACTCAGCTGTCTCCTCCACTAGGCTGAAAGTCCCCTTGAAACGATTGTGTAAAGCCAAAAAAAAGTGGGGGAAGTAAAGAGAGAGACAGAAAGAAATGAAAAGAGGATTCTTCTCCAAAGTGATGGAGACTGAAGAAAGATCATGAACAATTTCACACCAATAAGTATGACAATTTAAATGAAACGGACAAATTCCTTGAAAGATACAAACTACTTCAATCAAGCAGCAGAGAATCTGAATGACCCTATAAAAGATATTAAAATTTAAATTTAAATCTTCCAAAAAAGGCCGCTTCAATGAATACTACCACGGCAGAATGAAACTGATGCTGTTCTGAGGTGCTGTCTCCTCGGTTCCAAACAATAGCATAGTGGTTACGAATCGGGCTTCTGACCTCAAAGTCAGCAGTTCAAAACTACCAGCTGTTCCATGGGAGAAAGATGAGGCTTTCTGCTTCTATAAAGACTTGCAGCTTCAGAAACCCTGTGCAGGGTCACTATGAGTTGGAACTGACTCCACGGTACTTAACAACAACAAGGTTGTTAAGTAAATATGAATATAAATATAAATATAAATCTGTACCGGAGCAGAAAGTCTCATTTCTCTCCCACAGAGCAACTGATAAGTTGAACTGCTGACCGTGTGGCTAGCAGTTCAGTGCTTATCCTACAGTACCACCAGCATTAGCAATCATAAAAGGACAAATATTTCATGAGATCACTATTGCAAAAAAATCTAGAAAAGATTTTCATACTAAGTGAAACATTTTTTATGGTTACCAGGATGGGAGGGAAGAGGACTATAATTTACTAACTAGAGGGTAGATATATGTTAACTTGGGTGAAAGGGAAGGCAATATACAATAAGAAAGGGGTTGGCAAAAATATAGATATATGGAAACAGGAGAAGGTATAGGGAGAAATGCAAGGTTTAAAAGCAAGAGAGGCAAATATTGTTAAATACACAGTCCGACAATAACAGCAATCTACAAGTAGCTACCTGGATAGACACTGAGGCTGAATGGGTGTAGGAAGGAAAGTGAAAGTATTCCTACAACTGACTCCATTCCCTCAAGATCTTTGGTAATGTCTAAGAAGTTTTCGTAGCATTGCCCCCTATATGCACTACCACGATCATGGATATGTTTGCAACAAAGGTAAATGCCATGTACAGATATTCTCTGCCAAACCTTTACATATGTAGGAAATGAAAGAATGACGAACTACTTCCAAATATTTAGTCACTGAACACCTTATGAGT
>NW_006408557.1:17726150-17736504 GCF_000296735.1 Chrysochloris asiatica | reverse complement strand
ACTTATTCAACCTGTATGCTGAGCAAATAATCCGAGAAGCTGGGTTCTATGAAGAAATATGTGGTATCAAGATTGGAGGAAGACTCATTAACAACCTGCAATATGCAGATGATACAAGCTTGCTTACTGAAAGTGAAGGGGACTTAAAATATTTACTGATGAAGATCAATAGATAGATATGATAGATATGTGTTGTTATTATTATTATTGTTATTATTAAGTGACACTGAGTTGGTTCTGAGTCACAGAGATCCTCTATAGGGTTTCCAAGCAGTGGCTGCTGGGTTTGAGCCACTGACTTTGCAGTTAGCAGTCCAGTGTTTATCCTACAGCACCACACCAGGACTCCAGATACGTATATTGTGTTGTTATTAAATAGGTTCCAACTCATAGCAACCCTGTATACTGTTTTCAAGGAGCAACTGGTGGGTTTAAACCACCAACCTTACAGTTCAAACCAAGCTTGTTATCAAGTGCTTATCCTACCGTGCCACATCAGGACTCCAGATAGGTATATGTTGTTGTTACGTGCCATTAAGTCAGTTCTGACTCATAGCAACCCCACACAGGGTTTCTGAAGAGTGGCTGGTGAGTTTGAACCACTGACCTTGTGGTTTAACCGACCTTGTGGTCCAGTTCTTATTCTACAGCTCCACACCAGGACTCCAGAAAGGTACATAGTGGGGGCAAAAGCACTAGTGAGGGATGCACATCATAGAATGGGCAACCATTAGAGATCAAAAGCGCAGCATTTACCCAAGTTCAGACGAGTGGGGAAAGAAAGAGAGATGGAAACAAGAAACACAGGGAGGAAGTGAGAATGCAATCATTGAGAAGAAATGAACGTATGATTTGTGTAAAACTGATGATCTCCTCTGTAAACCTTCACTCAATTCACAGTAAAAGGTTAAAAAACAAAAAACACTTAGAATTTTTCCAAATGAAATTGCAATGAATGTCAATTGTTTCAAACTGCTTTATTGGTTATAAATATCAAAGTAATAAGGCATCCAGGAAGGATAATAAGCCTCCTATAGAGTCGGTACTGACTTGATGGCACCTAACAACAACAATATACACATCAGGAGCCCTGGAGGCACTGCGGCAAATGTTTGGCTGCTAAATCAAAAGGTCCATGGTTTGAATCCACCAGCTGCTCCATGGAAGAAAGATGAGGCAGAATGCTTCCCTAAAGATTGTTGTTATATACCGTCCAGTCGGTTCTGACCACTAGTGATCCTGTAAAGGATTTCTGAGGAGCAGCTGATAGGTTTGAACCACCGACCTTGCGGTCCAGTACATTATCCTGCAGTGCCACATTAGGACTCCTCCCTAAAGATTTGTTGTTGTTGCTATGTGTCGTGGAGTTGGTTCTGACTCATAGCGACCCTGTACAGGGTTTCCAAGGCTATAAATCTTTTCAGGAGCAGAAAGCCTCATCTTTCTCCCCCAGAACAGCTGGTAGTTTCGAACTGCTGACCTTGTGGTTCACAGCCCAACTCGTAACCACTACACTACCAGAGCTCCTTCCCTAAGATTACAACCTTGGAATTTCTATGAGGCAGTTCTACTCTGTCATATCGAGTAACTGAGTCAGAATTGCCTCAAGAGCAATGATTTGGTTTGTCTTTTATATGCATTTCATTTATGTGTGATCTTATTCTTTCTTTGCTTTTAAATATATATGATTAACATACTTAAGCTTTTAGGGACCAACATTCTAGAGTCAGCCTATTTTAAAAATATAAACAAAAATGCATTTGTGCAATTGAAATAGCTATACCTAGAGTCAAAATAGAGGAAATTGAGGACCAAGGTGACAATGCAGGTTCAGCTGAAGCAGTGTGGACGGAGGGAAGGGTCAGGGGCCCATGCAGCCTAGTCTCCTCAGTCACCTAGGAACCTGCAGCCTGTTGGCTTCTGTGGTACTCTGGAGAGCCTTCAGGGGAAAACCAAGGCAATCTACCAGAATCTAAGCCTGGAACTCACTCACTTAGTCAGCCCCGGCATTCTATCAGCCCCCGCCACCTCCCAGTGCCTGTTCTGGGCCAGGAGCCAGACACATTCCTCAGGCCCCCACGGGCCTCTGAAGCTGACTGGGTGGAGTGAGGAAAGGGCTGAGCAAAGCAGAAACCTCCCAGGGGAGATGGCATAAGGCGGATATGGGACCATCACAGCAGGAGGCCTACCATAACCAATACAGAAACTGAGGGCCACAGAAGACAAGGATCACATACTGAGGGGATAATAAAGAAAATCATCCACCAAGGTTCTGTACCACCACCCCTGCTACCTAGGGCCAAGTCCTCTCCCAAAGAAAGATAGGTCTCCGGGTTTCAGGGCCCATGGGACTAGAAGAACCTGGAGTTGAGGCTCTCCAAGTCCTCAGGAAAGAATCTTGGCTACTCCTTCCCTGATCACTACCCCTCTCCTTTCCTGAGTCACTCACCGGGTGGCAGATCCTGTCATGTATCTTTTACCCTATTCATGACAACCCAGCAAGGCAGGAGTTACATACCCATTTTATAAAGGAGGAAACTAAGGCTCAAGGAAATGAAGTGGCTTTTCCAAGGCCATATAGTTACTGGGTGGAAGAGGGGAAATGAAAAACCAGGTTTGGCTGGCTCTATGCTAGCTTTCCCTTCACCATCCTATGCTGTCTGGCTCCAGGAAGGTCCTTAAGTTGTACTGCTGCTTTCAACTTGCCCACCTCTCAGCCCTCCACTGAGACCTCAGGAAGGCAGGGAAGCTTTTAAACACCCACACCTACCTCACTGGGCCCTGAGGATACAAATACTTACCCTCTAGCACCACCTCCTTGCCTGTTTTCTTGAGGGCCTGAACGGCCTCATCATGGGAAGCAGAGGACAAGTCTTCTCCATTCACAGACAGGATGGCATCCCCCACAAAGAGGGCCTCTGTCTGGTCAGCTGCCAGTCCCTTGAAGATCTTGGAAATGAGAATGGGCATCTTGTTCTCCCGGCCCCCTGCACAGGTATAGAAAGAAGAAGAAACTGAGGCATACTCTCCAATGCTTGTGAGTCACATCAAGGCAAAAGTATTTACTGAAGGCCTTTCTTGGTGGCAGTCCAATGCTGGAAAAGGGGGGATAAGAGAGTAAACAGTGCTTCAGGAAAGAGTCTTAGACATTTGAGACACTAATAATACTAAATAATAAGTCAGATTCTAAATTAATAATTCCCATGGTCTGGTTCCATGCTTTGGGTGTTCAATAGTGTTTAAATAACTGATAAGGTGCTTCAATTGCTTTTTCTTAAATATTTTAGATTTTAAGCCATTTTCCTATAAGAAAATAACCCACGGATACTCCCCGAATCTGGAATTAAGATAGAAGCCAGCTATTCCTATAGTCCCAAAGGACCACTTTAGAAATAAGAAAGAATTTTGATGCAGAGTTCAGGTTGAAAACCAATGCCTTAAAATGTAAACATTTCAAAAGCTTACCTAAATTGTATCTCGTATGCAAAAGAAGTCAATACAATAATGCCAATGCTTTATTGCTAACCTCTTAAATGCCCTTTTACTGTAAGAAATAGAAGTAACAGTTCACATTAGTTCAGAGTACCATGTGCCAGGCTCTGTGCTAAATGCTTTAAATGCCATCTCACCACATCCTCACAACAGTCCTAGCACACAGTCACCCTCAACTTGCTATTAGGAAAACTGAGGTGTGGAAAGGAGACCTCTGCTTAAGGTCACCCAGCTAGTACGTGACAGAGCCAGCATTTAACTCGGGTCTTCGAACTCTAGAACCAGCTCACTCTTCACCCCAATGGTATACTGGGTCCTCAGATATCGGACTCCTGGTCTATCCTCAGAGTTCTGAAGATGAGGAATTAGTGACTCAAAGAAAAATCAAATGAAATCCACTGCCATAGAGTCGGTTCTGACTCACAGCGACCCTACAGAATAGAGTAGAACTGCTCTTAGGGTTTTTGACACTGTAAATCTCTATGGGAAACAGACAGCATCATCTTTCTCCCACAGAGTGACTGGTGGGTTCAAACTACTGAATTTTTAGTTAGCAGTCCAGCACTTAGCACATTGTACCACCAAGGCTCCTAAGAAAGGAGGTCCTTATTCCTAAATCACTACAGCAAGTTGGTGGTAGATAGGATTGGAGAAGGGTAATATGGCTACAGCTGGAATACTTCTTCAACTTCATACAGGCCCAAGAGTTCACTCACCGAACTGCTCAGAGATTGTGTCCTAGCAGAGGAAGGGCTTTCTAGTTCTCCCTACCTGCTCCCAATTGAAATAGGAATTTTAGCTCAATCTGAAGCCATGATCATTCCTGGCTGCCTGTAGCTGGGCTGGACCCTAGAATGATCACCATAGCAACAGAAGCCCAGTCTCCATCCACAGGAATTTGATTAAGCTGGTATGTAACCTGGGCCTCCAAAAAGTACTCTCACACCCACATGGAAGCATGAAATTTCACTGTGTGTGACCTTGGAACATCCCTATGCCTGAGTCATGTTTTGTCCATCTGTTAAATGGAACGCTGTATGGACTCTAAGTTCCTTCCTGCTCTAACACACTGAGTGCACAAATTCTAGATTGGCCCAGTTACCTTATCTAATGCTGGAACATGGGAGCAAGCCTAGTGCCTGCCCCCTGGGCTTCCCACTCTCCTCTTTGAGACAACCTGGGCTGGCTGGCTGGGAATTTGCCCTTACACTAGGAAGAATCAATACCCCTGGGGAACCTCTAAGGGGGAACCTTAGCCTGATCATTGAAGTTCAAATCCCAGTTCTGCCACTCATGAATTGTATAACCCTAGGCAAATTGCTTCACCTTTCTGAGTCTGTTTCCTCACCTGCAAAATAGGGGTATATATATCCTACCCTTCTCCACTGTTGCCAGGATATAGTGGATCCTGCACCTAGAGTACTAGGCAGAGCACCTGGCACGGCGGTAGCAATTACCTCCTCAGACTCACCCCCTAGCCAAAGGGTCTGGAGGTACTGGTGAACAGAGGGGACAATGAGTAATAGGCAAGTACCCTAAGAAGCACACAGGCAGGAATGGTGAACCCAGGAGCTGGAAGTGTACAGAAATTTTAAGCACTCTGGTTAGTTGCTTCAGAAGTCTCTCCTAGCCTCCATTTTCCCTCTCATCCAACAGCAATAATTAACCAAGTGCCTACCATGTGCTGACATGGTAAACATTTTAGACACCTGGTCTCAAAGAAACATCACAACTCTATCATCCCCATTGTACAGTTGAGAACATTGAAGTCCAGAGGTGGGAAGTGATTTGTCCAAGTTCACACAGCTGATTCTGGACTCAAATGGAATCTGGTTGACCCTTAAAGAAAGTTGTCAGTATCTGGGGGATCTTCGCCTCTCAATCCTGCAAGGTGGGGAGGGTCAGCTCAGGAGACTCAAGCCCAGCTGACAGGGCTCCTTGCCTCAGTACACTGTCTTCCTGGGTCCTCAGATTTCTAGGTCCATTCTGGCTCCCTGTCTGTGACTCAAATCTGTGCCTCCACCCACGTCCTGCCCCTCCCAGCCCCAGTAATGTCCCAGGCCTCATGCCTGTTCTCCACCCTCTCCTCTCCAAGGGCCCCTCTTGTCCTTGGTACCCAGGCTAGTTGCCGCCTCCCCTCCCCTGGGTTCCTGTCTATGCCTCCGCACAGAACTCCCACCCACAAGTCCTTGGAGCACCCTGAGCCCTCTCAGACACCCGAGAAGGCCAGTCCTTGACCACCCACCCCTTGCACTGTTAGGGACACTTAAGTCTCCGACCTTGGTGATCCCCATGCCTCAGTGTGCTCTGTCCCCTCAGATTCACCGTCCCCCTAGACAGAGGCCTCCAACTCCATGTCCTCAGTGCGCCACCAGCTCCCGCGACCCTGCGCCTCCAGCGGCCCCACAGACGCCACAACCCTGTGCCCTGGATACCACCGCGCCCACCTTTGATGCTGATACCCAGCCCGCCGGCATCGGCTTTGCGCACCGTCACACTGCGCCGCTGAAGCAGCAGCGCCTCCGGCAGCTGCGGGGGCGCTGCGCCCGGCTCCGTAGCGCCGTTAAGCTGCGCGGGCTCGGACTCCCGCAGGGCGCCAGACTCCGGGCCGGGTTCGCTGTCAGCGGGGCTCACGGTCAGCATGTCCTCCGCCAGACTGAGCAGCACCCGCTGCCACCGCTCGCCCCCGGCGCCCGAGCCCGCCCCGGTACGCAGCTCCAGCAACCCGGTGCGCGGGGCGCGCCTGCCTGCCGCCATCTTCGCCTCCGGGGCTCGGACTCCGCACTCGCCCGGCTCTGCCGTGCTGGCCCGCTGCGACCGAAAGCCAGGGTACAGGGCAGCGGGGGCCCGGTTGGGCCAGCCGCCACCCTACCCCAGCCGACAGGGTGGAGCCTCGGTGGGCGGGGCTACCCGGGTGTGGCTAACTGCTGGGGGCGTGGCCACCTGTCACTAGCGAGAGGACGGGGCGAGGCGAGGAAAGAGACCTGGACCCAGAAGGATGCAATGTGGGGGCTTCTCAGGGAAGGAGACCGCAAGTGAGAGAGGAACCTGTGAGGTGCTGGTGCTTGAGCTGGTGGGCCATGCAGGGGGCGGGGGTTCATGTTGAAGGTGGTGCCCCGGAGAGTGGGGCGCGCAGGGCCAGGATCCTAGCTCAGACTGATGGGCTCACAAGAACGTGAGGCAGAAACCCTACTCCTGGGGCCGAAAAAATACCCTTGGGGCAAGGTTTTGGGCGTAGGGACCGGACTACGTAGGGCGGAGCGCTGACCCTCAGATGTTGTTAAGTGCCCTCGAGTGGGTTCTGACTCATAGCGACCCTGTATAGGGTTTCCGAGGAGTGACTGGTGAATTTGAACTGCCGATCTTGCAGTTGAAACCGACCTTGAGGTTGAGTGCTTATCCTATTGTGCCAGGACTCCCTGGCCCCCAGTTGTTGTTAAGTGCCATCAAGTCGATTCCAACCCATAGCGACCCTGTATAGGATTTCCAAGGAGAAACTGGTGAGCTTGAACCACCGACCTTGCAGTTCAAACGACTTTGCAGTCTGACGCATTAGCCCACAGCGCAATACCAGTGGATGGCTTGATTTTAAGAGGTGGACACCGAACTACAAGGCACTTTGCAGACTGGACTGCTAGTGGGAGAGCATCTGAAGGGGCTAATTGCCCATTTGGGATTGGGAGGTGAGGTTTTTCTGTGGGCGTGGCTTCATGTGACTCCTAAAGCCCCATATACTGATATAAAAGTCCTTCAGACTTCCCTTAGGTCTTGGGGAGAGGGTGAACACGTTCCCAACTTTGGAACTGGAGAGTTAAGCCTCACAATCAAGTATATAGATGCTCAGTGAAGCCCCACTCTTTAAAGCTTGGCAGAAGGAGAACCCAGACTCTAGATTTGGCCTCCTGGTTTCCTGTTCCAGCTCAGACACTCTATTTTCTGCTTGTCCACCTTGGTCCAGGTAATGTCACTACTCTGAGTCTTAATATCCTCATCTGTGAGGTGGTCTAACTCAGTACTTGTGTAAGGATCAATGCATTATAAGTTTGAATCACTGTGCTATTAATATAATTACTTTGTTATTGAATGCTGACTATTGACTGAACAGTCTCCAATTGTTATTCTATAGTAGCATCCTGGAGTATCTATTGTTAGGAATACTCCCACTATACAAAAGGAAAAACCTGGATTTAGAAGATCTAATTGGTCTTGTACACATTTATGTGGGGAGGAGCTGGGATTCAAACCCAGGCCCATTTGACACCAGTGCATCCTTTTCAGAAACGTCCCACCTCAGCCTCAATCTGCCCTCAGGTCTGCCCCTATCTCCATCCTCCCTCCTAGGAATGTGTTATTTATTAACAATAAATAGTTAGTTAAGGCCACATCAGTATGTAGATTCTCTATACATTGTATAGCGAATAACATACCGCATAATATACCATCATGAAAACAATATGTGTTTCCACAAGAAAATATATACATATATAGGAAGATTATACACAGTTGCCTTTTGCTGGCAAATGGTTTCAAATCAGAGACAAATGCAAGTATTTCAACACTGGAAATCTACTGAGACCACATACATAACATATAGCTATAATATTTGTATGTCTGTACATATACATACAATATATAAATGCCATTTATTAGCTGTTTGCTATATATTGATACATGAACTGGCTGATGTAGATACATCCTATCATTTAAACCCCACATAATCCCTGCCCGGGCTATACAGTATCCCCATTGTATAGATAAGAAAACGGAGACACACTGCTAATAAGAACAGACCTCTATTCTAAGCCAGGTCTGACTCCCAAGCCCATATCCCTCCTACCCCTTTCTTCATCCATATAGCAGCAAGGGATGGGTTTTCAATTCATTCATTCATTCAATCATTCATTCATTCATTCAACAAATATTTATTGACCATCCATCCAATATGTGCCAAACATAGTGCTAAATTGTCCACAAGATAGATGGAGTCCTACCTCATAAGCCATATAGTCTACTGGGAGGGAGAATCCCATAGTGATTAAGACCATAGGCTTTAGATTCTGATTCTGGAGTTGAAACGCTCATTGTGCCATTTCTTATCTGTGTGGCCCTGGTAAGTTATTTAACTACTCAATTGCATTGTCATACATAATATATCAATTGCTCATATGCAAGTTCAGGCAGAGGCTGAAGAAAATTAAAACAAGTCCATAAAAGCCTAAAGATGACCTGGATCCTATCCTACCTGAATTTAGAGACCATCTCAAGAACAGATTTGATGCATTAGAGAGCAACCAAAAGAACTGTGGAGTGGCATCAAGAACATCATATAAGAAGGCAAAGGAAAAATCTTTTCTTTCTTTCCTGTCTTCCTGTTATTAGAAGACAGGAAAGAAAGAAAAGCCCAAAATGGATGTCAGAAGAGACTCTGAAACTTACTCTTAAGCACAGAGGTAGCATGTGAGCAAGAACCAATTGGTACTGACGAAAGAAGTCCAGCTGGCACTGAAGACATTGGCAAAATACAAGCCTCCAGGAATTGATGAAACACAAATCTTTTAACAAACTGATACAGCACTGGAAGCACTAATTCATCTATGACATGAAATTTGGGAGACAGCTCCCTGGTCAACCAATTGGAAGAGATCCATATTTGTGCCCATTCCAAAGAGAAATAACCCCAAATAATGCAGAAATCATCAAACAGTATAATTAATACCGCCTGTAAGTAAAATTTTGCTGAAGATGATTAAAAAACAGCTGCAACAGCACATCAACAGGAACTGCCAGAAATTCAAGCCCTGAAACTAGGAATATCATTGCTAATATCAGATAGATCTGTAGTGAAAACAGAGAATACCAACAAGATGTTTACTTGTACTTTATTGACTGTGTAAAGGCTTTTGACTGTGTAGACCATGACAAGCTATGGATAACATTGAGAAGAATGGATATTCCAGAACACTTCATTGTGCTCATGAGGAACTTATACATAGACCAAGAGAAAGTTGTTCCATCAGAACAAGGAGATAATGAATGGTTTAAAATCAGGAAAGGTGGTATTTCTGACAAGATGGCAGACTACATGGACCCTCTACAACAAAGATACGAGAGACCAAATGAAACAGACACAAATGAAAATATTAGAACCTTGAACTTCAGAGGAAATGTTAAAGAAGTGGTTTGATCACTTGCTGGGAAGAGAAGCTGAGCAGGGACAATGAGAGAGAGGGAGAATAGTGAACAACAGGTGGAACACAGCATGACCATCTTGAAGTTTTGTGAGCACTTTGATGACAGAAGATGGCCTGGCAGAGCAGAGTCACACAGCTGTTGGGAAAGATGCGGTTCCTTCTTTTTCCCCACACTCCCCTAGTAACCAGAGGTGTGGGTCAGCTCCAAACCTCATGTACAGACAGCACACACAGCCCCTGTTTTCCAGGAGTTCAGAGTCAAGTGGTGAGGAGGGGGCCACCTGCACTCAGTCAGGCTCAGCTCCAGACCTACAGAACCTACAGAGCGACCAGATCAGTATTAGTCTAGCAGAAACCCTCTAATCAGGCACTCTGCCCCCAGCTGCCCTGTGATCCTAACAGACACTGAAACCATTTCCATCAAGGGCCCCCACCAACTACTTTCAGATTGAGTGCCTTGAACATAGATAGTACCTAGACCTATAGGAATTCCCCCTGGGGCCAGACATTCCACTGTCACATCCCTCCACAGCCATCTCATGAGCTGTTGGCTTAGAGGAACCCCCAGAGTTTTCTCCTCTGTGGGTCTAACAGCCGCACCATTTTTTGTTTTGGTTTGGTTTTCCCTTTTGTTGTTTCATTATTTTTATTTCTCTTCTTTTCCTTATTGT
>NW_006408557.1:17723781-17725255 GCF_000296735.1 Chrysochloris asiatica | reverse complement strand
CAATGCAAGACCTGCATTGTTTCTGTAAAAATACAGAAGATTAATACTAAGATTGTACAAATGGACAATATATTCAAAGGGCAAAGGAGTAGATTAGAAACTATGGAAGCCTGAATTAGTGAGCTTGAAGATAAATCTCTCAATACTAATATGTATGCTAGAAGAATAATCAGAAAAAAGAATGAAAAAAAAAAAAAATCAAAGAAAGCCTAAGAATTATGTGGAACATGTTGAAGAGGAATAACTTATGGGAGATCAGAATTCCAAAACAGGAAGAGATAATAAAAACACAGAGAAAATTGTCAAAGAATTGTTGGAAGAAAACTTCCCTAACATTATGAAAGATGATAAGCATACAAGAAGCTGAATGAACCCCAAACAGGATAGATCCCAAAAGAAAATCACCAAGATGTATCATAATCAAACTTTCTAAAACTAAAGACAAGGAAAGAACCCTGAAGGGAGCTTGAGAAAAATTAAAAGTTACCTACAAAGGAGACCCAATAAGACTAAGCTCTGATTTCCCAACAGAAACCCTGCAGACAAGGAGATGACATATACAAAACTCAGAAAGAAAACAATTGCCAACCAAGACTCAATATACAGTAAAGCTGTCCCTCCAATATGATGGTGAAATTAGGATATGTGCAGATAAACATAAATTAAAGGCGTTTGTAATGACCACACAACTTTACAAAAATATACTAAAGGGTATTCTTTATAAGGAGCTCTGGTAATATAGTGGTTATGAGTCAGACTATTAACCTCAAAGTCATCAGTTCAAAACTACCAGCAGTACTGTGGGAGAAAGATGAGGCTTTCTGCTCCCATAAAGTTGTGCAGTCTCGTAAACTCCATACAGAGTTGCTATGAGTTGAAACCGACTCCACAGCACACCACCACCATTCTTTGTATTGAGAACAAATAGCAGACAAAAATCTGATAACAGAATTCAATCTACATATTTGTTGTTGTTAAGTGTTGTCGAGTAAGTTCTGACTCATAGTGACCCTTTGTAGGGTTTCCAAGGAGCAACTAGTGAGCTTGAACCACTGACCTTGTAGTTCAAACCAACCTTGCACATTAACCCATAGCATTACAAACCATTTCAAGTAAAACAAACCTACAAGACTGGTAATAGGGAACCAGATATATCAGTGTATAATAAAGTCAACTACAAAGAAAAAAGAGGGCATAGTGTAGATATAGAACTTCCAAATGGTAAAGAAGTAAAGTAGATTTCAAGACAAAACAGACTTTTAAATAGCAAAAAAATTTAATAAAGTACAGGGTAACCTGTAATTTACTCTGAAAATTAATACAACTGCATATCAAAATTTTAAAAAAGGAAAATCAGAGAGATTTAGTAAACATTAACAGAACAGAAATGAAAATGAAAAGAAAATCCACGAACAAAATGAACTCACTACAGAAAATTATATGGAACAAATACACCATCAGCACCACACACACA
>NW_006408557.1:17721250-17722706 GCF_000296735.1 Chrysochloris asiatica | reverse complement strand
AAAGTACAACCAGCATGTTCCTTAGAAAGCAGGCCAGACTTCGTTTCTCATACTTCGGACATATTACCAGGAGAGACCAGTCCCTGGAGAAGGATAGTATACTTAGTAAAGTGGAGGGTCGGTGAAAAAGAGGAAGACCCCCAACAAGATGGATAGGCACAGTGGCTGCAGCAATGGGATCAAGTTTAACAACAATTGTGAGGCAGGCACAGGACTGGGCAGTGTTTCATTATGTTGTGCATAGGGTGGCTGTGAGTCAGAACTGATTGGACAGAACCTAACAACACCTAAGATAGAAAAGAAGATGTTAAATTACTGTCTCTTGGAATTATTAAGAGGAATAAACAAAATAATGATGGTATCCCTTTACATAGTAAGCATTCTAAAAATATGAGTTGCAATTATTTTGGAAAACAGGCACCTATCTAATAACCTTAATTTCAGGCTATATATGCATGACAAAGAGATATCATTTTTTTTGTTTTTAAAGGAACCCAGGGTCTGCCATTTGTGTGATATTCCATAGATATGTAGAAGAATGAGAAGTTAGGAAAAGAAGAAAAAGAGAAATGAAAGGAGAGAGAGAATATAGCTTTATATTATCTTCATTGATATTTTAAAAGTACGACTGTGCTAAAGATTACCGGGCAGCCTAAGAAATTTGAAAATAAGCAGTTGTGATAAAGGAAACGTATATCTTACTTGACGTTTGAAAACTTTACTTCTATGGTAAAGAAGAGAGGAGAAGAGAGATCAGGCAGAAGGCAAGAGGCCAGGGAAGAGGTTAGGCTCCTTTCCCAGAACCAAAGCCTGGAGCCAGGCCCTTAAAAGTCCCCCCACGTACTGCCCTGCTTAAAAAAGAATTCATGAACCCCAGATAAACTTGGTGGGAAAGAGACTTGAAACAGTGTTATTCTCCGGGGACTGTTTTCTATGGTTATAATGGGAAGGCAGGAGGAAGAGGGATGATGTGTGTAGAATGAGAGAAAACTAACAGTGAAGGAAGAGAGTGCAGAGCCAGAAAAAACAGTGTGCCTGTGTGTGAGTGCATATATGGATGTGTACATGTGTTTGTGTACATGTATGTATGTGTGTGTTGTGTTTGTGAGTATGTATATGCGTGTGTGTACATGTGAATTCGGTACCAAACAGCTATACCCATCCATCACAGTCCCCCTCAGGATCCCTATAACTGGAAGGCTGCTTCACTCATGCACTGCGGTCAGAGGGCGACTCCCAACATACACAGGCTCTTCACGCAACCCCAGGCGGGGCTACTAGAGAAGACCAGTTTACTCCCAAGGGATTGAAGAGAAAGGATAGGAGAGAAAGGAGGAGGGGGCTACCCAGTCCCACCTGTCTTGAATGCCAACTGAAAGTCCTATAGGACCAAAAACCTGGGGCCCTATTTAAATAGGGAGGACCCTCTCACCAGGATGCAAGACAGAAAGCAGAA
>NW_006408557.1:17710567-17718697 GCF_000296735.1 Chrysochloris asiatica | reverse complement strand
CAGCTCCATCTAGACAGGATGAAAACCTCTCAGTGGAGATTTTACCTTCCCCCACACCCTTTGAAACTAAACTCCCTCTTGAAAACTTGTAAGCTTTGTAGCCCCCCATTTTAGGTAGCCAATGTCTAATTTGCCCGTCCCTAGGAAGACCATAGAATAATTAAAGCTTTTGAGTTACGGTGTTGGAGGAGAATATTGAAAGTGCCATGGGTTGCCATAAGAGTAAATAGATCTGTATTGGAAAAAGTGCAGCCAGAGTGCTCCTTGGAGGCCAGGATGGTCAAACTTCATCTCTCATACATCGGACATATTGTCAGGAGGAACCAGTTGCTGGAGAAGGATATCATGTTTGGTAAAGTGGGGGGTCAGAGAAAAAGAGAAAGGCCACCAGCGAGATGGATTGGCAGAGTGGCAGCATCAATGGGCTCAAGTGTGGCAACAATTGTGAGATTGGCCCAGGATCAAGCAGTGTTTCCTTCTGTTGTGCATAGGGTTACTATGAGTCAGTACCAACTTGATGGCACCTAACAACAACAATCAACCCTTTATACAGTTGAAATTCTCTTTTTGACAATGAATGCAATGCCATTCCTTTTCAATTTGTCATTACCAGCATAGTCAACCCTTCTCGGTGGTGTCTTATTAAGGGAAGTATAGATATAGAGAGACAGACAGTGACTGATGCCAGGCAACAATGGATGCAGATGCATCTAGATACCCAGGAATGCCAAAAATTGTTGGCAGCAGCAACCAGAAGCTGAAAGAAATTTTTGTGTAAAGTTGAAAGTTTTTTAAAACAAAAAGTTTTTTAAAAACTAACCACAAGTAATGTTTTTATTGACACTTTATATAAATCTGTATAAAATGTGATCATGCCAACTAGTAATAGGCCTTCTTTCTTTTTGTTAGTTTAAAAATAATTCTAGATGGGTATCTCATGTGGCGCTCAATCGCAAGGTTGATTTGAACCACAAGATCGGGAGTTCAAACTCACCAGCTGCTCCTCGGAAACGCTATACAGAATTGCTATGAGTTGGAACCGACTGGACAGCACTTAACAACAACAACATATGGATTTCTGGCATGGCACTGTAAAATCAGCAAACCACAAGGTTGGCAATTCAAACTTACCAGCCGCTCCCTGGAAACCCGATATAGGGTCACTATGAGTCAGAACCAACTCAACAGCACTTAACAACAACATAACTGATATACCACAAGTGGATATAACAAACAGAAATTTATTCTCGCACAGAGAAACTGGAAGTCCAAATTCAGGACACCAACTTCAAGGGTTAGCCTTTCTCTCTTTGTTTGTTCTAGGGAGAGGTCCTTATCATTAATCTTCACCTGGGTCCAGAAATTTCTCATCATAGGAACTCTGGGTCCACGGCACTTGCTTTGCTTCCAGCTCTTCTTTCTTGATGGTGTTGGTGTTGTTAAGTGTCATCGAGTCAGTTCCGATTCATAGTGACCCTGCATAGGGTTTCTAAGGAGGGGCTGGTGAGTTTGAACTACTGACTTTGCAGTTCAGGGCTTATCCTACAGCATCACACCAGGATTCCTTCTTGGTTGTAGTAGGTCCCCTTCTCTCCCTGCTCTCTTTTAAGTCTTGTAAGATAAAAGATGGTGCAGGCCACACCCCAGGGAATCTCCTTTTATATCCTTCAGGTATATGACCTATTAATTGGAGTATTGCATCCACCCCAACCCCCTTAAAATTGATTGGCTAATCACATCAGATCACATCATGGAGGTGATTTTATGATTACACAACTACCAAGCCACTGAAAATCATGTCCCGTCAAGTTCACACATATTTTGGGGTATCCAATTCAGTCCACAATAAAGGGCAAGCATAGACACATGGTCCAAGCAGAATAATTCCAATAATTTATCTATCTACTCTGCCCTCAAGGAGAAGGAAAGGAGCTCTGGTAGCAGTGGTTACAAATCGGGCTGCTAACCTCAAGGTCGGCAGTTCAGAAATACCAGCTGTCCTGTGGGAGAAAAATGAGACTTTCTGCTCCCTTAAAGAGGTTGGAAACCCTGTGCAGGGTCACTATGAGTCGGAATCAATTCCAGGGTACTTAACAACAACAAGGAGAAAGATGCTAACGCCTCAGTCCTTAAGCAAGGACTTTGCATAGTGACTTCCTTCCAAAGGTTACAGTATGGAGAGAACTGTAGCCTTTGGAAGTTAGAGAGAAAGACTTTAGAGATGAGAAACCTGGCAAAGATGATCCGAGCCAATAGCAACAGTGAAAATCATGTTGATAATAGGTACCCTTGATATGATGCAATGAAAATAGCATCTTTTCATTGTAGTTTCCTTTCCAAAAAGTCTAATCATATGAAAAAAAAAATCAGAAAAATAGAACATTCTACAAAATATCTCACTAGTTACACAAAAAAAATTGTCAAAGCCATCAAAAACAAGGGAAATCTGAGAAACCTTCACAGTTAAGAGGAGCCTAAGAAAACATGAAAACTTAATATAAGGTGGTGTCATGGAAGAAAATAAAAGTTGTTATGGATTGAACTGTATCCTCCCAACTGTATCCTAACCCTTATACCTGTGGGTATAATCCCATTTGAGACTAGAGATTTCTTTGTTATGTTATTGATACCGTATCAGTAAAGAGTGTATCTTAAAACAATTATTTTTGAGCTATAAAAGAACAGATTAGGCACAGAAAAAAGTAAGCACAGATGAGGGAAGACAGGAGCTATGCCACATGGAAATCAGCAAGGAACCAAGGAGACAAAGACCTTCCTCCAGAGCCTTCCTTCCAATGACAAAAGCCTTCCTTCTCTTAGAGTCACTGTCCTCAGTTCAGACTTCTTGTTTTCTAAACTCTAAGGGCATGAATAATTTCTCTTAGAAAGACTAACACAAGGTTGGTCCCTATGAGTTGGAGGTTAAAGAGATCCCAACTGTTGGACTTTCCCAACATATTATGCCTCTCCGTAGTCCTTGATATTAATCACCACTCCTCTTTTCCCTCAAGTCCCAGGGTTCTGCAATATCTCACAAAAATCACAATTGTCCAAAGAAATGGCTCACAAAATTGTGCAGGCTGGCAAGTCCCAAATCCATAGTTCAGAGACCAGTCTGGAGCTGAGGAACCAAAATCAGTAGGTCAGATGACAGGTGTTGATGCACCTGTTGATGCAAGAAGCTACCAGAGCTGGTGAATCCGGTCAGATGATGGGCTGAAAGGCCCATGAACTGGAGGTCAGACATAATAAGCCAGATGCCAAATCCAGGACCAAAGAAAGAACTTGTCCAAAGCAGTCTTATAGATTGTGATGCTCCCAGTGGAAACTAAGGGTGGTTACTTGAGTCACACTCTCTAGCAAGGTGTCATTGTTGTTATTAAATGCCCTCAAGTTGATTCCAACTCATAGCAACCATATACAAGGTTTCTGAGGAGCAATGGGTGCATTTGAACGGCCAATCTGTGGTTTGTCAGTCCATTGCTTATCCTACAGCACCACACCAGGACTTGTATATGCTCAAGATGAGTGAAAGCATATGTCTATACCAAAACTTGTACATGAATGCTTATAGCAGTATTTGTCATAATAGCCATAAAATGGAAACAATCCCAATTTTCCTCAACTGATGAACGAATAAATAAAATGTGACATATCCATGTAACGGATTACTGTTCAGCAATAAAAAGGGCAAGGGGACCATTTAAAAGAACATTCAGGTTATCCGCTGCTGTATAAACCACAAAACTCAGTGACTTAAAACAACAACAGTCAATTCTGTTATTCATAAATATGCAGTTTTGGCAGAGTTCAGTGAGAACAATTCATTTCTATTCCACATGGTGTCAGATGGAATGACATGATTGGGCCCTAGAGGATGCACTTTCAGGAGGTACAACTATTATGGCTAGTAAGTTAGTATAGGCTTTTGACTGGGAACTCAGATGGGCTGTTTCCAGTCCTCTTAACAAACTGCTGGGACTTTCTTACAACATGGTGGCTAGATTGCAAGAGCAAATGTCCCCAAGAGCAAGGTAGAAATACCTGGAGGTTTTGTGATATGGCCTCAGAAGTCACTTGACCTCTTTTCTGTCATACTGTAATTGGCCAAGGCAGTCGCAAAGGTCTCCCAATTTTCAGAGGACAGGAAATTGACACCTTGTGATGGGGAAATAACAAAATTCTAGAAGAAAATGTGGATGGAAGATATTATTACACTCACCTTTAAGAAATATAATCTGCACAGAGACTATTGTAGTTGTTAGGTGGCAGAGAGTGGTGACCTGGACTTGGGGGGATATGGCTCAGGTGGGGATGGAGAGCAGCGAATAAACAAAGAGGTATTGAGGAGGTTAGATGTTAAGACTGCCAATCGTTTAGGTAAGGAAGTTCAAGGAGAGTTAACCGTAGACAGAAGATGTTCAAAGTTTGCGACAGTCTGAAATAACCTGAGGAGAAAGTATAGAGAAAGGTCTCAGCCTTGAAGTGAAAATCAAGCAGAAGGAGAGAGGAAATAGAGATGACTAACTCTGAACGGAGCAGAAATATGGAACATTTGCTGTTGTAGGGGTGGTTGAGATAAGTTTTCTCTTGAACATTAATCCTGGCCCATTGACTCAGGCCTGAGGCCAAGAAAATCAGTCTGTGGATTGATGGTGATGGTACAAACTGGGCTTTGATGCTATGGTTGCAGATAGGAGCAAGAAGCTGTCAGAGAATGGAAGCAGAGGGGTCAGGAACCAGGTTAAAGTGTTTGGGGTTGTTGGGTTTTTTTCCTGGAGATGAGGAGCCAGGAAGATGTTAACTCTGGCATAGATTCAGAGCCACAGCCTGAGATCTTTTAAGAACTAGAGGTTAGAGTGGTGGCATCACCGGGACCCTGCCAATTGGCTGTCCACCTGATCCAGTGTTGGCAACTCAATGTTGGCCACTCCCAGTAGATACTAACCACAGGCTGGACAGCATTATGCTGGGACTCCAAATCCAAGCTGCAGGCCTAGAAAATGCCTGGAGATGGCACCAGAGAGCCAAGGCTGAGGGGTCCTAGGCTGGTTGGCAGAGGTATGATATTGGGAGGAAAACAAGGCCACTTGAGAAGCACTTTCTTCCCTTCTTCATGTGAAGCTTGCACATCGGTTTTACAGATGGTGATAATAATCCTTATTATTACCTTTATTATGCCAGTTACCAGTTACTGAGCCCATCTCAACTCCCCTTGTTTTACATTTTTGTTATCCCACTCACTGTGAGACCTTAATCATGTAATCTGATCTCTCTGAGCCTCAGCTACCTCATCTGTCAAATGGGGACAATTACAGCACCCAGGCAAAGTCCTGCTGGGGTGCTGTGGGCTAATGCACTGGACTACAAGGTCAGTTTGAACCACATGGTCAGCAGTTCAAGCTCACCAGCTACTCCTTGGAAACCCGATACAAAGTCACTATGAGTTGGAGCTGACTCAATGGCACTTAACAACAACAACCACACAACACCTAGAAGATCAGTGTGACATTTAAGTATAACAGTGTACCATCAAGAGAACAGTGCTTAGAGCGTACACTTAACAATGAAAATTGAGCAAGACTCCCTCGCAGTTGCTTCTCCATGCTCAGTCTTCACTCAGTCACCAACACCTTAGTCTGACTTAGCAAGGTAGCCTGTTACAGCAAAACCTATCCTCTGAAGACTGAAATTTCATCCTGGCTCCTCTACTGGCCAGCTGTGTGGTCTTAAGCAGTCAGCCTCTCAATTCAACTTCCTCTCTGAAAAACTGGGATCTTTAATTAGGATTAAATAAGGTAATGTCTATGTCTTAGGCTGGGTTCTCTAAGGAAACAAAACCAGTGAAGTTCATATATGAATACAGTAGAGAAATTTATCTCAGGGAAATAGATCATGTGGTTGTAGAGGCAGGCAAGTTCCAAGTCCATGAGTCAAATGTCAGGTTGTGTTCATCTGCAGGGGCTGATGAACACAAAATTCACAGATCAGACTACAAGCTGCTGGCTGTGGAGGTGAATGAATTCAAGATCAGCAGGTAAGATGACAAGCTGCTGACTCACAGTCTGCAAAGGCTAACGACTCTCAGAATTGGCAGGTTGTTGATTCAAGTCTAAAGGGCCAGAGGTCAGTTGATGATGAGCCAGATACAGGATCCAGATCCAACAAAAAGCAAAATAGCGTTGCCAGAACTCCATAGGACCACAGCCCAGGAAACTCCCTTCCAACTATCAGATGTGGATGACTACATCATAACTGTCAAACCACTGAGAATCATGGTCCAGCCCAAAGACACACAACCTTAACCATTACAACCTAGAAAGGGCTCAGCACATGTCTGAGAGCATGAGTGCACAATAAATGTTCATGTCTCTTTGCCATCTTCCCTGTTCCCTTGCAGCCACAGTCATGAAGGTCAAACTGCTGTTTCAACAGGTACAAGATCTACCCTGGCCACAGGAATCACTACACCAGGACCCCTAGAAGAAGGTTTTCCAATTTCTTAATGCAAAATGCAAGATGGCATTATTTTCCAAGAAGAACCCTTGGCAAATAAACTGAACTGCCCTCTACAGAAGTAAGCACCAAAAAAGGACAATCAAAAGAAACTCAAAAGAAAAGAACCTGCTGGACAGTAAATTCCAGAGGGCCATCACTGGTGAAATGAGCAGGTTTACAAAGCAGATCATCAGTTTTACATTCAACAAATCGTATACTTCACTTTATTTCAATAATTGCAATCTCTTCCAAATTTTGCATTTTTGGCAAGTTCCCAGGTGATGATGAGGGTGCTGGGCTGGAACCACACTCTGACAACTTCTGCTTCTCAACTCTCCCCAGTTTCTCTGTTTCAGGCTGGTGGCCTCAGGGCTTGGGTGATTCTGGGAATGAGGACTACTCAAAGAAGGTCAAGGTTGCAGGTGAGGTAAGAAAAAGGATCTGTGTTTAACTCTGGAATCTGCTGCTTTATACCAGCTAATGTCAGGGTGTACCTAGGACCCCACTTCACTCCCCGCTCCCAGGCAACACACAGACTTAGAGCTGGGAGCTCAGCTCGACTCCTCCTGCCCACTCGGTTCCCACAAGGAGGAGTTGCTGGAGAAGCTACCGGATCCTGCATCCCCTCATACTCATCCAGAGCAAGCCCGCATCCCTCTTCTCACAGATGTTTCTCTCACCCTCCTCTCGGCTCTGAAATTCCCTCAAAAGCATTCACTAGTAATTTTTCCAAATCACAGTAATTACTTCATTACTCTGATATTAATAGACTTCACTTGGCATCAAGAAGCCATTTGAAACATACCAGGCCCTGTTTGCTGGGAGGCATTCTTAAAGGTGGCCCTGCATAAGGACTGCCTAGACCCCTCCCCAACCTGCCTTCCTTTCCACAAGCTCTGGCCTGTGTCCAAGAGAATCCTTGTGCCACAGGCTCCTGGGAAATGGTGGGGGCTCAAATCATTCACCAGAGGTAGAGACTGAGGTCTAGACTCAAAGGAAAGCTGAGGTAACACCCAAAACGGAATCCAGGGTTTCTGGCCTCCCTGAACTACCTTTCCCCCATCCTCCTCTAAGCTTTGTCCCAAGCCAGGTCTAGAGATCCTCCAAAGCCCAGCCTAGAGCAGGAGAGTCAGCAATGGCAGGAGTTCAAGGCTTCCCAGGACCCTCTTGAGCCACTCCCCCAAGCAGGAACATTTCCCAGCTCTCCCCCTTGCCTCCCAATAATACCTAATAGTTCCTGAGTATGTGGAGTCTTGGTGTGGCGCTGTAGGATAAGCACTAGACTACTCACCACAAGGTTGGTTGTTCAAACTCACCAGCTGCTCCTTGGAAACCCTGTCCAGGGTCACTATGTGTGGGGACTGACTTGTGGTGTGTGGTTCAGTGGTAGAACTCTCACCTTCATACAGGAGAGTCGGGTTCTTCTGGGGCCACTACACCTCAGTGTTCAACTGTCAGTGGAGACTTGAGTGTTACCAGGATGCTGAACAGGTTCCAGCAGAAGGACTTCCAGACCTTCTAGGAAAAAAGATTCTGGTGATCTACTGAAAATCAGACAATGAAAACCTTATGGAGCACAATAATCTGATTGACAACCTATCATATGCTGTTGTTGTTGTTGTTAGGTGCCAT
>NW_006408557.1:17701853-17709418 GCF_000296735.1 Chrysochloris asiatica | reverse complement strand
AAGTTCTCTGTCAATGTATGCTTCCAGCTGTTTCTGTATTACTTATCATGGGATGACATATTTCACTGTGTTGTACATGTTGTTGTTGTTGTTAAGTGCTGTCAAGTCAGTTCCAACCCATAGCAACGCTGTATAGGGTTTCCAAAGAGCAACTGGTGAGCTTGAACCACCAACCTTGTAGTTCAAATGACTTTACGGTCTGGCGCATTAGCCCACAGCGCCACACCAGGACATAAATCCAGGGACCAACTCGGTGGCAGTTAACAATGGGTGGTAATTTACTTAATCCTCACAGCACTTCTATGAGGTAACTGCTGTCATTTAACTAGTTTTAAAGATAAAGACTGAGTCACAGTGAAAAGAAGGCTGCATAATTGTAACTAGGGAAGTCCTTGGGGAGAACTCCAGGCTGGAGCCAGTCAACTACTTTACATTGATATTCTGGGATTCTTGTCTTCCCACCCTGAGGTTTTCTTATCTCTGGTGCCTGCAACTTCTATGTGTTGTTGTTGTTGTCAAGTGCCATTGAGTTTGTTCCAACCCATAGCAACCCTGTATTGGGTTTCTGAGGAGCAGCTTGTGAGCTTGAACCACCAACCTTGCAGTTCAAAGTCTGGCGCATTTACCCACAGTGCCACACCAGGACTCCTAGAAGACATTATGCTTAGTGAAATTAGTTAATTACAAAAGGATAAATATTGTATGAAACCACTATTGTAAAAACTGACTTTGCTGTCCAGCACATTAACCCACAGCACCACACCAGGACTCCTCAACTTCTATGTAGATCCCAGGAAAATAACCAAATGTGGCTCACATGTATTGAGTGCTTATTGTATACCAGATACTTTCCTTACATGATCTCACTTCATCCTCAGGACCACACTCTATCATATGGATTTTTACTTTTTATTGTGAAATGAGCAGGTTTACAGAGCAGATCATTAGTTTTATAGTCAACAGATCATATACTTTATTTCACTTTATTTCAATAATTGCTGTCTCTCCATGTATCATCAGTTAGCCCATTTCTTCCCTGTGATGCCTGTTTCCATTTTATCTTCTTTCCCCATCCCCTTGAATTTTGTCCTTAGTTAATACTACCCTTTTGGTCTTGAATGACTGACCATTCCATGGTGTGCATACCCCACTGGTGTTGTTGTCCCCCCTATATATCTATCTACTGCTTAGTTGAAAATTGAACCATGAGGATAAGTTCAGTTGCAGATCTGAAAGGTGATCGAGAGTCATAGTCTAGGGTTCTTCCAGTCTCTTTCTGACCAGTAAGCCTGGCCTTTTTATGATTTTGAGTTTGTTCCACATTGTCTCCCACTCTTTCCAAGACCTCCTAATGTGATCCCTTTCAGGACAGTAGGTATTGGTAGCTGAGCACCATCTAGTACTTCTGGTCTCAGAGTCGTGGAGATTGATGTTCATGTGTTCCATTAGACCACTGGACTAACTGCTTCCAAGTAGCTTCAATTTTCATCACTTTTCTTTTCTCCGCACAAAGAGAGACCACCAGTTGCACTTTTGATGGCTCATGAGTTTTTTAAGATTCCAGTCACTACTTGAAAAAGTAGGATGTAGAACACTGTCTTTATGGACTATGTTATGTCAATTGAGACATAAGAATTTAATGGACCCTATTTCAGATGAGGAAACTAGGAGTTTCTGCCGAAGGACTGACTCACTGTCAATAGCAGATCTGGAATTCAAATTCAAGGTTGACTGACTCCCAAGTCTGTTCTAACCATGAGACTCTTCTGCAAGTGCCTGACTCGCCATGTCTCAGTTTCTTCACCTGTAGTAATTGCAACACCACTGATGAGGGTTCACTGAGTACCAGGCACCCATTTGCCATAGTTCCTGTCTGGCCCATTGCATTTGATCCTATTACTACATTTGAATGTATAAACTGTTGTAATAACCGAGCCAGGCTGCCTTGCTCATACTTGCCCAGCTCTAGGTTGATGTAAGTGGGTTTTCAAGTCTATGACAGTCTGGAGACATTGCCCAGGAAACAAGGTCCCCAGATGAAGGAAAGAGCAGCCTTAGCAGAAAGGTAGCCCACACAGGCCAGGGCTGGAGAGTGACTGGGCAGCCAGAGACCAGACAAGCCAAGCTGGATGGAGGGGGGCAATATAGAGGATCCTTTGTCAGACCAGAAACTGCAAGGCTGCCCTATCCCCACCATCTGGCTCTAACTCCAGCCCACTGATGCATGATGGGAAAATTGTGGGGTGGGGGGCTGCCCACCTGCTCTGCCTCTTGGGAGAAGCCAACCCAAGACCTCCCAGGTCCATATGGTCAACATGTCCCCAGGCCCTGACCACCCCTGGGGACTTCTTTTGACAGGCTGGAATTGGCCGGGAGTGTGGCCAGCTTGCCAGGGTCATAGGTCACTGTTAATCTGCCAGCACAAGGGAGGGCAGGCAGGTGGGCAGGCAGCCGGTGTGGGCAAAGCCCTGGCAGTTCCTGCCGTCTGCTCTGGTGGCGGTAGGAGATTTTCTTCTTTGGGAAGGCAGCAAATAGGGTGAAAAGAATACAAGACTCTAGGAAAATGCAGATGATCGGGTCTTGCTACTCAGTAATTCTGCTTCTAGGTTGGGACTCCAGAGAAACTGTCACCCGTGTGCTCCCAAAGTCATTGCATCACCGTATGAGACAGTGTAATATAGGAACCACCCCTATGCCCATCAGCAGGGGCCTGGATAAACGTGGGAACTGATGCTGCTTCCTCAAAGCAACTCAACGTTTGGGTCTAAGAACCAAGTCTCCTATGTCAACATGCCTTGAGTCTTTAAGGAAATTTCTTGCCTGGAAGACAAGACTGTAAGTCCCTGGGTTATGAACTCCAGACAACTAACTTATATTTACCCTTTGAAAGGACTGAACTCACCCTTACTTCAGACAAGTCTTCACTACAATCACCATCACTTGCAGTTCACGCAGCTTTTAAATCATTGAAAAGGCTTCCAGCCTTTTCTTGCCCTAAAATCCACTTCTTGTTGTTAAATGCCTTCAAGTCAGTTCCGACTCATAGTGACCCTGTATAGGGTTTCTAAGGAGCAGCAGGTGAGTTTGAACTGCCAACCTTGTGGTTCAAACTGATCTTGAAGTCCAGTGTTTTATCTCATAGTACCACACCAAAACCCAGTACCATACAGTTAATTCTGACTCATCAAGATCCTGTAGGACAGACTAGAACTGCCTCATAGGCCATCAGTCTTTATAGAAGCAGGCTGACACATTTTTCTTCCACAGAGAAGCTGGTGGGTTCAAACTGCCGACGTTTCAGTTTGCAGCCTAGCACTTAAGCTGTGTGCCACCAGGGTTCCTTTTCTTGCACTAACCCCTGCTGTAGAGTCAATTTCATAGCAACCCTATAGGAGAGAATATAACTGCTCCATAGGGTTTTCGAGACTTCAAACCCTTAGGGAGCAGACTGCCACATGTTTCTCTTGCAAAGCAACTGGTAGGCTTGAACCACTGACCTTGCTGTTAGCAGCCCAGTGCTTAACCCAATTTGCCACCAAGGCACCTTTCTTGCACTGTTGTTGTTGTTACTGTTAAGTGCCGTGGAGTCCTAGACACCCTGTATAGGGTTTTTGAGAAGTGGCTGGTGAGTTTGAACCACTGACCTTGTGGTTCAAGCCAACCTTGTAGTCCAGTGCTTATCCTACAGCGCTACATCAGGACTCCTTTCTTGTACTAAAGTAAGGTTAATAAGAAGCTTATGCAAATTTGGTTATCTTCAACTCACTTACAAATTTGACTTAAAGACATACTTGGGAACGAATCTCATTCTAATTCAGGGGCTTCCTGTGATAAATAACTTCATTGTTTGCTTCAAGATATATATATATAGATATAGATATATAGCTATATATATATATCTATATAGATATATAGATATAAGGAGCTCTGGTAGCGTAGTGGTTACGAATCGGGCTGCGAACCTTAAGGTCAGCGGTTCGAAACTACCAGCTGTTCTGCAGGAGAAAGATGAGGCGTTCTGCTCCCGTAAAGATTAACAGCCTTGGAAACCCTGTGCAGGATCTCTATGAGTCAGAACCGACTCCACAGCACATAACAACAACAACATATATATTTAACTTTTTATTGTGAATTGAGTGAAGGTTTACAAAGTAAATAGTCTGGCATTCAGCAAATCATCTACTTTGTTTCTTTACAATGATTGCAATCCCCTCCATGTACCATCCGCTAACAGTATTTACCTCTATTCACTTTAAATTTTTAACTTTTGCATTCCTCCCACTTCAGGACATTGCTGCAGACCAATTTGTTTGGGCAGTTTGCTCACTTTGGTCAACAGCTCTCTCATCAGACACAGATTACCTAGCAACATTTCAAGCATCTCTTCTCACATGGCCACTGTTCTTAAACTCTGTAACAAACTTCGTCCAATCTCAATCAGCTTTCTGCCATAAAAGACTTACCTGAAACCACTTTATTGAACTGAACTCACCCTCATTGTTCCATTTTCAGCCAAGCAATAGATAGGTATTTTGTTGTTGTTGTTTGGTGCCATCAAGTCAGTACCGACTCTTAGCGACTGAAACACTGCCCGATCCTGGGTATATAGTGGGGACAAAAACACTAGTGGGGTATGCACACATGGTTGGTCATTTGAGATCAAAAGGGCAGCATTAACTAAGGGTAAAATTGTGAAGGATGGGAAAAGAAGATAAAACAGAAACAAGAATCACAGGGAGGAAGTGGGATAACTGATGTCACTAGGAGGAGATTTGCAATCATTGAAATAAAGGGAAGTAATATTTGATTACTTGGAGTCCTGGTGTGGTGCTGTGGGCTAATGCACTAGACTACAAAGTCAGTTTGAACTGCAAGGTCAAGGTTCAAGCTCCTTGGAAACCCTGTACAGGGTCACTATGTGTCAGAACCGACTCGATGGCACTTAACAACAACATTTGATTGGAGTTCTGGTGCGGCACTGTAAGATACGCACTTGACCATAAGGTCAGTTTGAAGCACAAGGTCGCTCTTCAAACTCGCCAGCTGCTTCTCAGAAACCTTATACAGGGTCACTGTGAGTAGGAAACTGACTCAGAGGCACTAACAACAACACTATTTGATTATATGGGAGCCCAGAGTCTTAAACCTTAAAAATATAGTTCCCTGTGCATTAATGCATTGGACTGCAAAATCAGTTTGAACCATAAGGTGGGCAGTTCAAGCTCACCAGCTGCTCCTGGAAAACCCTATACAGAGTCCTACGAGTATGAACAGTGGAGTCCTGACATGGCACTGTGGGTTAGTGTGCCAGACTGCAAAGATATTTGAACTGCAAGGTCAGTGGTTCAAGCTCACCAGCTGCTCCTTGGAAACCCTATACAGGGTCACTATGGGTCAGAATCCACTCAATGGCACTTAATAACAATAACAACAATGGTCGGAACAGAGTGGATGGCAATTAACAACAGCAGTCACCTAATCCTAGGCCAGTGCCTACAGAAATCTACCCTGCCAGAGGCCAGAGACCATATGCTTATGAATGGGGCTAGTCCAAAGGAGTAAAAAAGATTGAATTTGAGTGTTCTAAAAGTTTTCTGAAGGGGCTCTGATAGCATAGTGGTATGAGTCAGGCTGCTATCCTGAAGGTCAGCAGTTTGAAACTATCAGCTATTCCATGAGGGAAAGATGAGACTTTCTGCTCCCATAAAGATTTACAACCTCGGAAACCCTATGCTATGAGTCAGAACCAACTCCATGAAACACTACCACCATCACCACCACCAAAAGGTTTATGTGTTTGACTGCCTTATGGATATTGGTTTCTCTCTGTAAAATGGAGTCCTAGTGTGGCATCATAGGATAAGCACTAGGCCTCAAAGTCAGTTTGAACTGCAAGGTCAGTAGTTCAAACTCACCAGTCACTCCTTGGAAACCCTAGACAGGGTTACTATGAGTTGGAATTGACTTGATGGCACTTAACAAGAAATGTGGCACTATAGGATAAGCACTGGACCCCAAAATCAGTAAACTGCAAGGTCAGTGGTTCAAACTCACCAGCAGCTCCTTGGAAACCCTAGACAGGGTCCTGAGTCAGAACCAACTCAAAGGCACTTAACAACAATCACCACCTTTTTTTTTCTTTTTTTAACTTTTTATTATAAATTGAGTGAAGGTTTACAGAACAGACTGTCAGTTTTATAATCAACAAATTATGCTCTTCATTTCATCTCAATGATTGCATTCCCCTCAATGTAACATCATTGGCTCTAATTCTGCCCTGTTTCTTGTTTCCATTCTTTCTTCTTTCCCAACTCAGCTCTCTTTTGTTTAGGAGAAAGGTCATTATCTCCTTTCAGCATTGGTAGGCCAGGCATGCCTTGGCGACCTCCATGTGTCTTGGCATCAACTGTCAACTGGGTCAAGGAGCTTTTCGACTCATGGACCTGGGTCCAAAGGACATGTTCCACTGGACTCTCTTCCTTCTTGGTGGTGGGTTCCTCCCTCTCTGTTGGCTTCTGTTTCCTTTTATCTCTTTTATTGGTTTTGTTTTTTAAACTTTTTGCTGGGAATTGAGTGAAGGCTTACAGAACAGATCATCAGTCCAACATTCAACAAATCATATATTTCGTTTCATATAATGATTGCAATCCCCTCCATGTAAGATCAGTATTTACTTTATTCACTTTAACTCTTACACTCCTTCCTGTTTCTTCCATTATCTTCATCTTTTCATCTTTCCTTTGCCAACCTCCCTCTTGTTGTACACTGTCTTCCCCATTACCCAGGTTAACGTGTGTCTACTCTCTATCCAGTGAATAATTTTCCCTTTCCTCCCACCCTGTTAACCCTCATAGAATGTTGCTTTTAGCATTCAAACCTTTTCTTATCGTTTTGCAACAATGGTATCATACAATATTTTTCCTTTTTTTTTAATGTAAGCTATTTTATCTTTTTGTTGTGAATTGAATGAAGGTTTACAGAACAGATCATTAATCCCATAGGCAAGAAATTTTGTGACAAAGACTTTGTGCCATTACAATGATTGCAATCCCCTTCATGTATCATCAGCTAACAGTGTTTACCTCTAGTCACTTAATTGTTTTCATCCCTTCAATCCCACCCACCCTGTTTGCTTTTGTTGTTAGGTGCCATCAAGTCAGTAACCATCATAAAATGTTTCATTTAGCAAGAAAATATTTTCTTTAATTTTTCCAACAATTTGTTATGTGTCGAGTCAATACCGACTTATAGCGACACTATGCACAACAGAACAAAGTACAGCCCAGTCCTGTGTCAATCTCACAATCGTTGCTGTATTTGAGATTGGCACAGGACCAGCTGCCACTGCATCAATCCACTTCATTTGGGGGTCTTCTTCTTTTTCTCCTACCCTCCACTTTACCAAACATGATATCCTTCTCCAGGGACTGATCCTTCATGACAGTATGGCCAAAGTATGAGAAACAAAGTCTGACCATCATGGCTTCCAGGGAGCATCCGAGCTGTACTTCTTCAAACACATATTGGTTTGTTCTTTTGGCAGTCCATGGTACTTTTAATATTCT
>NW_006408557.1:17693881-17697798 GCF_000296735.1 Chrysochloris asiatica | reverse complement strand
AACAATAATGAGGTTGGCCCAGGATCGAGCAGTATTTCATTCTGCTGTGCATAAGGTCACTATGGGTTGGTACTGATTCGATGGCACCTAACAACAACAACAACAACAATTTAACTCAGCATGAAGTCCTCCAGGTTCATTCACACTATGGGGTGTTTCATATATTTCTCTTTATTTTTAACATTGCACAGTATTTCATTGTTGGTGCCAAAGTTTGTTTAACCATTCTTCTGTTGATGGGCATTTAGGCTGTCTCCATTTTATTGCTGTTGTAAATAGTGCTGCAATGAACCTGGGTGTGTGCTCATTCGCTTGTAAGATCCTAGTTGCTATTGACTAAGGAGCTCTGGTAGCGTAGTGGTTACGAATCGGGCTGCGAACCTTAAGGTCAGCTGTTCGAAACTACCAGCCGCTCCGCGGGAGAAAGATGAGGCTTTCTACTCCCGTAAGGATTTACACCCTCGGAAACTCTGTACAGGGTCGCTATGGGTCGGACCCGACTCGATGGCACTTAACAACAACAACAAAGTAAGATGTAGATAATTGTCTTTGTGGACTATGTTATGCCAATTAACCATGGCATCCTCCAAAAATATCCCTACTGCCACGTTCTGAGGCACTAAGATCACCTCAAGAGACTATTCTACTTTGTTGTAGAAAGTTTAATAAATTCAGCTTTGCTTAATATTAGGTTTTCCCCTAATGATCTTTCTGGAGAAGTCCACAGTAGACAAATAAAATATGGTCAGTTTATACAATGGAATATTCTACAGCAAGTAAAGGGAATTAACTAGAAATGGATAGATTTTGAAAACAGAAAATTGAGTGAAAAAAGACAAGCTGCCAAAAGATATGGGTAAAACATTATCCCAACTCTATAAAAATTTTAAAACACACAAATAATATTGTATATCATTTCAGGATGGAGTCCTAGTGTGGTACTATAGGATAAGCTCTGGACTACTAACCACAGGGTCAGCTATTGAAAACCACCAGCCACTTCTTGACCCTATTCAGAGTTGCTGTGAGTTGGAACCAACTCGATGGCACTTAACAACAATTATTTTAGGATAGACTCATATTTAGTACAAGTCTAAAAACATGCACTGGATTTATGAAAACTCAAAGTAATTCGTAGAAACCAGGTAATTCATAGAAGCCTTATTAGGAGGCAAAAAGGACACTGGGATAAAAGAAGTGTAGACCTAAAGGTTTAAATTTAAAAGACAACTTGAAACAACAGTATTAATATGATAGTATTAGATTACACGGGAAAATATGAGGGGACTTCAAAAATTTCATGGGAAAACCCCGTCTTTAATTCTGTTTTTCCACAAACTTTTTAAAGCTTCTTCACAGGTACCCAAGTTACTCATTTCCTAAAATTACTATATTTTTTACTAGAAATGATAAGTAAATATAATCTTGTATTTCATGAGTTAAAATGAGCCCAACAAAAACTAACAACAACAATATGCTTTTCTGTATTTAAAAAAGAGTGGAAATATTCCCAAATCCTGATATGGCACTGTAGGGATAAGCACTGGACTGCAAGTTCTATTTGAACAGCAAGGTTGGCAGCTCAAATTCACCAGCGGCTCCTCGGAAACCCAATGAAGGTTCTCTGTGAGTCAGAACCAACTGGATGGCACTTAACAACAAGGAAGAAAGCAGGGCAGGTCAGACTTAGCCCCATTGTCTATGAGGTAGACCTGCTTGGCACAGAAAAGTCATTTCACCTCCATTACCTTTGAATGGAGAGCTGTAAGGAAGTAAGCATTGTGGAGGTGCTTTCACCCAGAATTTACCCAGAAGGTCAGGAGATCAGCTGGGGAAACTGAATCAAAGGCTGGCGAGATGACTCTGGAAGAAGGAAGTGGAGGGCCACTGACCTTACATTGATGGCCAAGAACGTCACAGACTTCTAAAAGCCTGCTCCAGAGTTGGAAGTAGAGATTCAGAGATCCAAGGGTCTGCCCACAGTCACACGTGACAGAGCTGAAGTGTGGCCCCGGAGCTGAAATTCACATCTCTATAACACCCTAAGTGTTCCCAGTAGATGAGGGTCCTGCAGGTCAGAAAATTTAAGTAAGGAAGATAACAAGAACAGTGTTGATATTTAATGAACACTTGCTATGTTCCAGACTGAGCTCTGAATATACAACCCCGGTATGCTTCCTGCACAGATTTGGCAACTGAGTCTCAGATAATCAAGGGATTTGCCCAGGATCACACAGCTAATAATGTTGTCTACTGTGTGTGTGCTGAGCTGTAAGGACTCCAACTAAGTATGGTAGGGTTAGGATTCAAACCATTGGCACCACTGCCTCCCAGGGAATGAATGAACCACTCAAGCTATCTCTCCTGCTGTCCGTCTTCTGTCTCCGCCTCCCTCCCAGTCCTGGACAGAGCCCAGGAAGAAGCTTCCCTCTGGACCTGGAGGCCAGTCATACTGTGTGCCCTTGGGTGCCATGTGGGAGGCTCACAGGGTTGTGACTTCCAGGCCATCTCTAACCTTTGTCAGTGACACCTACCCAGGTCACAGGTGTTCCTGCAAGTGACTGCTGTGTGACCTTCTTCCTTTCCTGGGCTCCAAATTCTCCTTCTGGTCCCAGTCAGCCGCATGTCAGATAGGTACCTGCTCAGCCACCAAAAGCCCAGCTGGGTCCCAGAAAGAGCCATCTGCCCATCACACCTCATACAAACCCCAGAAAACAGTGTCAGATCCCCAGCACTGCTCCAGTTCACCTCTCCCTCTCTGAATTAGCTCAGGCTCCAGAACCTCAGAGAGAGGAATGGAACCTGTTTGGGTCTTAAACTTAGGCCCCCCCCATCATAAACTCTTCTTTAAAAAGGTGGTCAGGGAGCATTTGGTTGGAATAATCATGAATATGGTGCTGTAGTCCTGGTGTGGTGCTGTAGGATAAGCACTCAACCATAGCTCACCAAATTTACCAGCCACTCCTTGGAAACCCTATTATAGGCTTGCTATGAGTTGGAACCCTAAAGACGCTTAACAACAATATGGTGCTGTAGGATCAACACTGAACTGCTAACCAAAATGTCAGCGGTTCAAACCCACCAGCTGATCCTTGGAAACCCTATACAAGGTCACTATGAGTGGACTCCCTGGCATTTAACAATATTTATTATTATTGTAATTAAAATAATGACATTAACAAAAAACAGAGTATCAATAACAGTTGACCTTGAGAACTTAACATTGAATTTTCTCAAGAATGCTATGAGGACCCATTTGACCTAGCCTTGATGGTTTGATAATCAGAACACCACTAGTTGTTGTTAGGTGCCATTGAGTCGGTACTGACTCATAGCGACCCTATGTACAACAGAACGAAACACTGCCCGGTCCTGGGCCAGCCTCACAATTGTTGCCACGCTTGAGCCCATTGATGCTGCCACTTTGCCAATCCATCTTGCTGGGGGTCTTCCTCTTTTTCTCTGATCCTCCACCTTACCAAACATGATATCCTTCTCCAGCAAACTTGACTAAAGGAGGATTAAAAAAAAAGAACAAAACAAATTTTGATAAAGGAAAAGAGGGTAAATTGCTACAATTTGATTAACTTGACCTATACTCATAGAGGTTATGTTGTTTAGTGCCGTTGAGTTGATTCCGACCCATAGAGACACTGTATAGGGTTTCCAAGGAGCAGCTTGAACCACTGACCTTGCAGTTCAAACGACTTTGCAGTCTGATGCATTAGCCCACAGCGCCACGCCAGGACTCCACTCATGGATGTAGTAACTCTAAGTACCAACAGAGAGGGAAGGAATCTTTACATCAAGTAGCAATGCTATCTCCACTGTACACAGGGTAGATAGGGATGGGCAACTAAGATATTGACTACCTAAAATGAGGGGGTGATAAAGGCATGAAGTGACTGGCTTACAAG
>NW_006408557.1:17689627-17692491 GCF_000296735.1 Chrysochloris asiatica | reverse complement strand
CTGATGGTACATGGAGGAGATTATAATCATTGTAGTGAATGAAATAAAGTGTATGATTTGTTGAATGTATCTGCCCTGTAAACTTTTACTCAATCCACAATAAAAACCTTAAATTAAAAAAATTTTAAAAAGAGGAAAAAAAGAATGCTATGAGATCAGTAATATCACTTTACATTTCGAAGAAGTGAAAATCAAGCTCAGAAAGGTAAGGGAATTTGTCTAATGTCACAAAGCTGCCAGTAGTGGAGACTGGAGAGTTAGAGGACCTGGGAGCTAGTCCTGACCTGCTGCTTCCCAGGAGATTTAAAGATTCTGACTATAGGCAAAGTAGAACTGCCCCATGGTGTGGTTAAGTGCCGTCTAGTCAGTTCTGACTCATAGTGACTCTGTATAGGGTTTCTGAGGAGCAAGTGGTAAGCTTGAACCACCGACCTTGCTATTCAAACTTACTTTTGAACATTAACCCACAGCGCCACACCAGGACTCCAGAACTGCCCCATAGGAGCTTTAATTTGTATGGAAACAAATTACCGCATGTTTCTATCTTGGACGAGCTGGTGGGTTGGAACTGCTGATGTCTCAGCGGTCAAGCTCTTAACCACTGTGCTGTGGGAGCTCCTACTGGGGGACTTAAAGAAATCAAATCCTCTCCAAGCCTTAAATTACGCAGGTGCTGCGGCTGCTGCTACTGTATACAGTCGAGTCCAACTCATAACAACAATGTAGAGGTACCGAGGCTATAAATCTTTACAGGAGCAGAAAGCTTCATCATTTTCCCATGGAACAGCCAGTGAATTAAAACTACTGACTTTGCAGTTAGCAACCCAATGCTACCAGTGCTCCTAGAAAAAGGCGAAGAGATAGTAGAAGCAGATTGTCCCATAAGCAAGCTAAGTAGGGGTTTATTTGAATAATTTCACATGAGTTTTACCACATGTAAAATTGTCACTACAGATTAGTAAATAAACACAAGTAATCCCACTCTTACCTTGTTTACTGGGAGCACAGTGGGTCCACAGGATAAGCTCTGCACTATGAACCATAAGGATGGTGCTTTGAAACGCCACAAGAAAAAGATGAGGCTTTCAGCTCCTGCAAAGATATACAGCCTCGGAAACCCTCCATACACAAGGTCAGCATGAGTCAGAGCCAACTGGATGGCACTTAACAACAGCAATCTTGCTTACTGGATACTCCGTTTTTGTCAGGGATTATCAAATTGAACACAAATTGTAATTTTGTAGGAAAGTGCTGCAGGGTTGGGAAGAAGGCAGATGCCAGACATCCCTAGAAGCAGAATCTTTGACATAGTGAAATAATATGAAACTGTTTGCTACAGATTAAGAAAACACAAGTAAACCCATGTTTACATTGCTTGTTAGGTAATCTGACTCTGGGGAAATAGAATACAAGCAAACATGCACTGAGCAGCATGCATAGTTTGACAGAGGCCCTGTGATCAGAAAGCATAGGGTGAGAAGAGGAAGCATATGGAATCTCATTCATTCTAAGAATTATGATTTCTTCTTAGCCCCATTTCACTTAGAGGCATAGAGTGATTAAGTAATTTGCCCAAATCATACAGCTGGTAGACACAGATTGAATCCAGACCTGTCACTTTTACTACACCAAAGATCAGTCAGCAAGTTCCTGATCCGAAACTGGTGGCCTTGAATGCAGCATGAAATTTGGACTTTGTCCCCCCTTAATTAGATATATTTATTATGTGTTATTGTTGTTAAGTGCCGTTGAGTCAGTTCCAACCCATAGCAACCCTGTATAGGGTTTCCAAGGAGCAGCTGGTGAGCTTGAACCACTGACCTTGCCGTTCAAACTGACATTGCAGTCCAGCGCATTAACCCACAGTGCCACACCAGGACTCCATATATTATATATGTAATATACAATCCAATACAGTAGCCACTAAAACATCATTATTTAAATTTGAATTAAGATTAAGAATTCCATTTCCCCATATCACTAGCCACATTTCAAGTGCTCAGTAGGCACATGTGGTTAATGACTATTGTATCAGTTAAGCACTGATCCAGAACATTTCCATCATGTCAGAGAATTCTATTAGAACGTGCTAATCCAGCTGCTGAGGAGGCATTGAAGGGTAAAGTCTGCAGGACTGTGACCAGGGCAGTCATATGCTTCCTTAGGAGTCAGAGAGAGAGAGAGAGAGATGGGGATCCATCAGGAGAAAGGTAGAGGGGGAATGAATCCAGATGGTGGGTTGGGTGGAGAGGGAGAGAAAGTGGTTGAATAGGCAGCTCTTTCCAAAAGTTAAGCACTTGACTTCTGACAGAGCTAGGATCCCCATCTCTGCCACTTGCTGTGTTGCTTTGGGCAACGTGTACAACCTCTCTGAGTCTGTTTCTTCCATTACAAAATGGGAATGATAAAAGTACCAGCTTCAGAGGGGTTATTGTTGTTGTTGTTGTTGTCAGGTGTAATCGAGTCGGAACCGACTCATAGCAACCCCCATGCACAGCAGAACGAAACAATGTCCGACCCTGGGCCATCCTCACTACCACTGCCACACTTGAGTCCATCAATGCTGCCACCTGGCCAATGCATCTAGCTGGGGGTCTTCCTCTTTTTCTCTGACCCTCCATCTTACCAAGAGGGGTTATACTGATCTTTAAAGGGCCAGCATAGTTGTTAAAGCAGGGTTTTTTTGTATTATCTATGAGAAAGGACTAGTTTACTATTTCCAATCCACTGTGCTGCATTTGAGTTATGGTGTTGGAGAATACTGAAGGTACAATGTACTGCCAGAAGCACAAACAAATTTGTGTTGGAAGAAGTACAGCCAGAATGCTCCTTGGAAGCCAGGATGGCCAGACTTCATCTCTCAT
>NW_006408557.1:17686799-17689479 GCF_000296735.1 Chrysochloris asiatica | reverse complement strand
CAATGATTGTGAAGATGGTGCAAGACCAGATAGTGTTTCATTCTTTTGTGCATAGAGTTTCTAGGAGTATGAACTGACTCAATGGCACCTAACAACAAAAACAATAAGCCACACAATTAACTGATGTGTCCCTGAGTGGCTCAAACAATTTGCAATAGAAAGGTTGTTGTTGGTGTTAGGTGCCACCAAGTTGTCAGTAACATAGAAGGTTGTTGTTGTTGTTAAGTGCCTTCAAGTCGATTCCGACCCATAGTTACCTCGTGTAAGGTTTCCAAGGAGCAGCTGGTGAACTTGAACCACCGACTTTGCAGTTCAAACGGGTTTGTAGTCTGGCGCATTAACTCACCGCACCACACCAGGACTCCAACATAGAAGGTAAGTGATTCCAATCCATCCATTAACACCTTGGGAAAAAGGTCTAAAGATCTGCTTCTTTTATAAAGATTGTAGTTTTTTAAAAAACTCTTTAGGGCAGTTCTCTCTGAAACACATGGAGTTGCCATGAATTGAAGTGGAGTCAACAACAATGAATCTTCTGGTTTGAGAGGACTGATAACTTTTATAAAATACAAGGAAAACAGAGAAGCAATGATGTCTGAGATGGAGGCAGAGACAATGACATGGAGAGATGGAGCAGTTGGGGACTTTAGACACAGAGAGGGAGAGGGGCTGTGTGCTGACTACCAGGGGGCAGGCTAGCAGGGTGTACCCTTTGGTTGGTTGATGATGTAGGGGACTATAACCATGGTAATCAAATGATACATGATAGGATGGATGCAAAACTAATGTTCTCCCATGTAAACTGTCACATAATTCATAATAAAACATTTTTTAAAAATACAAAGAAAATAATGTGATCAGAAAAATAATTACATGCTTGGCTGTCACAGCCATGCCAAATTGCTAAAAAAGTTTCTAAACTCTTCATTTCTGATTACATTGTGGTGACACACAGTGTGGGCACTATATTGTCGGTGAACCACATTGGGAGTTACAGGGATGACAGAATCCTTGGTTCGGGGCTGGCACAGAGTCAATGGCAGCGATTGGATTGTCCAGAAAAACACAGGGTGGAAGAACAATGCGTAAATGTTGGGATGGGAAGGGAGGTAAAGACAGCACTCAGGACAGCACTACTATGATAATTACCATTCATAAAGGGTTGAGATGAAGTCCAGATACTTCACTTTAGAATCCTTGTATTCAATGAAGTGGGAAGATGGTCACAGAGGCCACACACAGGCTTGGTTGGAGGAAGACCTGAAGATGGAGGTCTGGTTCAGTCCTAGTTCAACTCTCTGCAGGGTTGAAATTCAAAGGTCGAGAAATGGACCCTTGTAGGTGTTGAATGGCTGTCATGGATTGAATTGTGTCATCTCCCTTTGCTCTCAACACATGTGTCAGCTTGGCTGGCCATGATTCTTAAGTGGTTTGACAGTTAAGTAATGATGTAATCTGGCATTGTGTGATGCTCCCCTGTGATGTGATCTGATGCCATAAATTAGTAAGAAGATTAAGAGTGGGCTCTGGTACCCTTGATCCCATTACAACCCTGATCCTATGTAAAGGGAGTTTCTCTGGGATGAGTGAGGACTGTAACATCTTTGACTTACAAGAGATAAAAGGAGAGAGACATGAGCAATGGTCAGAGGGACTTGACCAAGAAAGAGGAGCTGAATCCTTTGGATCTGGGTCCCTGCCCTGTGAAGCTCCTAGATTCAGGGAAAGACTGATGCCAGGATGCATGGGGATCTCTATAGAATGCTGGGTCTACAGATGCTGAAAGGAGACCAGGACCTCTGCAGAGCTGAATTCAGACTTCTAGCCTCCTAAACTAGAAGAGAATACATTTCTGGTTATTAAAGCCACCCATTTGCGGTATTTCTGTTCTAGCAGCACAATATAACTAAGACAGGACAAATGAGGGCAAGTCCTTAAATTGCCACGGCACATGCTGTTTGCTCCCCTTGATTCATCTGGGTAACTTCTATGGATCAGAGATTTTTGCTTTCTAGCTTCTTGCTCAATAGAGCACTGGTGGCACTGTAGGTTAAGCACTGGACTGCTAACTGAAAGGTTGACTGTTGGTTCAAACCCATCAGTCTCTCTGAGGGAAAAAGACCAGGCAGTTTTCTTCCATAAAGATTACAGCTTCAGAAACCCTGAGGAGTTTCTACTCTAACATCTAAGGTCAGAATTAACTAGATGCTAGTAGATTGGGTTAAGCACTCAAGTGATAACTCAAACAAGTGATAACCTATCAGCTACTCAGCAGGGAAAAGATTTGTCAATCTAATTTTGTAAAGATTATTGTTGTTGTTAAGTGCTGTCAGTTCTGACTCATAGTGACCCAAACCCGATACAGGGTTTCCAGGAGTCCTAGTGTGGTGCTGTGGGCTAATCCGTCAGACTGAAAAATTGTTTGAATCACAATGTCACTGGTTCACACTCACCAGCCACTCCTTGGAAACGCTATATAGGGTGGCTATGGGTTAGAACACCGTGCCAATACGGCTCACGAGATAGTGCTGGAACTCTGAAACAAATATAAAGGTATGTTTGGAGGATCGGAGGGTTTACAGCTGGGGAATTTGAAGGGAATCCAGAAATCCATTGTTTTTTGGATCAAGACACTCAGCTGTTCCAGGAGCCGCCATCTTGGGAGAGAACATCTTGATTG
>NW_006408557.1:17677603-17684399 GCF_000296735.1 Chrysochloris asiatica | reverse complement strand
GCATCATTGATGGCATCAAGTGTGGCAGCGGTAGTGAGGTTGGCCCAGGATCGGACATTGTTTCGTTCTGCTGTGCATGGGGTTGCTATGAGTCGGTTCTGACTCAATGGCACCTGACAACAACAACAACATGGGTTAGAACTGACTTGACGGATGGCATTTAACAATAGGATTTCCAAGGAGTAGCTAGTTAATTTGAACTGCTGACCTTGCTGTTCAAACCAACCTTACAGGCCAGTACATTATCCTACAGGGCTGTACCAGGATTACAATCTTGAAAACCCTATGGACAATTCAACTCTGTCCTGTAGGGTGGTTATGAATCAGAATCAACTAGATGGCAATGGGTACGGTTGTGGGGTTTAGCTCCTTTCTCAGGAGTCCCCGGGTGGTGCAAAAGATTTTGTGCTCTATTATTAGTAGAGTCCTGGTGTGGTGCTGTGGGTTAATGAGCCAGACTGCAAAGCCATTTGAACTTCAAGGTCAAGGTTGGCAGTTCCAGCTTACCAGCTGCTCCTCGGAAACCCTATGCAAGGTTGCCATGGGTGGAGTCTACTTGGCACTTCACAACAACAACAACTAGTACAAAGGTTCGCACCTGAGGTGCTTTGGAAGCAGGCCTGGTAATCAGTTTCTGAAAGATTACAGGCTTGAAAACCGTAAGGAACAATAATACTTCGTGGTAACAATAGCCCCTTTTTCAGGGATGCTTCCTAATTGATTTCAATTTCACAGTTTCAGAGTTCTATTAGTTAGAATTTTACAACCTGAGAATTCTATTGATTTGAATTGTATTGTCACCAGAGTCACTCTGAAGGAGTTGCCAATGCCATGTGGGTTATAACAAAGGAAGGGCTTTATTGTGCTAGCACTTGGCTCCCAATCCAGAGGCTGAGCCTCCTCTTCTCTGTGTGAGGATATTTTATAGTGATGCATACATGAGTTCATTTGGGATTGGTTAGCAGGGACCAACAGCTTCACAGGGCTACCTGTGATTGGTTGGTTCAAACATATGGCAGGGAAGGATGCTTGAGCATACAAGCGAGCAGTTACAGTAGTGGAAGCAGCTCAGGGCTCTGTTCCCTCCCAGAGGTGGGTCAGGAACAGGAGATTAGCCTGGGGAATCACAGGAGGCTGAGGTGGTCAACTGCTTATTTCCTGGAATGTGAATTTTGCTCCAGGAATGAGCTATGAGCAGGCACCTATTTCCGCAGGCCTGCCTGCCTCAGTACGGTACCACAGAAATATTGATTAGCATTCCACAGCCCCAGAATGGACTCTGCATTTTATGACTTGACAGCCCTATTGATTTTCATTTCATGGCATCCCTGTGTTCCAGCAATGCAGGCTTCCTGCACATACTACCCTCAGAGATCGATCAGTCAGCTCTCTGCTCAGACCTTCACCTTCCCTGGAGTCCTCGCCTGACCTCCCTCTTTCAAATTGTCTCTGGTCCACCACCTGTTCAGCTTTATTTTTCACCTTGGTGTCTATTACCATTTAACAAGATATCAAATACATTAGTTACAGCCACTTGTACGGGGATGTAAGACATTGTACCAGGGCAAGGATTTTTTTTTTTAATCTGTCTTGTTTTTTCCAGTATCCGAGAGCCTAGAACACTGCTGGCACACAGTTTTTGTTGTTAAGTACCTTGGAGTTGGTTCTGACTCATAGTGCACACAGTAGGTACTCAATAATTTGTCAAATGAAAGAAAACTCAAACCCATTACCATTGTGAGAAATAACTCTTGTGGGCGTGGTCCATCATCAGGAATTCATGAGATTGCTAGACCTGGCAGACAGATTGTTGAAACAAGCAGGCTGTTCTAGGACTAGGAAATTAAAATAAGAATACAGCCATTAAGACCATGGGCAAGCCATTTTGGTTTCAATGGAGGGAGGGAAAATGGGATGTGCCATAGAATTGTATATGGGGAACTGGAAGTAGAGGAGGGGCTTTTTGGAGACAAGAATAAAAACCATTTGTGTCAGGCCATGTGGTGCATCTGCCCGTGTTACAGGGCTGGATGCCCAGTTTTGCAAAATCGAATAAAGAAAACCTCACTCTCCCTAAAATGAGTACAGATTGGATTACTTGAGCGTTTGTCAGTCTAGACAATGTTTCTCACACCCTCAACTCAATCCTGACTCATGGAAACGCCATGAGTGATGGTGGTTGTGTACTGTAGAGTTCATTGGCTCTGACTCCGAGTGACCCTGTATAGGGGTTCTGGGAGTCCTGGTGTGGCACTGTGGATTAATGCATTAGACTGCAAAGGAAGCTTGAACCACAAGGTTGGTGATTCAAGTTTACTAGTTGCTCCTTGGAAACCCTATACAGAGTATGGGTCGTTATGGGTATGGGCCAGAACCAACTCAATGGCACTTAACAACAACAACATAGGGTTTCCAAGGTTGTAAATCTTTATGGGAATAGAAAGCCGCATTTTTCACCCATCGACCAGCTGGTGGATTCAAACTGCTGACCCTGTGGTTAGCAGCCCAATGTGTGATCCACTCACTACACAACCAGAGTTTCTTGTATTATTAGAGTGTTGTTAGGTGTGGTCGATTTGGTTCTGACTCACAGTAACCTTATGCATAACAGAAAGAAACACTGCCTGATCCTGGGGCATCCTCACAATCATTGTTAAGCTTGAGCCCAATGCTGCTGCCACTGTGCCAATCCATCTCATTGGGTTTTCTTGGCTATAATCTTCCCTGGTGGCACTGTAGGATAAGCACTGAGTGGCAGTTCAAACTATCAGCTGCTCTGCAGCCAGCAGAAAGATGAGTCTGTCCACTCACTATATAGGGTCACAGAGTCCTGGTGTGGCACTGTAGGATAAGCACCTGACCATAACGTTGGTTTGAACCAAAAGGTGGTAGTTCAAACCCACCAGCTGCTCCTCAGAAACCCAATAGAGAGTGTCTGTGACTCAACTTAAGTCATAATCAAGTTGATGGCAGTGTGTTCGTTTTTTTTATTTTGAATTCTTTATGGAGGCAGATCCCAAGGGCTTTCTTCGACTATGATGAACAGGAAAGGTAAAACATTAACTGCCTCCTCTCCACCTAGGAGACAAGCTACAATGTTAATCAGGTTCCAGAGCAGGACCAATCTTCAGGTTTCCCTCCGGTCATCAAACAGGTCCACAACCTAGCCCCTCCCTGACTCTGACCCCATATAAGCTCATGCTGACCTGTATGTGGGGCTCATAATCTTGAGAAATTAGTTCCTCTGAGCCAACTGGTTTAAAATAACCTGAACCTCTGCTTCAACTTTCTGAGTGGCCTCAGTTTCTTCGGCATAGGATCTAAAACTGCTGTAACAATAGCACGGGGTGGGCTTGAACCACCAACCTTTAGGTATGCACCACCACCACCACCCCTCAAAAGAAAACAAAAACCCCCTACCACCTGAGTCAACTGTAAATCTTTATGGAAGCAGACAGCCTCATCTTTCTCTACAGGAACAGCTAGCTGATGGGTTTGAACCAGTGACCTGTAGCCAACAGCCCAATATCCAACCCACAGTGCCACCAGGGATCCTTTTTACCACCCAGAAACCTAGTTATTACACAAGATTGCTGCTCAGAGTCCTGGTGTGGTACTGTTGTTGTTGTTGTTAAGTGCCGTCCAGTCCTTTAGGGTTTCCAAGGAGCAGCTGGTGGATTTGAACCGCCGACCATGTTGTTCAAACTGACCTTGCAGGCCAGCACCTTATCCTGCAGCACTACACAAGGACTTTAAAATAGTGCTGTAAGATCTTAAAAATAGTGGCAACCAGCTTATTCAAGTTACCCTCAAGCGTGCAGAGCAGAACTCCTTAGTTAAAGCTTTCCACTGATAACTAAAAGGCTGGTGATTTTAATCTACTCTGCAGCTCCACAGAAGAAAGACTTCGATTTGCTGCTGCAAAAATTCTTGTTTTTTAAAAGTGCCATAGACTCATAAAGACACTAGCAAACCTTAAGGGGCAGTTCTATCCTGTAATATGGGGGTCCCTGTAAATCAAAATCCACTTGAAGGCACTTAACCAGATCACCGACCTGTCTTCCATGGCATACTGTTCCACTACTCCATGTTGTAACTCATGGATGGAAGGAATGTAGTTTTGTGTCTCTCTTCCTAAGAAAGGATTCACTTGAGACGAGATCTAGACCCTAGAAGGGAAGAAATTGAAATGAGGGCATAAGCCTAAAAGAGGATGTCCTAGCCCCTAGAATCTATTCATTCCTACTCCTTTTTCAGATCTCAATTCAAAGGTTAAGGGTGTAGGAGTCCTGGTGTGGCGCTGCTGGATAAGCACTAGGCTGCTAGCCACCACGTCAGCAGTTCAAATCTACCAGCTGCTTCTCAGAACCCCTATAAATGGTCACTATAAATCGAAACCAAGGAGTTATGGTGGCATAGTGGTTAGGAATCAAGCTGCTAACCTCAAGGTAAGCAGTTGGAAACTACCAGCTGTTACGCAGGAGAAAGATGAGGGTCTCTGCTCCCGTAAAGAATTACAGCCTCAGAAACCCTATACAGGGTCGCTAAGAGTCAGAACCATCTCCACGGCACACCACCACCAATCTCAAGGTCGTCAGTCCAAAACTACCAGTTGTTCCGTGGGAAAAAGATGAGGCTTTTTGCTCCCGTAAAGATTTACAGCCTTAGAAATCCAAGGCAGGGTCGCATAAGTCAGAACCAACTTCACCGCATACCACCACCAAGTCGGAACCACTAGACTGCCCTTCACAACAACATAGGATTTCCCAGGCGTTAAAGTTGTACAGAAGCAGACTGCCTTATCTTTCTCTCCTGTAGCAGCTGGGCGCTTTATCCACCGTGCCACCAGGGTTCCATTTCATTTAATAAAGAGCGATAGTAAAAATCCTTGGCTCCCAAAGTAGTCGTGATGGGTGCAACTTGAGCCTTTGATGAGCCCTGGTGTGGCACTGTAGGATCAGCAAGCACTGGGCTGCCAACCTCAAGGTCTGCAGTTCAAAACACCAGCCGCTCTTGGAACCCCAATACAGGGTCGCTATGAGTGGGAACCCACTAAACAGCAAGCAACAACACTGTTAATAGTAATTATGACCTAGGGGACTTTGGGAGGGGAAAACATAAGACTTATGCAAATTTTCAGTTCAAAGTCTGGCACCAAGGAGACCTCCTTAAAAGTTCCTAATTCCCCCTTACTTCTCCACCTTTCGATCATTCCAAATAGACCTCCCTTCATCCTCCATGCACCTGCACCCACGTTTTACTGCTCCCAGTAATCCTCAGCCAAGACCAAAGTGCGCGCCACAGCAGCTGGTCTGGGTGTGGGGAGCAGCGGGTGCGAGGGAGGAGCCTCTGACTAGGCCCCCGCCCATTGTCTAAACCTGCCTGCGCGCCAGCCAGCTGATGTCTTGGGTGACCAACACCAGCTGGCCTGCCCCACCCCCACTCCAACACCCCATCCTCCCAGACCCCTCCAGGTCACTCCTCAAATCCCAGAAAGACTCAGGGTGTGACCGACTGGTCTGAGCTTTTGTCCCCCAAATCAAAGGCTGATTTACATTCCTTTAGCAATTTGCACACTCCATTCATTAGTAAAAGACTAGACTGCAGACTTTGGGTTTATTTGTTTGAGCTTTTTAAATGTGATTCAGGCTTTCCCTTTCAGCACTTCCTTATTCAGGGATTTTGGCTCAGTGACTTCCTTGCGCTAAACCTCAGTTTCCTCATCTGTAAAATGGAGTCATTCCCTAGAGATTGGTTAAGAATCCAGGTGGTTGGAGGAAATTGTTGTTGTTGTTAAGTGGCATCGGTCAGTTTCCCACCCATAGTGACCCTGCATAAGGTTTCTGAGGAGTGACTGGGGAGCTTCATGACTTTAATGAGCAGTTAAGCTCATTAACCCACACAGGCCACACCAGGGTCAATTACAATGGAGAAATATTGCATGAACCAGTGTAAAAAGTTAAGAAAGGTTTTTCTTGATAAGAAACCATCTACGCTGGCTATCAGAAGTGAGAGGGAAGAGAAAATTATTCACTGGCTAGAGGGTTGTTCTTTTTGACAATGAATGCAACACCATTCCTTTTCAATTTGTCATTCCCTGCATAGTAAACCATGGGGTTGTCAGATTCAAAGTGGCCAATACCAGTCCATTTCAGCTCACTAATGCCTAAGATATCGATGTTTACGCGTTCCATTTCATTTTTGACAACTTCCAATTTTCCCAGATTCATACTTTGTGCATTCCATGTTCCGATTTTCAATGGATGTTTACAGCTGTTTCTATTCATTTTGAGTTGTGGCCCATCAGCAAATGAAAGTTCTGTGCGCTTTTCTCCCCCGTGCTTAACTCTATTCACGTCATCCTGGTCAACTCAACTTTGAGGAGGCATTTTTTTCCCCAGTCCCATTGTGAGTGCCTTCCCACCTTCAATGTTTCTCTGCTATTCATAGAGTTTTCAGTGACTAGTGATTCGAAAGTATTTTGTCAGTCTTTCTTCCTAGTGTCTTTGTCTGGAAGCTCATCTGAAACTTGTCCACCATGGGTGACCCTGCTGGTTATTTAAAATACCGGTGCATTAACCCTCAGAATCACAGCAACTCAAGCCACCACAGCACTACAGACAGACTTTGCCCACTTCTTCAATCTGAAATTGATCAAAATGCAATCAAGATGTATTGCTCATATTACTGGTGATTGGAATGCAAAGGTTGGGAGCAAAGAGGAAGGACCAGTTGTTGGAAAATTTGGACTTGGTGATAGAAATGATGCTGGAGAACAAATGATAGATTTCTGCAA
>NW_006408557.1:17669833-17671853 GCF_000296735.1 Chrysochloris asiatica | reverse complement strand
GTGACCCTGTGTAAGTTTTCCAAGGAGTGACTGCTGGGCTTGAACCACTGACCTTGTAGTTCAGACCAACTTGGTCATCTGGCACACTGACCCACAGTGCCACACCAGGGTGACTCAACCAAAATAACTAATTTAACAACCACTATTTTGCTACCCATCATCCTAATTGGGCAGATATTCAGGCTCTGTTGACAATGCTCCTAAGCAGCAACTAAAAAGCCTGGTCTGAGATAAAGCATGGGACAAAACAGCACGCATCCATGGGAAAACAAAACAAAAAACATGAGCAGGACCCTTGCCCCAGTTAAGGCAATTCCTCTAGCTAACACATATTCAAATATAAGTGGATTTGCCACAACTAGAGCACTCTAAAAAGTACATTGTCAGAGGTCTGAAAAAGGGAGTTCTTAAACCAAAGAACTTGAATATGATATGGGCAGTTCAGCAGAAGCCAACTGAGGACCCCTCTGAATTCTTTAAATGAATATACCAGGCTTACTGTAAGTACACAGACTTTGATTCTAAGAACTCAGCAAATACCCAAATGGTTAAACATGATTTTTATCTCCCAAAGTGCCCTGGATATTAGAAAGAAATGGCAGAAATTCAACAGGGCCATTGACATGAATCCATGCCAGCTGGTGAACATCCCCTTTGAGGTACTTAACAGCCGAGAGCATGAGAATTCTCAGGTGATAACTGTCTCCCTAAAAGACCACTAGAGGTAAGCCTGTGGGACCCCAGAGAGAACTCCTAAAATGAAAGAGAACCTTAAACAAGGACCCGTGTACTTATTGCAAAAACCTGGATGCTGGAAAAACAAATGCCCAAATCTCAGGGGAGGATCTGGCAGAAAAAGCCAATCCAATTCAACATGTGGTTGAACAAGCTTCATTGTCTACAGAAAACCTACGGTGTCAGGGGGTAAGGAGACCCAACATGATTTGGCATCAACCTCTGCAACTCCTATTGCCCCCACCCCCGGGACCTCAACTAAAAACAACAATGAAAATAACTGTTACTGTTCCAAGTCTCAGGGAGGCCTGAACACCAGTTCTTCCTAAAACTCCTAAACTGCTTAATTGGAAAAAAGAAAATTGTCTAGTCCCCTTACTGGGCCAGGACCTGCTTCCAAAGCTACATGTTCAAACAACTTCCTGAAACCAAAAGTCTGCAGACAGAAGTTCCTCATGAACATGCCTGGCAATTACTGATTCAAACTCAGGAAACCAGTCACACTGGCCTGAGGAGATTGACAATCAGGTGTAAACCCCTCGTGTGAACTAGTGGGAACTCCAGGGAGAGCCAACAAGCATCCCCCGTGGAGGTCTGATTAAAACCTGGAAACTGACCATCCTACAAAAAAAAACAATAATATCCTCTCAGGAAAGAGGCTGAGAAATTCACTCTGGCCAACTCATCCCCATCTCCATCAAGTCATCTCCCTGCTACAAAAAAGGGAAGCCTATGGCTCACAACAGGATGGATAAGCAATACTAGGTTATTTTAATGGACAATCCAAGTATTACCCTGTGAATTATGGGGCATCTAAACCTGGCATCCTCCTCCCTGATGTGGCAACTGGAGGGCTGAACCATGAATGTATAGAAATCATTGACCAATTATTCTTCAGCCAACCTGACATGTTTGACTATATCTGGTGGACTAGATGTTATTTGTGAACAGAAGTAGTTACATGGAAAAAGGGACTCGGACATCAGGGTGTGTAATAGTAATCTTACAAGACTGGGTAGAGGCAATAGCCCTCCTGCTGGTGATCTCAGTTTAAAAAGCTGAACTGATTACACTGACAAGGGCATTAGAAATGTTGGCAAAAAAAAAATTGAATATGTACCCAGAGGACTTGAGTAGAGCTGAGGTAGAAGGATTTGAGAGAGGTGTGAGAAGTAGATGACAATGGAATTGTTCTGGTTCTGGGAAGTTAAAAGCTAAACAGTAAATGGCTTTTTAATAGAATGGTTCTGATCTGGTGAAACTAGCCCCTACTCTTTTTTTTTTT
>NW_006408557.1:17652016-17669063 GCF_000296735.1 Chrysochloris asiatica | reverse complement strand
CAGATGCCTCCAGGCAGGGGGATTAAATATTTGCTGGTTTTGTTTTTGTAGACACCTTTTTGGGTTGGATAGAAACTTTTCCCCACCAGAACTAAGAACTTCAGAAATAGTGAAAATTCTCTTGAAGGAGATTACCTCCAAGTTTGGACTTCCAGAGTGTCCAAAGTGACAACAGAGCAACAAACAGCTACATATAAAATGGAAATTACATTCAACATGGAGATTCAAGAAAATGAACCATACTCTGAAGAGAAACAAATGACAAAACTGTCAGGAAATTTATCTACATTGGGACCAGGTGTTGCCTTAGCCCCCAGAAGCGGGCTTAAATTGAACCCTTATAAAGTTGTATACAGTAAACCTTCCCACGCAGCTTCCCTCAACCCTCTACCTGACCTCAGCCAAGGTTTAAAGATGCATTGGTATGCACAACACCTCCACCACACATTTTCTATTATTTGTAAAATTGCTTTTCCCAGGTCTGCTTCCTTTCCTACAGGTAACCTTATCCCTTCCAGCCTGGATATCATATTCTGCTTAGAACATGGAGAGACCAGTTAGGAAAAAAGTGGACTGGACCCTGGAAAATCCTTCTAGTCACTCGGTCAGCTGTAAAATTAGCCGGACTTAAAACTTGGACACAATGGGACTCTCATAAGACATTTTTCCTATCAATGGGATGAAAACATTTGAGTCTATTTCGCTCAGATTGTAATAAATATATCTGATTTGTTTTTCCTTTTGGGAGGACATCCAAAAGTCCTGAATAGAATCTATTAAACTACTTGTCCTCTCTCCGCCATATAAATACCTAGAACAGGAGAAGAGTGTAAATTGCTCAATGATTTAAACTAGGTATCTACTAAGTCCTTTCAGCCCTGTCTCACCCTGCCCTCTCTGCCACCCGCCCCCAACCTCACCCTATGGAAAAATATTAAATAAGTTTCTTACAGAAAAACCTTGAAGGCCAGAATGACCCAAGGACACCTGAATAAACAGGATAAAACTTAACCCATCCAGACAAACAAAATAAGGGTTTATTGGTGGGTTTACTCCCACTTATAGGATAAGAGCCTGCTGGAATTTACCACCCCAGCTGACAAGTCTGTTTTAACCACTCTGTGTTTTTGTATAAAACCCAGTTCCCCTCCTCACTTCAGGGTCAGAGTGATTTGGGCTTGAGTTGACACTCTGGCCGCCAGCAATAAACTTTGCTCTTCAAGTTTTCCGAGTTGAGTTCTTTCTGACCCGCGCTACCCCAACAGTATTCCATCAATTCTCCGGTGCCCTGTTCTTTGCCAACTTCTTCAATGCATTTTGGACTTCTTCCTTCAGTATCAATGGCTCTTGATCATATGCAACCTCTTGAAATGGTTGAACATCAACCATTTCCTTTTGGTACAATGACTCTGTATTCCTTCCATCTTCTTTTGATGCTTTCTGCATCATTCAATAATTTGCCAAGAGAATCCTTCAATAGCAAAAGTTGCAACTTGAATTTTTTCTTCAGTTCCCTCAGCTTGAGAAATGCTGAGCATGTTCTTCCCTTTTGTAACTCCAGATCTTTGCACATTTCGTTATAATATTTGACTTTGTCTTCTCCAGCTGACCTTTGAAATTTTCTGTTCAGCTCTTGGACCTTCTCATTTCTTCCATTTTCTTTAGCATCTTTACAGTGGAGAGGAAGTTTCAGCGTCTCTTCTGACATCCATTTTGATCTTTTCCTTCTTTCTTGTCTTCTTCATGACTTTTTGCTTTCTTCATGTATGATGTTCTTGATGTCATCCCATAACTCTTCTGGCCTTCAGTCTTTAGTGCTTAATGTATCAAATCTGATCTTCAGATGATCTCTAAACTCGGGTGGCATATATTCATGGTCATATTTTGGCTCTTGTGGACTTGTTTAATTTTCTTCAGCTTCAGTCTGAGTTTGCATATGAGCAATTGATGGTCTGTTCCACAATCTGCCCCTGGCCTTGTTTGGGAGCTTTCCCACCATCTCATTTCACAGATGTAGTCAATTTAATTTCTGTGTATTCCATATGGTGAGGTCCATGTGTATAATCATCTCTTACACTGTTTTTAAAAAAAGTATTTGAAATGAACAAATCATTGGTTTTGCAGAATTCTATCATGCGATCTCCAGCATCATTTCTATCACCAAGATCATACTTTCCAACTACTGATCCTTCTTCTTTGTTTCCAACCTTTGCATTCCAATCACCAGTGATTATCAATATATCTTTTTTTTTGGGGGGGGGGTTATCAATATATCTTGATTTCATGTTTGATCAATTTCAGATTGAAGAAGTTGGTAGAATTCTTCTATTTTATCCTCACTGTCTTTAGTGGTCAGTACATAAATTTGAATAATAGTGGTATTAACTGGTCTTCCCTGTAGGCACATGGATATTATCCTATCACAGACAGCGTTGTACCTCATGAGTGGCCTAGATATGTTTTTTTTGACGATGAATGTAACACCATTCCTCTTCAATTCATCATTCCTGGCATAGTAAACCCTGTGGTTGTCAGATTCAAAATGACCAATACCAGTCCATTTCAGTTCACTAGTGCCTAAGATATTAATGTTTATGCATTCCATTTCAGTTTTTTGACAATTTCCAATCTTCCTAGATTCATACTTCATACATTCCATGTTCCGATTTTCAATGCATGTTTACAATTGTTTCTCTTCATTTTGAGTTGTGCCCCATCAGCAAATGAAGGTTCTAAGGGCTTTACTCCCATGGCTTTACTCCATTCACATCATCACTGTCAACTGTACTTTGAGGAGGCAGCTCTTCCCCAGTGGCATTTTGAGTGCCTTCCAACTTGAGGGGCTCATTTTCTGGCCCTATATCTGACAGTGTTTCTTTGCTATTCATAAGGTTTTCAGTGACTAAATATTAGGAAGTAGTTTGTCACTTCTTTTTCCTAGTCTGTCTTCATCTGGAAACGCATCTGAAACCTGTCCACCATGGGTGACCATGGAACAGCTTCCAGAATCACAGCAACTCACAAGCCACCTCGGTCTGACAAACTGACAGATGAGTGGTGGTAGACACATGTTAACTTGGATGAAGGGGAAGGAAATATACAAGAGGGAGGTTGGTTGAGGAAAGATGTAGGTAGCTGAAGACACAGGGAGGATTAGAAGAGCTAAAGTGAACAGAAGTAAATGTTATTGACTGATGGTACCTGGGGGGATTGCAATTATTGCACTGAAACAAAGTGTGTGATTTTTTTAAAGTGCAACTAATGACCTGTAAACCGTCTCTCAATTCACAATAAAAAGTTAAAAAAAAAAAAAAAAAAATCCTTGGTGACGCAATGGTTAAGTAGCCTGGCTGCTAACTGAAAGGTCCGCAGTTAGAACACACCTCTGGAGAAAGATGTGGTTGTCTATATTTCCATAAAGATTACAGCCTTGGAAACCCTTTGAAATAGTTGTACTCTGTTCTACCGGGTCTCAATGAATTGGATGATTCATTGAATCAGCAGTATGTTATGAGGCGTGAATGAGAGAGAATGCATGCTATGTACCCGGCACGAAGTGTGTGCCCAGTGTATGTTGTTATTTAAATGGAATATGGTCATCCACATGACCTCAGACTCCAACCTTAATACCTGAGCTGTTCTACACACAGCCATTTGGCACATGTGGCTACTTAAGTTTAAATTCAATTCAAATTGGCACTTTAATTTCTTAGTGGCACTAGTCACATTTCAGTAGCCATCTCTGCTTGATTGCACAGCTTTAGACTACTTCTCTCAAGGTAGAAATTTCTACTGGATTGTGCTCCTCCCTAACCTCAAGTTTCCCTAAATTTTTATTTTCAGGTCCCTCCCACAACCACAAGGGGCCCTCCCTACTAGTTTTCCTCCTTTCTTTCCCTCAAGGTTATGACCTCGCTGTGTGGGTGTTCCTTTGTTGTCTGAGAGCTGCACCTGGGCTGGAGGGTGGGGAACAGGTGTGGGGCCATGCCCTGGAGCCCTGGGGGCGAACACTGTGGACTCTACTGTAGAACAAACAAACTACTCAACTTTGTCCCAGGCACCAGCTGAAATGGGTGAAAAAAAGGTACAGGGAATTTTGCACCTTTCCCCAGGGCCTTCCAAGATGTGATCTGAGGTCACACAGCATGTCTGGACCTGGATGAAGGATTTCCAACCCAGCTGATGCCTGGGGGAGGTGTGCCATTTGGAATACCTTGAGTGGAAGGGAGGGACGGCTGGCAACTCCTGGACATCCAAGTCTCAGCTGCACCAGAGGTTGTGAAAGGAGCTATGGGCCACTCTCAGGCTATTGCATACTGTACACATCTGCTGTGGCTGCACCTCACCTTTGGGGAGTTTAAGCAGGAGTTTAACAACCACAGCAATAATGTCTCTTCTATCACCTGTGCTTCTTTTGGCAACCTACTGTTAACATCCCCAAACCTGAATTCCTGGATGTGTTTGTTTATCCCACAGCTGTGCCATCTTAGCACAAGGCTGCCCCATCCTTCCAGTGGCTGAAGCCAAAAACCCTGCAGTCATCCTTGTTCTTCCCCATCCCTCTCTCATACCTTATAAAGGAGCCATCAGAAAATATTAGCTCTACCTTCAAAATACATCCCAAATGCAATCCTCCTATCTTCATTTCTGTAACTCTGGCCCCAGGCACTATAATCTCCCATCAGTGTTACTGCAGCAGTTTCCCACATTGCCTTCTTCAGTATACTCTTCATCACAGAGAGATGAAGATCAAAACTGTCCAGTGGCTAACAAAGCAAAATGTATGGGCAGAGGGAGAGAGACTTTCTATATCATTTTTCTGTAAAACTAACAACCAAAACCCCATTGCAGTGGAGTTTACTCTGACTTAGAGACCTTAAAGGGAATAGGAAAAAACAGAACCGCCCCAGAGGGTTTCCAACACTGTAATCTTTATGGAAGCAGACTGGGACATTTTTTTAACATAAAGCAGTGAGTTTGAACTGCCAACCTTTAGGTTACCAACTGAGCACTTAACAACTCTGCCACCAGAGCTCCTTAAACTTAAATCTGCTGAAAAAATTAAGTATATTAAGCATACACTTGCACAAAACACTGTCTAGTGGCTCCTAACTTAACTCAGAGCAAAACCAAATTCCTTATCACAGACCTCCGTTGTCCCATTGCTTCCGTTGTCCCTTTGCAGCCACACACTAAAAGCCTTTCTGTGCCATCCATTCCCCTGCCTCAGGGCCTTTGCACCCCTTCCTAGCACTTTCCCTCACATAGTTGAGGGTTGTTACCTTCCCTTCTGCAGGTTGTGCTGATCTTTATTCTCTTATATAAAACTAAAACAGCATGTGCACTTCCCCCTGCCTGTTTTTCTTCAGAACACCCATAATTACTTATTTGCCCATTGTCAATGTCCCATCATTAGAAGATCAGTTCCACAGTTGCAGAGATTTTGTCTGTCTTGTTTATACTGCTATGTCTTCATTGTTCAGTACAGTGTCACATAGTAGGGGCTCAATAAAGGAAAGAAACACTCATTATGTGCTAGAAACTATGCTAAGCACCTAGTAGGGTTAGGTATGGCACTGAAGGGTAAACATTGGACTATTAACCATAGATCGGCAGTTCAAACCCACCAGCTGCTCTTAAGAAACTCTAAACATGGTCGCTATGAGTTGGAATCAACTTAACAACAACATGTAATACCCCAGCCCCCATAAAACAGATACTGTTATTATTTGAAACGTTCCCGCGTGATATATACATGTTTAGCTGCTAACCAGGAGATGGGTGGTTAGATTCCACCCAAAGGTTTGAGAAGAATCACCTGGCGATTCCTTCCAGAAGATCTGCCATTGAAACCTATGGAGTACAGCAGTTCTATTCTGACACACTTTTGGTTGCCAGAAGTTGGAATCGAGTTTATAGATAGGGAAACTGAGGCTCAGAAGTTATCGCTTGCTCCTAGTTAGTAACAGGTTTATTCAAAATATCCTTCTTGTGCCACTCGCCCTACATACAGTTAGAAATGATAGCCAGGGGAGCGAAAGGAGACCAAATTCTACATTGCCATAGGTGTCCCAAGGGGTTCAGTTGCATTGGAATGACTGAGACCCACTGCTCTAAGGATGGGCAGCTCAGAACTGATGAATGTCTTTCTTTGCATGTTCTCAGAAAACAACTGTAGACCTCCAAGTCCTTGCAATAATGTTGTTGTTGTTAAATGCCATCAAGTCCATTGCAAACCATAGTGACCCTTTACAGGATTTCCAAGGAGCAGCTGTTGAGCTTGAACCGCAGACCTTATGGTTCAAACCAACTTTGTAGTTCAGCACATTAACCCACAGTGCCACACCAGGACCTCTACAATAATGTAGTGTATACATTTCTGTAGGTATGACACATTTCATAATAAAATAGCTAAGAAAGAGACCAAAAAAAAAAAAAAAAGAGGTACTGAGAACTTCACCCTAGCCTGTAGAAGTGAGTATGAGGTTGAAGTCGGTCATAGGTTAATTAGTGGTAAAGTCAATAGGCTGATGATTTGATGGGGAATTGAGGGAAGTTGCTCCATATCATTCACTGTTGTTGTTAAATGCCTTTGAGCCAGTTCCAACTCATAGCCACCCTGTATAAGGGTTTCCAAGGAGCAGCTGCTGGGTTTGAACCACCAACCTAAAGGTTCGCAGTCCATAGCTGATCCTATAGTTCCACACCAGAATATCATGCTTAGCCTCTGGATTTCTTCTTTCTTTTAGCATGAATCCTCTCAAATTGTTTTTTAAAAAAGGAAGCAAGCCAATCAGTCCTCAAGGTCATACTAGAAACCCTTTATAAGAGTTCCTTTACCTCAGGCTAAAGTTCAAAATTCGTTCCTGTGTTTCCAAGTCTCAGGCAGTCATCCCTGAGCCCAGCCAACCCTGACCAAATGTCTCTCTTTACATTCAGCATGAATGTCAAGAGAAGAGGGTATGATTGAGGCCCTGTCAGGAGGAGGGTATGAAAGGGACCCTGTCAGGAAGGCAGAAAAGAGAAAGAGAGGGAGATGTAAGACCCCAGAAACAGGCAGGGGGCACGCAGTTCTAGAGATGCTGGTGAGAAGTCTGAATTTTATTTTAAGCCCACTGAGGAGACTTGGGGGGTTTGTTTGTGTGTAAGGTTTTGTTTGTAACTTTTTTTACTAGGGAAAAGCATATTGTTGTTGTTGATAAGTGCCATCAAGTCAGTTTCATTTCATAGCAAACCTGTATAGAGTTTCTGAGGAGTGGCTGGTGGGTTTGAACTGTCAACCTTGTGGTTAACAATCCAGTACTTTTCCTATAGTGTAATATCAGGACTCCATATTCACAGAAAAGAACCTAAATTATGAATGTGAACTTTCACAAACCAAATAAACTCCTGTAATCGGCACCTGGTGTAGTGCTGTAGGATAATACACTGGACCACAAGGTCAGTTTGAATTTCAAGGTTGGCAGTTCAAACCCACCAGTCACTCCTAAGAAACCCTATATGTGGTCACTATGAGTCAGAACAGACTTGACTGCACTTAACAACAACAACAATGAACACCCAGATCGAGACTCAGACCATCACACTTGTTGTTAGGTACCAATGAGTCAGTTCCCACTCATGGTGACCATATCCACAACAGAAGGAATCACTGCCGGGTCCTGAGCCAGCCTCACAATTTTATTATGCTTGAGCCTATTGCAGCTGCCACTGTGCTAATCCAGCTCCTTGGGAGTATCCCTTTTTTCTTGTTGACCCTCCACTTTGCCAAGCATGATGTCCTTCTCCAGGGATTGGTCCTTCTGATAATATGTCCAAAGTATGAGAGACAAAAATCTCACCATCCTGGCTTCTAAAGAGCATTCTGGCTGCACTTCTTCCAACACAGATTTGTTTGTTCTTCTGGCAGTCCATGGTACTTTCAATATTCTTCACTAATACCAAAACTCAAATGCATCAATTCTTCTATGGTCTTCCTTATTTACTGTCCAGTTTTCACATGCATATGAGGTGATTGAAAATACCATGACCTGGATCAGGTGCAAAGTGTTTGCTCTTGAACAGCTTAAAGAGGTCTTGTGCAGCGTCCTTTGATTTCTTGATTGCTGCTTCCACGAGTGTTGATAATGGAATGGATCCGAGCAAAATGAAGTTATTGACAACTTCAATCTTTTCTCTATTTATATGGATGTTGTTTATTGGTCCAGTGACGAGAATTTTTGTTTTCTTTACATTGAGGTGCAATTCATACTAAAGACTGTGATCTTTGATCTGCATCAGTAAGTATTTTAAGTCCTCTTCACTTTCAGCAAACAAGGTTGTATCATCACAGGTTGTTAATGATGCCTCCAATCCTAATGCCATGTATTTCTTCATAGAATCCAGATTCTCAGATTATTTATACAGCATACAGATTGAATAAGTATGGTGAAAGAATACAACTTTGTCACACACCTTTCCTAATTTTAAACCATTCAGCTTTCCCTTATTCTATTCGAACAACTGCTTCTTGATTTCTATAGAGGTTCATCATGAGCATAATTAAGTGTTTTGGAACACTCATTCCCTTCAATGTTATTCATAACTTGTCATGATCCACATAGTCAAATGCCTTTGCATAGTCAATAAAGCACAGGTAAACGTCTTTTGGTAGTCTCTGCTTTCGGTCAAGATCCATCTGATGTCAGCAATGATATTCCCTCATTCCATGCCCTGTCTGAATCTGGCTTGAACCTCTGGCAGTTTGTACTGTTGCATTTGTTTTCTAATTATCTTTAGCAAAATTTTACTTGCATGTGGTAGTAATGATATTGTCCAGTGATGTCCACTTTACAGTGGGTCACCTCTCTTTGGAATGGGTACAGATATGAATATTTACCTATCAGTTGGCCAGATAGCTGTCTTCAAAATTTCTTGACATAGATAAGTGAGTGCCTCCAGTGCCACATCAGTTTGTTGAAAGATTTCAATTTATATTCCATCAGTTCGCGGGGACTTGTTCTTTTCCTATGCCTTTAGTGCACCTTGGACTTCTTTCAGATCATACGCTACCTCTTGAAATAGTTGAACATCGACTGTTTCTTTTTGGTATAGTGACTAAGGTTGTTGTTGTTAAGTATAGTCAAGTTGGTTCTGAACTCATAGAGACCCTGTATAAGGTTTCCAAAGAGCACTTGGTGGGTTTGAACCACTGATTTTTTAGTTATCCTACAGTGCCACACATCAACTCCTGGTGTGGTGCTGTAGGATCAGCACTGGACTGTGAACCAGAAGGTTGTTAGTTCAAACCCACTAGCTGCTTCTCAGAAACTCTATACAGGGTGGTTATGAGTTGGAACTGACTCGGTGGCACTTACCAACAACAACAACACAGTGCCACACCAGGATTTTTTTAATAGCATAGATAAGTTTTATATATTTTTGGAACTTGATAAATGGAATCACCCAGTCTGTACTCTTTTTGTCTTATTTCTTCCATTCAACATATATGTTGGATTCATCCTTCTTGTTTGTCAGGCAATAGTTCACTCATTGTCATTACTGTGTAGTATTCCATTGTGTGAACATGTCACATTTTATTTTTCCTTCTGTTCAGAGTCATTTGGGAATATTTCAGTTTGGAGCTTTTGTAAGTAATGCTCCTATAAACATTTGTGGGCATGGTTTTTCTGGCATGTATGTAAGCATTTCTCTTCAGTTAATACCAAGAAGTGGAAATGCTGGGTCAAACGTTTAGCAGACACTGCCAGTTTGCCAAAGCAGTTGTACCAGTTGCACTAATCACCAGATATGCAAGTTCATGAGGTTGTAGGTAAAGAGTGACACAATCTGGGTCCACTATCCAATGCTTATTGAGCAACTAAGTGAACAAATGTACAACACAAGCACATGCTGACAAGAAGTCAGTTCTGACTGAGCCCAACCGAACACTCCTGAACACTACTCTCAGTAGACCCTGCCTTGGACGCAAAGACCAGTCATAAAAAAGAAGCCATCTTGCTCCTCAAGGATGCATACTCTATAGGGGGAGGGTTTAAAACTGTGCTTGAGTGGAGTTTATGGGATTGATCTTCAGTACAAGGAGTCCTGGTGTGGTACTGTGGGTTAATGCAAATTCTGTTTGATCAGCAACGTTGGTGGTTCAAGCTCACCAGTCGCTCCTCGGAAATCCTATACAGGGTCGCTATGGGTCAGAACCAACTTGACAGCATTTAACAACAACATCTTCAGTAGAAGGGCTGTTGAAATGGAGAAACCAGGGTGCTTAAAGAAATGGAGGTAGAGAAGCATGACCATAGTTAGTCAGAACTTTAGGGCACATTCATCCCTAAGCCTGAGGAAGGCCCAGGGACTAGTTTTGGGGAAGACCTGGATGACAGAGTATTGTCTTGTTGTTGTTAAGTGCCATTGAGTCAGTTCTGACTCATAGCAAGCCGGTATAGGGTTTCCAAGGAGTGGCTGGTGAGCTTGAACTGCCAAGTTGTGGTTCAAACCAACCTTGCAGTCTGAAACATTAACCCACAGCACCACACCAGGACTCCAAGTATTGTCTGAAGAAGAACAAATAGGGTGGTCTGGGGTTAAGGCATGGGCTCTGGAATCACTTACCATCCATGTGTATTTTCTTTATGTTGGAACAAATCATTCAACCTCTGTGAACCTCAGTTATTGTCCTCTGTTAAAAGGAATAATTTTATGCTCAGGGCCTGGCATTTAGCAAGCATTCAATACAAGGCAGCGCTTGCAAAATATTGTTGTGTGGCTGAAGAGGAAAGCAAGGCAGACAGAAGGTGAGGATAAACAGGGTTGGACCTGAATGCTATGATGAGTTTCATTTTTCATTCTGGAAGGTAACGGGGAGTTGGGATTTTCCAGGAAGGATAGAGGTTGGGCTGGGAAACTAGATTAGAGGTGAGCTGTGGGCAGACCCTCCTGGCTGCTGAGGGTAGTCAGGTAAGGGAGAGGTCAGAGAGGGCCAATGAGGAGACCTTGCAGTAGTGCAATGTACATGTCTGCAGGTCTGACCCATTTCCTAAGAAAATGTGTAAAAGGAGACCCTCCGAAAAATGTAATGAAAACCTCACCTTGAACAGTGGAAGTGAGCATGATGTAGAAGCCAAGGATTGTAATGGCATTTAATGATGAAGTCAATAGGATGATGGTTGGGTTAGGGAGCTCAGAGAAGAAATTATTTGTATCGTTGCCTACCAGGACAGGAGGGGCATTGCTTTGAGGTTGAGGGTAATCACCTTCTCCTTCAGGACACGTCTGAGTCTCTTAAATGTACATATCCAGTGCAGAATAATAATGGCTGTTCGAAATATATCATATTTTCATCTATAAATTTGGAAATGTTTAAAAACATATGCCAACGAACATACTCAAGACAGTACTGGTGAAGGTATGACTTGGTAAAACGTGTTGCTGTTATGTGATCCAATAACTCTGTTTTGAAAAATCCATCCTAAGAATCAGAAAATAGAAAAAACAAAACAAAATTTATATTAACCGATGTTCAGTAAAGCATCACTTATAATAGTGAAAGAAAAAAATAGAAGCAGTCCTATGGCCGTTCATATCAGATTTTATCAAAAGTAGAAGATTATGTACATATTAACCTATCAAGTCAATTCTGATTCATAGCAATGCTATAAACACAGTAGAATTGCCCCCACTGGGTTTCCAATGCTATAATCAGTTCAAACCCACCAGATCATTTTTCCAAAACCCAATACAGGGTTGCTATGAGTCGGATACTACTGGACAGCATTTAACAGCAACATCAATCTTTATGGAAGCAGATTGACACATCTTTCTTCATCTGGTGGGGTTGAACCACTGACCTTTCAACATTTATCTTCTGTGACACTAAGACTTTTGAGTATTATGCAACCACTCATTAAAGCAATCTTGATGAATCATTTTTAATGATATGGAAAAATGCTAATGTACATGAGTATTATAAAAATGCAGGATGCAGAAATATATTAGTAGTATAATCTGAATTCTAGAAAAATATCTAGGAATACAAATAAACTTGGAAAAATAGACATTAAGACAAGCAACAGTGTTAAGAATTGTTTTTATGTTTTTACTAGAGTAGTTTTTATTTTCTTCGTAATCTTGTTGTTGTTGTTGTTAGGGGCCATCGAGTCAGTACTGACTCATAGCGACCCTATGCACAACAAAATGAAACACTGCCTGGTCCTGGGCTAACCTCACAATTTTTGCTACTCTTGAGCCCACTGATGCTGCCACTGTGCCATTCCACCATGCTGGAAGTCTTCCTCTTTTTCTCTGACGCTCCATCTTACCAAACATGATGTCCCTCCCAGTGACTGGTCCCTCCTGACAATATATCCAAAGTATGAGAGACAAAGTCTGACTATCCTGGCCTCCAAGGAGCACTCTGGCTGCACTTCTTCCAACACAGATCTGTTTGTTCTTTTGATAGCCCATGGCACTTTCAATATTCTCCTCCAACACCATAACTCAAATGCATCAATTCTTATACTGTCTTCCTTATTCACTGTCCAACTTTCGCATGCATGTGAGGTTATTGAAAATACCATGGCTTGGGTCAGGTGCACCTTAGTCTTCAAGCTGGCATATTTGCTCTTCAACACTTCAAAAAGGTCTTGTGCAGCAGACTTGCCTAGTGCAATAAGTCCTTTGATTTCTTGACTGCTGCTTCCATGAGTGTTGATGGTTGATCCAAGAAGAATGAAGTCCTTAACAACGTCTATCTTTTCTGCATTGATCAGAATGCTGTTTATTGGTCCAGTGGTGAGGATTTTTGTTTTCTTTACACTGAGATGCAATCCATACTGAAGGCTGTGCTCTTTGATCTTCATCAGCAAATATTTTAAGTCCTCTTCACTTCCAGCAAGCAAGGTTGTATCATCTGCATATCACAAGTTGTTAATGAGTCTTCCTCCAATCTTGATGCCATGTTTTTCTTCATATAACCCAGCTTCTTGGATTATTTGCTCAACATAGAGGTTGAAAAAGTATGGTGAAAGAATAAAACCCCGTCACACATCTTTCTTAATTTTAAACCATTCAGTGTTCCCATGTTCTTTTTGAACAACTGCCTCTTGGCCTATGTACAGGTTCCTCATGACCACAATCAAGTGTTCCGGAATACTCATACTTCACAATGTTGTCCATAGCTTGTCATGATCCTCACAATCGAAGACCTTTTTTAGTCAATAAAGCACAAGTAAACATCTTTCTGGTATTCTCAGCTTTCAGTATAGTATATATAGTATTTTTGTATAGTATACAAATTCCCTACCATGATTATGCTCACATTCCTCTCATAATCATAAACAATTATGAATTTTATAAATCAGCAGCCAACAAAGTCAGTTTGCTCATCTCTTTTCTGAGGGCTGTTGGATTCTTCAGCGTCCTTAGGAGGAAAACTTACACTAATTAGAAATGTTTCAACCATACCAAATATTTCCCTGGCTCACACACAGGCTTTCTAAAAGGCCATGAACATCTCAGGCTCCTGTCTAGTCAGCAAAGACAATACACCTTTAAATTGCTTCTCTTCTCAGCTGGCCTTGCTTTCTGGTTATTAGCAGAAAAGGCCTGGCCAAGGCAAGTGCCAGGCTGTGTGCCCTTCTTCCTGCCACTCATCTTCATCCTCCTCTTCAATAGCTAAAGAGAAGCAATTATTTGGTTTGGACAAGAAATATCCAGGGCCCCAAACAATTTCCTTAATTCTATTTGATCCGCTAATTCCTTTGGAAGGTTGTAAAAACAATTTAAGAATTGAAATCTGTCACCCGAGACTAAGCTTTTAACTCAGGTGGATCTGATGGCAAATCTCTTAGCTCCTCAGCTGGAAAGTGGAACTACGGCAAAGCTGAAGTCAAACTAAGTTTATGTAGCACCTACCCTCTCTCTGACTCTTAAATGCTGGTGTCTTAGACCCCCTTAGACCTTAGGTGACCAAAGAATACTAGCTGATGTTTTATGGCTCTGATCTGTTCCCAGAGACCCTCTTCTGCATCCCGAATACACGTAACTGCACCACAACTAGCAAGAATGATAATGTAGAAAAGGTGGTGGGCTTGTAGACACTAATTATTATCTTTGCATTTGAAACCTAACAGACCTTGAGAAATCTTTATCTTTGAAGACAGTCTTCCCAGGTCTTCAGCAAGAAAGTTTTATTTTAAAAAACAGTGTGGCATAACCATATAAGGGACTATTACTTAGCAATAAAATTTAGGTAAACTAGTGATATACACGGAGTCCTGGTGTGGCACTGTGGGTTAATGCGCCAGACGGCCAAGCCATTTGAACTGCAAGGTTGGCAGTTCAAGCTCATCAGCTGCTCCTCAGAAACCCTATACAGGGTCACTATGGGTCAGAACTGACTCAACAGCACTTTGCAATAACAACAACTGATACACACAACAACATAGATGTATCTCAAAATCCTTATACTGGGCAAAAGAAGCCAGAAACACGCATATATGCAATCAATATGAAATTGATAATGCTGTATGATACCATTTACATGAAATTCTAGAAATTAACCAGCACTCTGGTTTGTCTGTCGTATTATGGTTGTGTGTTGCTGTGATGGAGTAGGCTGCCTTACTGTATTTTAAATACCAGCAGGGTCATCCACGGTGGACAGGTTTCAGCTTAGCGTCCAGAATAACGCAGAAAAAGAAAAAGAAGAAACAGATCACTTTTGAATGGTTAGCTACTGAAAACCATATGAATAGTGGCAGAACATTGTCTAATATAATGCTAGAAGATGAGCTCCTCAGGTTGGAAGACAATCAAAATACAACTAGGGAAGAGCAAACTCCTCAAAACAAACTTGACCTTAATGATGTGAATGGAGCAAAGCTTTTGGGACTTTCATATGTTGATGGAGCATAACTCCAAATGAGAAGAAACAACTGCAAATGCCCGTTAGTAATCAGAACATGGAATGTATGAAGGATAAATCTAGAAAAATTGGAAGTCATCAAAAATGAAATGGAATGCATAAGGATCTATATCCTAAGCCTTCATGAGGTGAAATGGACTGGTATTGGTCATTTTGAATCTGACAAATCATATGATTTATATGCCAAGAAGATCAAACTGAAGAGGAATGGCATCATATTGATTGTCAAAAAGACCTTTTCAGGATTTCTCTTGAAGTGTCCTGTTGTCTGTGATAGGATACTGTCCATATGCCTACACAGAACAACATTTAGTATCACTATTATTCAAATTTACCTACTAAAGCCAGTGATGAGGAAGAATTCTACCAACATCTTCAATTTGGAATTGATTAAATATGCAATTAAGATGCATTGATAATTACTAATGATTGAAATGTGAAAGTCAGAAAAAAGAGGAAGGAGTAATAGTTGGAAAACAGATCTTGGTGATAGAAACAACGCTAGAGATCCCCTAATAGAATTTTGCAAGACCAACGATTTATTCATTATAAATATCCTTTTTCAACAGCATAAAATGTTACCTGGACCTCACCAAATGGTCTACACAGGAATCAAATTGATTACATCTATGACAGGAAGCAATTGAGAAACTCAATATCATAAGCAAAAAAAAATGTCCATTGCGCTGCCTACAGTTTTAACATTGACATTTAAGTGGGATAGAAAGGAATATTGGGAAATAGGATTACAGAAAGCTTTGGACCTTCTGGAACCATGTAGGGTGGATGAACGCCTGAAACTTATTGGCTTAAAATATAATCTTTAAACCTTAAACCAAAAATGTTCCCTGAAGTCTTTATAAAAGGAAGCAATAGTTTAACTTAACTAGGAAAAAATGTCTGCCTTGAGCATTATGTTTTACTAAGAACTAAACTCTGGTAATGTAGTGGTTACGAATCCGGCTGCCAACCTCAGTGTCAGCGGTCCGAAACTACCAGCTGTTTTGCGGAAGAAAGATGAAGCTTTCTGCTCCTGTAAAGATTTACAGACTCGCAAACTGTAACAGGGTCGCTATGAGGCGGAACGGACTCCACGGCACATAACAATAACACACAACCTATTAACAAATTAACAAAAGCAACTTGCATGATTAGGTAGGAATCTTAGGGAGCAGTGCATTTATGTCAATGAGAAAGGAACAGCTCAGAAAAGGAGCGTGAGAATGGTTGCACAACACAAAGAATATGATCAATGTCACTAAACTGTACAAGCAGAAACTGTTGAGTTGCTATATATGTGTTGTTGTGTATATACAGCAACAAAATTATTTTTAAATCAAAGCTCAATTTTCACTGGAGACCACTTCGTGTACTTAGTTTTCTGTCAATAGTCCACTCAGAGGTCACTATTATTCTGACTTCCTAGACTATAGTTTTATGATTGCCTTTTTGAAACGTCTCTTTTAGATATAAATTGCACAATGCACAATTCATCTACTTAAGGTATACAATTCAGTGATTTTTAGTATATTCATGGGCTTGTGAAACCATTGTCGTTGTTGTTGTTAAATGTCGTTGAGTCGGCTCTGACCCATAGTGACCCTGTATAGGGTTTCCGAGGAGTGACTGGTGAACTTGAACTGCTGACCATGCAGTTCAAACCGACATTGCAGTGCAGTGCATTAATCCACAGCGCCACACCAGGACTCCATTACCACTATCTAGTTATTGTCAAAAAGAAATGCCACATCAATTATTACTCTCCATTCGGCTTTTTTTTAAATCAACTTTATTTGTTGTTGTTATTGTTAGGTGCTGTTGAGTCAATTCTGACCCACAGCAACCTATGTACAACAGAACGAAACAGACCATGTAGTCCTGTACCATCCTCACAATTGCTACTATTCTTGAACCTGTTGTTACTGACACTGTGCCAGTCCATCTTGTTGGGGGGGTCTCCCTCTTTTTTGCTGTCTCTCCATTTTACCAAGCATGATGTCCTTCTCCAGGGACTGGTCCCTCCTGATAACATGTCCGAAGTATGAGAAACGAAGTCTGGTCATGTTGACTTCTAAGAGCATTTTTTTTTTTAATGTTTTATTGTGAATTATATGATAGTTTACATGG
>NW_006408557.1:17644225-17650761 GCF_000296735.1 Chrysochloris asiatica | reverse complement strand
TAGCCGCTCCAGGCTGGTCTGCTTGTCCTTTCAAGTGGAGATTTCTCATCTTTGGAGATCTGGATGTGGTTCTGGTTTCTACCTATAGTTTTATGTATTGCAAAGGCTCTGCAAGAAGCCTCGTTCACTGGGTACGCTGTAGCCCCATTTTAGGTATTCCATTCAGTCATAGGCAGAAAATGGACTTACAAGCCTTCTAGTGTGGTGTTTCTGACTATTCCTTTCTCTCCCTCTCCAGTGCCTACTCTATATTACAATGCAAGGGAAAACAAGATTAAAACAAACAAACAAACAAAAAACAGTCAAGCATCTTAACATGATTCCTCTCCCATTCCAACCATGACTCAATCCCTGTATCTCAGAGCCCTGCCCTTCCAAGGCTGTGCATATATCCTCCTTTATCTCTGTCCCAGTTAGCCCTTTCAAACAAGCCCAATTGTTCTCCCATCTGCCCCATTTCTCCACTTCCCTCTCCCTCCCTGTATATTGCCCTCCTCCCTAGCACCCAAGCTCTCCCGTGTCCAATCCCCACCCTGAGCTCCACCCTCCCCCTAAACTACAAGGTTGTAAACTACAAGGTTATAGTTTAAACTCACCAACTAACTGTTCCTTGGCAATGCTTTTATGAGTCATAACCTACTTGATGGCACTTAACAAAAACAACCACAACCCTTACCAAAAGTGTCTGGAAATCACAATTTGCTTTATATTTCTGTTAATTTCCTAATCTATAGTCCTAACCCTAACCCCACCATAGGGGAAAAAAAAGTGTATTTTCACATCATAATCATATTAGGGTATTTCCCAGCTCCAAACTTTGCAAAATCTCCTGTTAGTCTCATAATAAAATGCACACACTATTCCTTGTCCACTAAAACCACCAAAGCCCACCATAGTAATATCTGGCTATGCTTTCCCTCCTGTTCTCCTTTCCTACCACTCTTCCTCTCATCCATGCAGCTTGGTCATACTGACCTCCTATTACCTCATGCACAAAAGGTTGGTTTTCTCCACAGAGCCTTTGCATTTGTTCTTTCTGCTGGGACACAGTTCCTGCAGATATTTCTGTGGCCTAAACCACCTTGCTGTGGTTTCAGGTCCCCTGTATTTCTCACAGAGGCCTTCCCTGACCATCCACCCTTATTTCTTTATGGTTTGTATCCATAGACAACACATCATGAGGACAGAGACATTTCCTATTATTGACCACAAAGGAGCCCTGGTAGTGCTGTTGGTGGTTAAGCATTGAGCTGCTAACCACAAGGTCGGTAGTTCAAAGCCACCTGTCACTCCACTGGAAAAAATTAATTATCTGCTTCTGTAAAGATTTACCGCCTTGGAAACCCTATGACACAGTTATATCCCATCCTTTAGAGTCATTTTGAGTCAAGGTCAACTTTATGGCACTGTGTTTTTCAGTGGGTATCCTGGTGCAAGGCACAAGACAGGTACTTGATAAATATTTGTTCAATGAATCAATGACTACTTTTCCAATGAATGAGTGGTTTTCTTTCATTAATATCTTCAATAAAAGGGAAACACAGTGGGGGCTAGAAGACTTTTCTCTGTACTACGACAACCCCCTGGGCATCTTTCTATTTCATACTTCCCTATCTCAGTCACTGTTGCTTTTACAGATCTAGAGGACTATAGAGTAAAACATATAGTAATCCAAGAATGGGAAAATAAATGCAAAATGACAAATGGATTATGTGCCATGAAGAAGAGGTGTGTGGTGATACAAGATTGGACATTAGGAGTCCTGACAGATCTGAAGAGTGGGAGGGGCTTCCCTGAGGAAGCACCGACTGACCCAATATCTGAAGAGTGTGTAGGAGTGAACTGGAGGTTGGTTGTGTGGAAGGAGGAACTTGGGTCCCAGAATTGAAATTCAGAGCCCTGATACACACTGAAATATAAAAGGCCTATCTGACTGGCTTAAGAGTGACAGGAATAGAGCTGCAAAAGTAGGTTAGAACTCACTAGGGTAGGGGAACAAATGAGTCTTCAGGACAAAATGAAAGGCATTTTCCTTTTCCTCCATTTCTGAGAGGATAGTCAGGCCTTAGTTGGTTCTAACTCATAGCGACCCTGCTATATAGGGTTTCCTAGGCTGTAAATCTTTATGGGAGCAGAAAGCCTCATCTTTCTCCCTCAGAACAGCTGGTGGATTTGAACTACTGACCTTGTGCTTAGCAGCCCAGTGAGTAACCCACTACACCACCAGGGCTCCTTCATGGCCTTAGGCAGACTATTATTCTTACTGGGTTGCTCTTTCTTTTCTTTTCAGATTTAATTCAGCAAGTATTTCTTCAATGTCTGAGTTATGAAAATACTTAAAATGCTATATAGACATCATATTCCAGATATCTCAGTGCAGAGAGAAGTCAAGATATTATACAGCTCAATTCAAATGCTAAGTGTGATGTTGACTTCCACAAACACCTCTATGCCAACACAGTGCTGTGTGGTGGTACCACCATGTACCAAGGCACACAGACAGGATACAGAAGATCACTGCTCTGGTTCCCAGCACGACTAAGATCATATCTCCTCTGAGCACAAGTACTCTGAGTAGCTATGGCTCCAATCTGGCTTCCCTGTCTTGCTGCCCACCTACTACCAGATGTGGATCAGCAAGCAGGAGTATGATGAGGCCAACCCCTCCATTGCCGACTGCAAGGACAATGCTTCTAGGCCTGACTTTAGCTGCATTATACCTTTTCTAGGCAAAAACTAACTTGTGCAGAAAACGAGGTGGTATCGGCATGACTTTATTCATTTGTTTGTGCTTGACTTGGGATTTGAAAACTGAAAAGATGAAACTGACAACTGTCAGTGAAGACAATAGCGGTTGGTTGGAAGGAGCATCCCTCAAGTTCTGTTACTACTAGCTTCCTAACCTACAATGTGTCTGAGGACTTTGTATGTTGTTCATTTATACAATCAGCATCCCACATATCCTGAGATTCATTATTGTAAGAAATTCCTTCCCTTCCTCAAAGTCAACCTACTTCTCACTAAGGAAGATAGCCCGGTCCTCATTCAAATCTACACACAGGGGTGGGTAATAGCATTGCTTTTCTGTAAATTACATATCCAGTTTATTTATTTGCTCATTCACTCTTCTGTCTTAATAGTTAATGCACCCTGGTAGCACAGTGGCTTAAATGTTGGGCTGCAAGATGGTGGTTTGAACTCACCAGCTACTCCATGGGAGAAAAATGAGGCTGTAGTCTCAGACACTAACTCTGTTCTGTCTTACAGGGTCACAGTGAGTTGCAATTGGCTCAATTGCTTGCCTTGGGTGGCCTTAAAGCTTGCTCTTTTTATTTTGCTTTATTTTGAATGATCAGCTATGGCAGGCCCTTTCATTCTCCCAACTTTAGATGTATAAAGGCATTTGGTGTCCCTGGGAGTTGGTTGAGATGCAGAGGCAGCCAGGTCTTGCCTGTACACTAACTTAGAGACTGGTTCAGTTAAAGTGCATGCCTTAAAGAAAAACTTCTTTAATTAGATTCTCACTCTATATAGAGTTTCTGAGAAGCTGCTGGTGAGCTTGAACTGCTGACCTTGCAGTCCAGTGTATTAACCCACAGTGCCACACCAGAACTCTATAAATAGGAACTGACTTGACAGCACTTAAAAACAGCAGCAGCAAATAGGCACTTTCATTTAATATTCCTTGGACTCTATATATGATGGTGGCGGTGGTGGTGTGCTGTGGAGTCGGTTCCAACTTGTAGTGACCCTGTGTAGGGTTTCTGAGGCTGTAAATCTGTACAGGAGCAGAAAGCCTCATCTTTCTCCCATGAAACAGCTAATAGTTTCAACCTGCTGACCTAGAGGTTAGCAGCATAAATTCACTTTCTCAAATTATTTTTGAACAAGTCTTTCCATCTTACTGGTTCTCTGACGAATTGATGAGTTGAATAAAATATTGGGCACGTGTTTACTATCTTTTGCATAAGAATCCTGTTTTGAACTTCTTTGAAAACAATTTTTTGATGTGTGTATTAGAGACAATTGACATTTCAGCTGGACTGTTTCTCTCATCTGATTCCCTCTATGTCTTTCAGGACCACTTCCCTGGACCCCCTGAGTAGGTTGGGGATCTTTAGTAGAACAGCAGTGTTTCCCTAAAATGCGTGGGCAGAAGTGATATTCAGTGGGCTTTCCACCCTAGAACTATGGCCCAGTTGATCTGTAATCTGGTGGAGAAGGCTGCAGAGGTCGTTAATGCTGCCATATCTGACTTGAAGCCTCAATTGGCCACATGTGGGCACTATGTCAAGGTGGAGCTGCTTCCTTCAACCCCCACTATGTTCCCTACAGCTACTCAGGGCCTAAAAACATAATGAATAGTGGTTGCTTCAAACAGCTCACAGTAAAGGAAACTCTGGCTGCATGGTTTGGTGGCCACTGAGGTGTGGATGTGGTTTTGTAACAACAGTATCATAGGCAAGTGTGGCATCATTGGTTATGATGTTTGAAGACCAATCTTCACCATCTGATTCTGTTTGCTCTACTATTTCAGTATTCTTGGGCTATGTATGATCAGACTGCTATTTGAAACTCAATTAAATTCCATATGGAAGGTCAGAATTTTTCTTTATATCAAGTTGGGGTATCTTTTGCTTTGACACATTAATACATCACTAAATGCATGCCTTTTTTATTCTAAAATTGGAAAGGGCATATGCAAATGTTTTAACCTAGTATATATGAGGATAACATTTTAATTTGAGATCACAGTCTTAAGTATATGACATTTAAGCTTTATTTCTAGGAAAAAGGAGGCAAGGCCTTGAGAAAACTAGAATTTGCTAAGCAGGGGAAGTCGTAATACCATGTGCCAAAGTGATACAGTTAAATCATATCAGTAGTCAGAAAGAATAAAATTTGGACCATTAAAAATTTTTTTTGAACTTTTTTTTTTTTTTTAATATCACAAAAAGATTCTTTTGACAACAGCTAGGTCTGTAATGTTGGAGTATTTATTAACTTGAATATAGCCTCCCAAGAGACAATGTTGTTAGTTGCTATCCAGTGGATTCCAACTCAAGGTGACCCTTGAAAAGGCCTGTTCAGCTGTGGTCTTTCAGGAGAAGAGCACCAAGCCTGTCTTCTAAGGCCCTGATAGGTGGGTTCAGAGCTGCCAAACTTTTGGTTAGTAATTGAGTGCTTGACCTTTTTTGCTACCCAGGGACTTAACTTACTCAAGAAAGAATATCAGGGTGGTATTCTTAGGAAAGAGCCCTGGTGTGGCGCTGAGGTTTAATGCGCTGGACTGCAAGTTCAGTTTGAACAGCAAGGTCGACAGTTCAAGTTCATCAGCCACTCCTCCGAAACCCTATACAGGGTTACTATGAGATGGAATAGACTCAACGGCACTTTACAACAACCACAACAATTCTTAGTAAGTATCTTTGTAACATCTCAGATAGTAGGACAGAATGAAAGAGATCCATGATATAACTTTAATAGAGTTAACAGAATGTTTATATGTGATATATTCTGTCTGATTTTTAGACCCAATTTTTGCCAAAACAAAATAGCCTACAGATACATAATGGAGTCCTGGTGTGGTGCTGTGGGCTAATGCGCTGGACTGCAAAGTCCTTTGAACCACAAAGTCAGTGGTTCAAGCTCACCAGATGCTCCTTGGAAACCCCATACAGGGTCGCTATGGGTCGGAACTAAGTCAATGGCACTTAACAACAACAACAACAGATACATGATACACAGTGTTGTAAATGTGGACCTAAATAGCATATTTTCTTCTTGTTGTTGTTATTAAGTGCCATCAAGTTGATTCCAACCCATAGCAACCCTGTGTAGGGTTTCTGAGGACCTACTGGTGAGCTTGAACCGCTGAGCTTGCTGTTCAAAGCAACTTTGCAGTCCAGTGCATTAACCCACAGCACCACACCAGGACTCCATAAATAGCATATTAGGTCCTGAAATAGTGATTTGTATCAGTCTGTCCTCTTGAACCATTTGTTAAGGATCTAGGGAAAATTGATCAATAGATCACACATTGACTTTTCCTGGAGATCTTAACTATCATTGGTTGACTCATTGTTGCCTAAATGTATTGTAATTCTCTTGCAGACATAGCAAAAAAAGTTCAGCACCAAATGATGATTACCAAAAGATGATTGCATGTTTATTGTAAAAGCATCATGACTGTATTATTGAGCCTTTATCAATCAATCTGAAATGTACCCACTGTATTTAAAATCCTCCTGTTTTAGCCTAATGATACCACTTTTCTAAATGATGGTAAAAAAAGCCTCCATAGCGAAGACTACTGTTCTGAAACATGGGGTATTATTCAATTTCCCACATCTGCAATAAACACAGGAGGTCAGAAACTGAAACCACCTCTTTTTGCTTATTATTATTTTAAATATGAGGTAACTTAGATATGCATATCAAAAGACAGAAAAGATACTGACTTCTATAATTACGGTTCTCTTTATGAGTGCTGTATTTCATACAACCCGTAAGTACTAAAATCAACCAAAACATTT
>NW_006408557.1:17628200-17641310 GCF_000296735.1 Chrysochloris asiatica | reverse complement strand
TATAATCATTTTTCTGAATTCCTTCTCAGGCATTTCCAAAGCCTGCCCATCTTCCAGTATGGAGTGTAGGTCTCCTTCCAGCTCATTTGCCTCAGTCTCTTTATCTTGTTTCTGGACATGTGCAGATATGGTCATCTGCTTCTATTTTTTGGACATATTCAGGGGTTATCTGTGGCCTTAATACTTAGATGGGTGTGTATTTTGGTATTTTTTATGCTTTCTGATTGCCTCCAGGTACCTGTGATCAGGAAATGGGCTTCCCTTTTCACTCTTCTTCTTGAGAAATATCAGGATGCCACTGTTGGTCGATTTGACGTAACTTAGAATTTAAGTTTCGGCCTATTTCCTTTTAGTCTGCCTGTCCTGTTCCATAATCCCCGTTCAGGCCTCTTTCTAGTTATAAATAGTTCAGGGTTAGCTGTGGCTGTTTGGTTTTAAGTGGAAACTGTCTCTTTAAATTTAGAGGAGATCTGTGCGCATGCATAATAGAACCCTCTGAGGTTGGGCCTGGGTTGTTCACTAGCTCAGCACCCTTATAGTCACCAGAATGGAGGTGTGCAGACAGCAAGGGACCAATGAACAGATACCAAAAGAAGAGAATGTCCACACCTTTATCTCTGCAGTTCTGTCAGGCGTCCGTGGCTGTTCTGATCCTTCCCCCGCTTGGTCTCACCCACGATGGCAGGTCCTGGAGCAGCTGAGCGTCTTGAATTAGAAAGCAATGGATTTCTTGCTTTTGCTACAAATTCCCCCAGCTGTAAGCCTTCTAAATATTCCTTTATATGTGGTTCAGAATTCTGGGACCATCCCTTGAGTGTGCTTGGTCCTGTATTCTGTGTTGTTGCTCACAGAGCTCCTTACTGCACTTCCACCCGATCCATCATCTTGTTTGTTCTCCCCCAAAACATTTTTTTTTAAGGTCTTAAATTAACTGGCACTAGAAAGAATCTGAGGAGTCCTGGTGTGGCACTGTGAGTTAATGTGCTGGACTGCCAAGTCAGTTTGAACCACAAGATTGGCAATTCAAGCTTACTAGCCACTCCTTGAAAACTCTATAGGGGGTCACTGTGGGTTGGAACTGACTGGATGGCATTAAACAACAACAGTAAGAACCTATAGAGGTTTAGTTGATCCATGATAAGCAATGTATATCTTTTCAGTGCATAGTCATAGTCACATTAGAAAGTCCTTAAAATAAACATTTACTACTCACTTCAAAAATAAATAAATAAAATGCCTTGGGCAGAATTTCTTTTATCATTGCTCACAACACTGTTTTTTATTAAAAAACAAACAAACAAACAACAACAAAAATGGTGTTATTTTTGTATTCTGTCTTTCAAATTTTGCTTTAAATTACATAAGCATTATGTTAATACATTCTATATTCTTGGTATGAAATACCTCAGATACTGAAAAAACAAAAGTTTTTCTTGCGCTGTAGGATAACAACAATAAAGATAAGCACTGCTAATAGAAAGGTCAGCAGTTCAAACCCACTAGCTCCTCCCTGGAAGCCCTATACAGGGTTGCTATGAGTCAGAACCAACTTGACAGCACTTAACAGTAACAAGGTAACCATGCTGTATTCCAAACCTCTTCTGTGCATTTATACACATACATGAACAAATATAAGGAGTCCTGGTGCAGTGTCATGCAGGATAAGCACTGGACCTCAAGGTCGGTTTAAACTGCAAGGTTGGCAGTTCAAACTCACCAGCCATTCCTTGGAAACCCTATACAGGGTCACTATGAGTTGGAACTGACATGCATTATTCTTCAGAGTTTATTTCACTGTTGTTGTTGTTGTTAGGTGACTTCGAGTTGATTCTGACCCATAGTGATCCTATGTACAACACAACAAAACACCTTCTGGTTCTGTGTCATCCTCACAATTGCTGCTGTGCCTAAGCCCACTGCTGCTGTCAGTGTGCTAATCCACATTGTGGGGGATTGCCCTCCTTTTTCCTATCTTTCCACTTTACCAAGCATGATAGCGTTCTCCAGGGACTGGTCCATCCCGATATATGGACCAGTATGAGAGATGAAGTCAGGCCATCTCAGCTTCCAAGGAGCATTCTGATTGTACTTTTTCCAATACAGATTTCTTTGTTCTTCTGGAAGTGTATGGTACCTTTAAAAGTCTTCTCCAACACCATAACGCAAACACATCAATTCTTCTATGGTCTTCCTTATTCATTGTTCAACATTCACATGCATATGAGGCTATTGGAAATGCCATGGCTTGGGCCAGGCATTCTTTAGTCCTCAAACTGACATTTTTGCTCTTGAACACTTTAAAGAGGTTGTGTGCAGCAAATTTGTCTGATGCAGTATGTCATTTGATTTCTTGACTGCTGCTTCCATGAGTGTTGATGGGGGATCCTGGCAACGTTTATCCATTTATTGTGATGTTATTTATTGGTCCAATTGTGAGTACTTTTGCCTTTTTTTTTTCATCAGCAAGTATTTTAAGTCCTCTTGATGTTCAGCAAGCAAGGCTGCATATTGCGGCATATTCATCTGTATATTGTAGGTTGTTAATTAGTTTTCCTCCAATCCTAATGCCACATTCTTCTTCATATAATTCAGCTTCTCAAATTATTTGCTCAGCATACAGATAAGAAAGGTGAAAGAATACAGCTCTGGCATACACCTTTCCTGATTTTAAACCATTCAGTGTCATCTTGTTCTGTTCAAAACTTGACTGTTGGTCTATACACACTTGCTTTAAGGGTAGGGAATATCCAGCCTGCAGGCCATATAAGGCTCTCGAAATCATTTGATCTGGCTCTGCCAAGGCAACTGTAGTTCCAGTCATCACATTAGGGGTGAATTTATTAAATGTTTGACAAATATAACAACCTAATTTTTTTAACTTGCTATTGTACATTGAATGAAGGTTTACAGAGCAGATCATAAGTTTTATATTAAACAATTCATATACTTCAATTCATCTCAATGATTGCAATCCTCCCAATGTAACAACATTTATCCCACAACCTCTCTGTATTTCTTATTTCCTTCCTTATCCTTCTGAATTTCGTCGTAAGGTAAATACTGCCTATTGATCTCAAATGGTTGACCATTCTTTGGTATGCATACTTCACTAGTGTTGATGTCTCCCCTATATACAGATACATCGCTTGCTGAAATTGTGCCACACAGGTGAGTTCAGTTCTAGACCTGAAAGGTGACCAAGGTCTTGGGGTTCCACCAGTCTCTATCTGACCAGTGTGCCTGATCTTTTTATGATTTTGAGGATTTTTTTCTCTATTTTTCTTTTTTTAAAATTTTTATTGTGAGTTTAGTGAAGATCTACAGAGCAGATCATCAGCCTTACACTCAACAAACCACAAACCATACACTTTTCTTCACTATATGGTTGCAATCCCCTCCATGTACCAACAGTTAATCTCCATTCACTTTAACTATTACATTCCTCCCTATGTCTCCTGTTACCTTCATCTTTCCTCTGCTAACCTCCCTCCTGTTGTATATTGCCTGCCCTGACTGCAAAGAAACCCTATGCAGGGTCTCTCTGGGTAGGAACTGACTCATTGGCGATTAACAAAAGCAATAACCCTCTAGCCCATGAATAATTTCCCCTGACCAATGCAATCCCTCTAAACAATGTAAATCATTTCTTTTATCAAAAAACATTTTTTAAAAACTTTTTACAACATTGGTCTCATACAATGTTTGTCTTTCTGTGATGGACTAATTTCACTCAGCGTAATGTCCACCAGGTTCATCCATGTTGTAAGGTGTTTTACAGATTCTTCATTATTCTTGAACGTTTTGTAGTATTCCATTGTATGTATGGACCAACGTTTGTTTAAACATTTTTCTGTTGGTGGGCATTTAGGTGGTCTCAAATGTTTTAGATATGTCTCTTATAAACAGCTTATTGAAGGATCCTGTTTTCTTATCCATTCTGCTTTCTATGTCTTTTGACTGGTACATTTAATCCATTTACATTCAGTGTAATTATTAATAGGTATGAATCAATTGCTGTCATTTTTCTGTATGTGGTGCTGCTGGATTCCTTGTTTGACATAATTCTCTAAGTTGAGTGAATTTTGTATGTGAGTTTTCTGTTGTTGTTGTTAGGTGCCATTGAGTCCGTACCGACCCATAGCAACCTTATGCACAGCATAATGAAACACTGCCCAATCCTGGACCAACCTCACTACTGCTGCCACGCTTGAGTCCATTGATGCTGCTACTTTGCCAATCCATCTCACTGGGGATCTTCCTCTTTTTCTGTGACCCTCTACCTTACCAAACATGGTATCCTTCTCCAGTGACTGTTCCCTCCTGACAATATGTCTGAAGTATGAGACACGAAGTTTGGCCATCCTGGCCTCTAAGGAGCACTCTGGCTGTACTTCTTCCAACACAAATCTGTTGGTTCTTTTGGCAGCACATAGCACTTTCAATATTTTCCTCCAACACCATAGCTCAAAAGCATTAATTCTTCTATGTTGTTGTTGTTAAGTGCTGTCGAGTCAGTTCCGACCCATAGTGACCCTGTACAGGGTTTCCAAGTGTGTAAATCTTTATGGGAATAGAAAGCCTCATCTTTCTCCCGCGGAGCAGCTGGTAGTTTCAAACTGCTGACCTTAAGGTTCGCAGCCCGATTCGTAACCACTATGGTTTTCCTTATTAACTGTGCAGCTTTCACATGCATATGAGATTATTGAAAATACCATGGCTTGGGTCAGGCGCACCTTAGTCCTCAAGCTAACATCCTTGCTCTTCAACACTTTAAAAAGGTCTTGTGAAGCAGATTTGTCTAATGCAATAAGTCCTTTGATTTCTTGACTTCTGCTTCCATGACCCAAGAAGAATGAAGTCCTTGACAACTTCAATCTTTTCTCTATTGATAAGAATGTTGTTTATTGATCCAGTGGTGAGGATTTTTGTTTTCTTGACATTGAGACACAATCCATACTAAAGGCTGTGCTCTTTGATCTTCATCAGCAAATATTTTAAGTCTTCTTTGATACATGCTATAACATGAATGATTTGTTCATTTCAAATACCTTCATTAGCATAAGAGACAGTTATACACATGGACCTAACCAGATGGAATACATAGAAATCAAACTGACTATATCTGCAGGATGAGACAATGGAAAAGCTCCATATCATCAGTCAAAACAAGGCCAGGGGCAGATTGTGGAACAGACCATCAATTGCTCATATGCAAATTCAGACTGAAGCTGAAGAAAAGGAAAAAAAAGTCCAGAAGAGCCAAAATATGACCTTGAATATATGCCACCTGAATTTAGAGATCATCTGAAGAACAGGTTTGATACATTAAACACTAAAGACCGTAGACCAGAAGAGTTGTGGGATGACATAAAGAACATCATACATGAAGAAAGCAAAAAGTCATTAAGAAAACAAGAAAGAAGAAAAAGGTCAAAATGGATGTCAGAAGAAATGCTGAACTTGCTCTCCATTGTAGAGATGCTAAAGCAAATGGAAGAAATGAAAAGGTCCAAGAACTGAACAGAAAATTTCAAAGGTCAGCTTCAGAAGACAAAGTCAAATATTACAACAAAATGTGCAAAGATCTGGAGTCACAAAGCCAAAAAGGAAGAAAATGCTCAGCATTTCTCAAGCTGGGGAACTGAAGAAAAAAATTCAAACCTCGACTTTCATTCTTGAAGGATCTCTGTGCAAATTATTGGCTAATGCAGAAAGCATCAAAAGAATATGGCAGGAATACACAGAGTCACTGTACCAAAAGGAAATGGTTGATGTCCAACCATTTCAAGAGGTAGCATATGCTCAAGTGCCAATGATACTGAAGGAAGAAGTCCAAGGCCAGGAGAGACCAGTCGCTATAGAAGGCTATCATGTTCGGTAAGGTGGAGGGTCAGAGAAAAAGAGGAAGACCCCCAGTGGGATGGATTGGCAAAGTGGCAGCATCAATGGGCTCAAGAGTGGCAACAATTTTGAGGTTGGTGCAGGACTGGGCAGTGTTTTGTTCTATTGTACACAGGGTTGCTATGAGTTGGTACCAACGTGATGGCACCTAACAACAACAAAGGGGCTCTGGTAGCATAGTGGCTACGAGTAGCAAGGTCAACCGTTTGAAACTACCAGCTGTACCTCAGGAGAAAGATGAAAATTTCTGCTCCTATATAGATTTGCAACCTTGAAAACACTATGCAGGGTCACTATGAATTGGCACTAACTCCACAAGACACCACCACCACCACAATATTTAATAAATCTTTCTGATTCTCTTTTTTTTACTTTGATGTGTAGGTGTATTATTTTCCTTTGAGATTACTTTGTAATTTATTAATTTTTTCCCTGCTTAAAACAGTCTCTTCTTTCTTGAAATCTACTTAAATTTCTATATGTATACTAGTCCCTCTTTTTGCTTTGTAGTTGACTTCATTATACATTGATATCTCTGGTTCCCTATTTTATAGATTGTTTTTTACTTTAACTAATGCTAAATCTGGATTGAGTTCTTGGTGGTGTTTTTATATATGTTTATTTCCAATTGTTGTCTGCTGTTGTTAGTTCTCAGTCAAGAACACCCTTTGGCATTTTTTTGTAAAGCAGGACTGGTCATTACAAATTTCTTTAATTTCTGTTTATAGGAAATGTTTTAATTTCACCACCATATTTGAGGGACAGTTCGATGGCAATATTTTTCTTTCAGAGTTTTATATATGTCTCTACATTGCCTTCTTGCCTGCATGCTTTTTTTTTCTTAAATGATTTATTATGAATTATGTGACAGTTTGCCTGCATGCTTTTTGCTGAGAAATCAGAGCTTAATCTTATTGGTTCTCCTTTGTAGGAAAATTTTTGCTTTTCTTTAGCTGTTCTCAGGATATTTTCCTTGTCTCTGATTTGGGAAAGTTCAATTATGATAGGCCTTGGTCATTTTCTTTTGTGATCTATTTTGTTTGGGGTTCGTTCAGTTTCTTGTATGCTTATCTTCTCATCTCTCATAATGTTCTGGAAGTTTTCTTCCAACAACTCCTTGCCAATTTTCTCTGTGCTTGTCTCTTCCTGTTCTGGAATGTGATCACCCATAAATTTCTTTGGATTTTTTCATTCTTTTTTTCTGATTGTTCTAGCATACTAGGATTGAGAGATTTATCTTCAAGCTCCCTAATTCGGGCTTTCATTGTTTCGAATCTACTCCTTTGCCTTTTCAATATATAGTCCATTTCTGAGATCTCAGTATTTCTAGTTGCAGGTTTTGTACTGCTTCAAAATTTGCATTTATTTTTTCTTGTAGTGTTTTCTTGAATTCTTTTAAAGTTTTTATTGTGTTCTCCTTGCTTTCCTCAACTTTTATAACATCACTCATGGGCAACTCATATTGATCCTTTAAAGGTACCAAATTACCACTCTTTTGAAATCTTTTTCAGTTATATCTATCACCTTTTCTTCTTCAGAAATGTCTTTTGGCTCTACATCTTGGTCATTTGTTTGAGCCATTCTCTCTTGTTTCTTTGTGTGAGCTAAAATTGTTGTCTCTAGGGTATTGTGGGGTTGTCAAATTTGTATAAACGAACAGTGTAGTTGTTGGACCTGGAGGGGAGAAATCTCTGTGGGGCTCCTACAATTCAAGGAGCTCATGAGGTGGTTGTGGAAGTGATGTGACAGCAGATTTTCTGGTCCTAGATGGAGTTCCTGTTTGCTTTGGTGTTATTTATGATCAGGGCACTCAATCCGGAAGTAGTTTGTGGGGGCCCTTGATGGAACTGGTTTCTGGGTATGTTAGGACCACAGGGAAGTTGGGGGTAGTGTGACTGCTTAAATGTTGGTCTGGTGGCTCTGTGGGTTTTATAGGTCTGGAGCTGAGCCCACCTGAATCCAGGCACCAAAATCACACACCAAAGTGGCACAGCCAGCCCCACCTCATGCTGATATGGCTCTCAACCACAGGGTTCCAAACTCCTGGAGAGTAGAATTTGTGCTGGGGGTGTATGAGGATGGAAGCTGGCCACACTTCTGGTCACCAGGGGAGCATGGAGAAAAAGAAGAAATCACACCTTTTCTGCTGAACCTACTTTGCCAGGTGTCCCTCCACTGCCAAAGCTGCTCACAAGTTGGTGAAACCATGTCTAGCCAATCGTTCTCTGGTCAGTTCTTTTCTCTCGCTGTCCCTAGGAAGCTAACTTTTGAGTTGATAATTTTGTATGGCCCATGAGTGATGTTACAAATTTTGGCAGAAGAAAGGTTCCCTACTCCTAATGCACAGGTTCCTCATGAGCACAAGTGTTCTGGAATACTCATTCTCTGAAATGTTGTCCATAGCTTGTCATGATCTATACAGTCGAAAGCCTTTGCATAGTCAATAAAGAACAGGTAAATGTCTTTCTGGTATTCTCTGCTTTCAGTAAAGATCTATCTGATGTCAGCAATGATATCACTTGTTCCATGCCCTTGTCTGAATCTGCTTTGGACCTCTGACCATTTCCAGTCAATGTACTGTTATAGCCGTTTTTGAATTATCTTTAGCAATATTTTACTTGTACCCATCCCCTCAATACACAGGGTAGACAGGGATGGGCAACTTGGACATTGGCTACCCAAAAATGGGGTGGAGGAGGGTGGAAGAAGTGACTGGCTTACAAGCTTTCAAGAGGGAGCCTACATACAGAGCGGGCAAGGAAGATAGAATCTCCACTGAGTAGTATTCAATCTGTCTGGTGGGGCTGATGAAAGGAGATGGGGATAAGACTCTTGTGGTACAATAGTGAATAATTACTATCAGGAATGACTGTGAGTGTTGGAAATGTAAAGGTAGACATTTTGCAGCAAAACGAGGGTAGTGGTTGACTTTGCAGTCAAGGAGCAGAGGTCCCTGGGACCATCAAAGGAGAAGAGAGGAGTGTGAGACCGTACCCAGAGAAAGTGATGCCAGAGATGGAGGCAGAGATGATGATGTTGAGAGATGGAGTGGCTGGGGACTCTAGACCCAGAGAGGGACAGGGTCTGTGTGCTGAAGACAGAGGGGAAGGCTTATAAGGTATATATGTCTTTTGGTTGTTTGATGATGCATGGAGGGGATTGTAACCATGGTAATGAAATGATGATATATGTTTATATAGGATAATACATAAGATGAATATATAGTCTGAATGTAAAGGTAATGTTCTCCCCTGTAAACTATCACATATTTCACAATAAAACATTTAAAAAATTTTTATTTGCATGTGATATTAATGATATTGTCTGATGATTTCCAAATTCCATTGGGTCACCTCTCTTTGGAATGGGCACAAATATGGATCTCTTACAATCAGTTGGCCAGATATAGATGAGTGAGTGCCTCCAGTGTTCCCTCAGTTTGTTCCAAGATTTCAGTTTGTATTTCATCAATTTCTAGAGCCTAGTTCTTTGCCAATGCCTTCAGTGCACTTCTGACTTCTTCCTTCAGTACCATTGGCTCTTGATTAAATACTATCACTTGAAATGTTTGAACATTAGCCAATTTTTTTTTGTTGTTGTTACAGTAAAACTGTGTATTCCTTCCCTCTTCTTTTGATTCTTTATGCATCATTCAATATTTTACCTTAAGAATCTTTCAGTATTGCAAATTAAGGCTTGAATTTTTCCTCAGTTCTTAACTGCTGAGCTTGTTCTTCCCTTTTGGTTTTCTAACTCCAGATCTTTGCATATTTCATTATAATATTTGACTTTGTCTTCTGGAACTTGAGGTGGAGGGCTTAGCCTATGGGGCTACACCAGGACTCCTATCACACCAGTGGTGGTGGTGGTGGTGTGCCCTGGAATCGGTCCCGACTCATACTGACCCTGTATAGGGTTTCTGAGGCTGTAAATCTTTACTGGAGCAGAAAACCTTAACTTTCTCTGGCAGAACAACTGGTAGTTTCAAACTGCTAACCTTGAGGTTAGCAGCCCGACTCGTAACCATTACACTACCAGAGCTCCTTTACCACACCAAATAGGTCTTCTTTATTTATGCTTGATTTATTCTTTGTTGATTAAATTGCAAATATTGTATCCCAGTCTTTTGCTTGTATTTTAATTGTGCTTATCATACATGTAGAAGAATTTGTATATTGGAATTCCTAAGACTGGGATTTAGTAATCTGAGTCTTGGGAGGGGAGGAAGAGTAGTTTAGAGTCAGAAGGACCTAGATTCCAATCTCATTTCTGCTTCTTGCTAAATATAACAAGCCCTTTTACTTCTCTGACTCTATTTTCTCAAGTGCTGGAAAGGAAAGACTATAATATAACATCTTTCCTGTAGGTTACACATAGGGCTGCTAACCTGAAGGTCAGCAGTTGGAATCTACCAGCAGCTCCATGGAAGAAAGAGGCAGCTTTCTGCTCCCATAAAGATTTTCAGCCTTGGAAACGCTATATAGATAGGATTGCTATGAGATGGAGTCATGATGCGGTGCTGTCGGTTAATGCGCCAGACTGCAAAGCTGTTTGAACTGCAAGGTCGGTGGTTCAAGCTCACTAGCTGCTCCTCGGAAACGCTATACAGGGTCGCTATGGGTCGGAACCGACTCGATGGCACTTAACAACAAATGAGACGGAACAGACTCCTTGGCACACAATCACCACAACATTTTCCTCCCTTATTGTGAGGATTAAATGGATTAAGAGTATAAAAATAGTGCCGGAATAAGAAACTCAGCAAGTACTAGTGATAAGTTATTTAATACTTTTACTATTATAATATTAAAAGTCCTGGAGTGGCGCTGTAGGATAAACACTGAACCGCAGGATCGATTTGAACCGTAAGGCCGGCAGTTTAAGCTTACCAGCCGCTCCTTGGAAGCCCTATACAGGTTCGCTATGGGTCAGAACCGACTAGAAGGCACTTTAACAACAACACAATACTGTGGACTACTAAAACCGCATGATCGGTGGTTGAAAACCACCAGGTATTCTTCGGAAACGCTATACAGGGTCAGTACGAGTAGAAACAGACTCCATGGCACTTAACAACAGAATACTGTAAGCCAGAAATGGTTTGTCTCTAAACTTTATCAAAAGCAACCAGGCCTGAACTTGGAGAACTCAGGTGAAGTATAGTTCTACTCCCTAAATCCCGCCCTCTAGGGCTCTGCCCTTGCCAAAGTGGGATGTCAGCCCCAGAAGAGTGGGCCTTGTGTGTGACTGGCGTGCGTGACGCAGAAGGGGAAGTCCTGAGAAGCAGGACGTGTCGGGATAGGGCGGTTGGTTCGCGCGGAAGGGGCGGGGCAGGTCAGGGGGCGGGGTTTAGCGGGAATTCGTCAAGCAGTCGGGCTTCCGCGTGCGTTGGTCTACGGGCCAACGCAGGGGCGTGCCTGGATGACGGGGCGGGGCCAACCCGGGGGCGGGGCGGGGCGGGGCGGTACGCGGCCTAACGGCGGCGGCGACGGCAGCAGCTGAAGCGGTGTTGCAGACTTCAGCGGCTGCAGGTCCGGCTGCGGCGCCTTCGAGCGACCGGGGCCGCGGGCCGAGACGGGCGGCGCGCAGCGGCAATGGTGGGCGTCCCAGGAGCGGCTGCCTTCCAGCGTAAGAGGACTGGGAAGGCGGGCGGCTGAGGGGGGCGTGTGAGGGGCCTGCGACTCAACGGGCGCTGCTGGGCTCCCGGGAGGGCCGGGAGCGAGGCCGGCTGGGGAAACTGAGGCCCGAAGCTTGGCGGCGGGCCCAAGGTCACGCGGCGCACCAGGCCTCCCGAACTTCGGAGGTCTCCTGGCGCCTCCCGCGCTTCCCAGAGAGCTTGGGGCTTGGGATGTGGAAAAAACTGGAGACCGCGGCCTCGGAGTTCAGACTGGGCGGGCGCTTTTCGGACTTGCTCGCGTACAAGTATTGTTTTGTTCTCCCGGCGCTCGGGCCAGGAAGCCCGTCTCCTAGGGAAATATTACATATGCTGAATTTTGATGGGTGTGTGGTTGGTGGTCGGACTGCCTGGGTTTATGCCTCGGATCCCCCACCTAGCGGCTGCGACTTTGGGTCACTCTGTGCCTCAGTTCTCCTATCTGCAAAGTGGGGGTGTGAAAAATTCTCGGGTTTTGAGCCTTCAGTGAAGTGCTTGGCACATACGTTAAGAGTGAAATTTGTTGTTGTTGTAATCACTAATAAACCTTATCTAGTATGGGCCTCATTCGATAAAACCCTGAAACAGGCTCTGGCTATGTATTTGTTTAAGATTTTGTCTGCGTTTAGAATTGCACTATGATCTAATAATTGTCGGTTGTTTTTTATCAGACTCTCCTCCATTCCAACATTTCTAAAATTGTGATTAATCCATCTGGACAGGCAACGACTTAATAATAGCAGAAGTAAATTCTAATTGTTGTTAGAATAGCAATAGTAGTCAACATGTTCTGAGGCCAAGGCATTTTGCCCTTCTATTAATTTAATCCTTATTAAAATAATTTTATGTGAAACATACCCTTCTAGGCCCTGGGCAAATTGTAGCAACAAACAAGGTAGGTCAGACACGTGCTTTGAGTTTAGTTGGGGGTGGGGCACGGTAAACGAGGAAACTGGTCAATTATTTCAGTTTTGGTGATATAACCTCAGTAAGAGGTAGTACAGAGAAGACACCCATCTTGGGCTGGGTAGATGAAAGATTCAAATGCAAGCAGTTCAGAGCCCATGTTCTTAAGCACATAAAAGGGAGCTTTATGCAGCCTCTCTTATTTTTCTTGTTTTGGCACCCATTCCTGTTGTTAAATGCTGTCTAGTCGATTCCTACTCATAGTGCCCCCTGTACAGGGTTTTTGAGGAGTAACTGGTGAGTTTGAACCGCTGAACCACAGTCCAGTGCTTATCCTATAGCGCCACACCAGGAGTCCTTTGTTGTAGTTAAGTGCCTTCCAGTTGGTTCCAACCCATAGCCACCCATTGTATAGAGTTTCCAAGGAGCAGCTGGTGGGCTTGAACCACCAATCTTGTGGTTCAAACTGCCTGCAGTCTAGCGCATTAACCCACAGCACCACACCAGGACAGCATCTGCATAGTCAAGTCTGCAGTTGCTGCTTTTGGTTCATTTCTCTTGGAGCTTGTGACTAAACAGAGGCACACAGAGGTGATCTTAGGTATGACAAAGGTGTTAAGTGCCATCAAGTCGATTCCAACCCTTAGCGA
>NW_006408557.1:17624876-17627433 GCF_000296735.1 Chrysochloris asiatica | reverse complement strand
CTGGATCTAAAGTCTCCGGGTGCTCCATCGCTCCACGCCATCATCTCTGGCTCCATTGGACGGCTCTTAACAACAACAAGTAGGATAAGCACTGGGCTGCTAACCACAGGTTGCAGTTCATACTCAACAGCTGCTTTCAGGGAAGATGAGGCTGGCTGTTCAATAAAAATTTAGTTTCAGAAACCCTACATCGGGTTGCTGTGAATTGGAATTGACTCTGTGGCAGTGGGTTTGGTTTTTATTTTGTTAACTACAGGTGTTTTTTTTTAATGTTCCTAAGAGAATTGTATATTACATTTCTAGGCAATGTGGGTAGTATACTTTTAATCTGAAAGCATATGGTAAAGTACATTAAAATGGAATGGTATTGAGAAGTTTTTTTAGTGAGACTTTTAAGGTACAGTTAGGTAACAGTCACCATCTGCTAAGCACCAACCCTGTGAGTGAATATTGGGCTTACAAAAATGAATAAAGAGCAGGCTGTTGATTCCAGAAACATTATGGTCTTGATTGGCTAACGTTTTTAAGTGAAAGTGCTAGAACCAGTAAGGTGGGATCTGTCCTGAGATTGGTGATTGAGCCCCTCAACCTCTCTGAAAAAGCAGTGGCCACAAATACTTTTAGTGTTCCTTTCATGGGTGGTAGGTAGTGTTGAATTGTTGTTGCATGTTAAGTGCCCTGAAGTCTGTTACTATTCATAAAGACCCCTGTGTAGGATTTCCATGGAGCAACTGGTGGTTTTGAATGTCTGACCTTTAGATTAGTAGTCCAGTGCTGAATCCTACAGGACTCCTAGTGTTGAATATAAGCAAATATATGACTGTATTTTAAACTGTAGTGTGCCTGTACTCTACCTCAACATTTTATATCGTGTGGTCTAAAAGTACATTTTAGAAAAGGATGAGCTCAAATAAATATAAATAGATGTCCCAACAATGTCTTTCTACACCTTAATGGTGTGTGAATAGTAAGTGTATCTCCTTAAGTGGAGACTTAAAAAAAAAAAAAAAACATTTTGTGAATTAAGGGCAGGTTTATACTATATTACATTAATTACATTGAAATGGAATGGTATTGAAAGTGTATTTTAGTGAGGTTCTTACCACAGAGTTAGGTTCAGTGTTGACCATCTGCTAAGCACCAGCCCTGTAAATTTCAGGTGTACATTCAGCAAATCATATTCTTTGTTTCATCCCAATGATGGCAATCTCCTGGATGTAGTATAACTTTTATCCCACTTCCTCCCTGTGATTTCCTCCCATTTCCATTCCTCCCCTTCTCCCAGGTCTTCTGAATTTTGCACCTAAATCAATGCTGTTCTTTAGGATTTTGAATGATTGACCTTTGTTCTATACTCACACTATGCGTACTTCTCTAGAATTTTTTGTATCCCCTATATATCTTATCTGCTGTTTGGCTGAACATTGAGCCATGGAGGTGAGCTCAGTTACTGCCCTGAAGGACCATAGACTCAGGGTTTCACCAATCTTTATATGACTAGAAAGCCTGGTCTATTTTATGATTTTTAGTTTTGGTTCACATTTTCTGTCATTCTCTCCAGGACTTTCTAATGTGATCCCATTCAGATCAGTTGGTCATGGTAACCTGGCACCATTTAGTCTTCTGGTTTCAGGGTTGTGGAGACTTGTGTTCATGTGGTCCACTAGTCCATTGGACTAATTGATTCCAAGCATCTTCCATTTTCATCACTCTTTTTTCCTCATGCCCAGGGAGAGACCAATAGCTGCAGATCCCAGTTGTTACTCACTAAAGTAGGATGTAGAACATTGTGCTTGTGGACTATGGTATGCCAACTGACCAGGGTGTCCCCTGAGACTCTGTTATTGTGAAAGGAAAAACAATCTAGTTTATTCAGTAGAGGCTATTAAGTGTAATGGTTTGGATTGAAATTCTAAGCTTTTGAAGTTCAATTCTGAAGTTCTGCCTAGGTTGAAATCCTCTGGTGCATTCTTCATTAGTTTTGAGTCTTTAGGCAAAATTTCATTTTCCTTGTCTGTAAAATTGAGATGATGATAATTCCTACTTTATTTGCAGTTTTGTTGCAATGATTAATATATGTATATATTAATATATTAAGCAGCTATGTTAATATGGTGGCTAAAACACTTAAAACCATGCTTGACAATAGTCATCTATGTTAGTGGTTGAGGCGACAAAGACAGCTTAGGATCTCACAGTCTAATAGGAGCCTTGCATACGTAAACAAATTTTTAGGTCCTCAAGCAGAAGTTTTTGGGAATGCCAAAGAGGCATGATTGATTAGTCTTTTAGGGTCCACTTAAGGAGATGACATTTGAACCAGCCCTTAAAGCAGCTGTTGGGAGCCAACAAGTGGGTTCAAACTCTTAGCGACCCTACTGAAGGGGAAACACTGCCTGGTCCTGGGCCAGTCTCACAATTGTTGCCTTTGAGCCCACTGTTACTGTCACCTTGTCAATGCATCTTGTTGGATGTCTTCCTCTTTCTGACTCTACTTTTCTAAGCATGATGTTCTTCTCTAGGGACTGGGCTCTCCTTGACAGGATGTTCAAAGTAC
>NW_006408557.1:17622851-17624506 GCF_000296735.1 Chrysochloris asiatica | reverse complement strand
ACTTCAATCTTTTCTCTGTTTATCGTGATGTTATTTATTGGTCCAGTTGTGAGGACTTTTGTTTTCTTTACACTGAGGGTGAGTAGTTAAAGAAGTTGTTAAATTCCTTTTAGTCGGTTTTGACCCATATGACCCTGTATAGGGTTTCCAAGGAGTGGCTGGTGAGCTTGAACTGCTGACCGAAGTTCAAAGCGACTTTACCCATAGCAGCACACCAGAATTTAACTTAAAAGAAGTAGAGAAACTTTTTCCAGGAGCAGGAGGGGCACACTTAACTGGCTGAGGGTATAAGATGTGTAAACTTGGAGGATATTGAGGGCTTGGTGAATAGTAACTTAGATCTGGAGCTATGGGGAAGCTGGGTGGGGCTAGTGAGCTCTGGCTGCAATTATTCCTAGTAGGGGCTAGATGGCAATGAAGCATGTTCCAGAACATTTCACAGCACTGTAGCTCTTCTCTGACGGCACTTAACCTCACTCTTCCATCTTAGTTATCTAAGAATATAAGCACCTTGAGGATTATGATGTTATTTGCTTGTTTGTATTATTTTATTTAGTAAAGTGTCTTTTCCATCCTGTTTTTGTTAAGTGCTGTTGACTATGTTCCGACTCATAGCAACTTTTCAGTTCACACCACCTTGTGGTGCTTATCCTACAGTGTCACACCAGGACTCCTTTCTATCTTAGGGATGTGTTTATACCTTTCATTAAACTATTAGAATTAATCACCAGCTCTTACTTAGGTAGTTGACAAGTCTTTTAGTTTAGACTGGACATGTTATCTATCAGAGAGCAATCCCTGGAGAAAGGACATTCCGCTTGTTAGAGTAGGAGGTCAGTGAAAAGAGGAAGCCCCTCAATGAGATGGATTAACAGAGTGACTACAACAGTGGGCCTCAAACATAGGAAAGATTGTGGATGCAGCAGGACCAGGCAGTGTTCTGTTCTGTTGTACATAGGGTTACGTAGGTCAGAACCCACTTAAGGCACCTAGCAACAACAACAAATGCAAAACAGTAAGATAAGCTCTGCAGGGGCCTGTAGGCTAAATGCGGATATGAGGGGGCTTCAAAAAGTTCTTGGAAAAATGAAATTTTAAAAAAGGGGAAATTTCCATGTACTTTGAAATCCCCTCATATATCAAGCAGTGATCTCCAAGCACCAGATTATTAAGAAAAATGCCACATGATTAGAAATAAGCATGACAGAAATAATGTTGATGAGTGTGGGAAAACCTAAACTCATATTGCATTGAGTTCCAACTCAAAGCAGCCCTACAGGACAGAGTATATACCCAGAGGGTTTCTAAGACCTCCTGGAGTAGCACTGTAGGAGCAGCACTGGACTGTGAACCACAAGGTTGGCAGTTCAAACCCACCAGCTGCTCCTTGGAAACCCTATACAGGGCTACTGTGAGTTACTATGAGTCAATGGCTCTTAACAACAGCAAGGGTTTCCAAGTCTGTAGTTTTTGCAGGCGCAGACTGCCACCTCTTTTTTGCCACAGAGCAGCAACTGTTGTTGTTATGTGTTATGGAGTTGGGTCTGACTCATAGCGACCCTGCACAGGGTTTCTGAGGCTGTAAATCTTTACAGGAGCAGAAAGCCTCATCTTTCTCCTGTGGAACAGCTGGTAGTTTCGAACTGCTGACCCTG
>NW_006408557.1:17606907-17621321 GCF_000296735.1 Chrysochloris asiatica | reverse complement strand
AATCATTTAACCAACCAAAGGGCACATTCTGCAAGCCTGCGTCTTGGCTGCCAGCACACAAACTTTCTCTTTCCCTGAATCTAGAGCCCTCAGCTGCTCTCTCTCTCCATGTCTTCATCTCTGCCTCCATCTCTGGTTCTCTGGTGCCCCGGTTTCTCTGGTTTGTTGTGTTAGGTGCCATAGAGTGGGTATCAACTCATAGCAACATTAGGCACAGCAGAACGAACACTGGGCCAACCTTGCTATCGTTGCCACATTTGAGCCTATTGATGCTGCCACTTTGCCAGTCCATCTCGCTGGGGGTCTTCCTCTTTTTCTCTGGCCCCTCCACCCTACCAACAGGAGCTATGGTAGCGTAGGGGTTACGAATTGGGCTGCAAGCCGCAAGGTCAGCAGTTCGGAACTACCAGCGGTTCCGCGGGAGAAAGATGAGGCGGTCTGCTCCCGTAAAGATTTATAGCTTCGGAAACCCTGTGTAAGGTCGCAATGAGTCGGAACCGACTCCATGGCACATAACAACAACAACAACAACAACAACAACCCTACCAAACATGATATCCTTCCCCAGCGACTGGTTAGGGTCCCACATTTCAGCTCCTGCTCTTCTTCCTTGCTGGTCTTAGGGACCATACATATATTTAAAAATTTTTATTCCCGTTATCCTATGGTTCTTTATGGTCACTTAATGCATTGAATTGTTCCCCTCCCCCCACCCCACCCCCAAATAATAGGTGTTGTAAATCTTAATCTCCATGCTGGTGGCTGTAAATTAGTTCTTTGTTATGTTAATGAGACCAGATCTGTACATGGTGTCTCTTAATCATTTTGAGATATAAAATCAACTAGTGGAGATGTGAGAGATACCCAAACCACCTGAAGATGGCTCAGGAGCAGAAGCTCAAGTCAGAAGCTATAAGTCAACTCAGCAGGGTCTCTATGGGTCAAGGTGTGGCTGGTGAGCTTGAATCACTGACCGGGCGGTTCAAATTTACTTGGCAGTCCAGCGCATTAACCTACAGCACTACACCAGCACTTCTCTGCAAAAGATATAAAGTTCTAAAATCAAACGTGTCACTTTAATGTATATCCTAATTTTTTTTTGCCTGTGGTTATAACTCCATTTGAGAATGGGTTGCCTTTGTTATGTTAATAAGACAGGATTAATGTAAGGTGTGTAGTGGGCCAACCTCTTGAGACATAAAAGATTTTGTAAAAGGTTTGCCTGACCCTTGCCTTGCTTGGTCTTTTCAGTTGCCTCATATATATGCACATGAAAGCTAGACAGTGAAAAAAGAGGAGAAGAATTGATGCATTTGAATTGTGTTGGCTAAGAATATTGAATATACTTTGGATTGTGAAAACAATCAAATCAGTCTTAAAAGAAAACTGAAATAAGCATGGTGCTTATTACATAGTCAGGAAAGACCATTCTCCAGAAAAGGACATGATGTATGGGAGACATCAGTGAAAATAAAGTGTGAGATAGATTGATACAGAATGGCCACTTAACAACAAAGAGTGTCTGAAAAGGCAGAGTTATACATGGGGCAGGTTGTTCAGCATAAGGGAAAAAGCAGAATTTGGAGGAGGATTTAGGCTTTGAGGTCCAGTTCTACTGGGAAATTACTCAGTCTCTGAGAATTAAAAATCTATAAATGAGTATGTTGTTAAATGCCATTGAGTCAGTTCCTACTCATAGTGACCCTGTATAGGGTTTCCTAGAAGAGGCTGGTGGGTTTGAACTGCTGGCTCTGTGGTTTGCACTCCAGGGCTGATCCTATAGTGCTTTATCACGATTCCATAAATGAGTACAATTCCTACCTAATTATAAAAATAATGACTAATATTAAATGCATTTTTGGGGCCAGATACTGTGCCAACCCGGTATACTCACCTTTTGCCTTTGAATCCTTTCATTCTTTCAGGTAGATTAAATCCTCATTTAAAAATGAGAAAATAGACTCAAAGAGCCCATAGAGCGAATATGTAAATAGCCAATCATGAATTAAAATCTAGATCTTTTTAACATCAGTGCCTCAGGTCTTAATTATTAAGGTAACTATTGAGTGTGGTGCTGTGGGTTAATGCGCTGGACTGCAAGGTTGGCTGTTCAAGCTCACCAACTGCTTCTCAGAAACCCTGTACAGGGTTACTGTGGGTTAGAACTTACTCAGTGGCACTCAACAATTACAACTTGGTACCTTAATGATTTAACATGACCATTAATGAAAGAGAAAATCAAACCCTTGTTCCTCAGCTCTCTGTCACTTTAAAGGTCCTACATCATCAAGAGCAGGCTCTATAAAGGAAGGGAAATAGTGCTTATTTATGTTAAGTGCCTTTGAGTTGGTTCCTACTCATAGTGACCCAGTAGTATAGGGTTTCTAAGTAGTGGCCAGTGAGTTTGAGTCACCAACCTTGAGGTCAAGTGCTTATCCTATACTTTTGTTGTTAAAGTGCCATCGAGTCAGTTCCAACCCATAGTGACCCTATGTAGGGCAAACTGACCTCTCAGGCCAGTGCATTATCCTGCCGTGCCCCACTAGGTCTCCTATCCTATACCTTTATGGGGTGAGTTAATTAAATGTTTGAGCAAATACAGAAGGCTAATTTTTGTATGGCCCACAAAGGATTATAAATTTTGGCAGAAAAAAGGTTTCCCATCCCTGTCTTGGATTCCTGGTGTGGCGCTGTTGATTAATGCACCAGACTGCAAAGCCATTTGAACTGCAAGGTCAGCGGTTCAAGCTCTTCAACTGCTCCTTGGAAACCCTATACAGGGTTGCTATGGGTTGGATTTGATTCGACAGCACTTCACGACAACCCTGTCTTAAATAATATTTTATAATGAATAAATGATGCACTAGAACTAAGATGAGTTAATTCACTAACTTCTCCAGAAGGAGGAGGAATAAGGTTGGGAAACTAGGGTTTCTCCTAGTCAGTTTGAGTTGCCTTTCTTAGTTTTACAGTATTGTTTTAAACCTTACATTAGAAAGTGATGACTTGCTTGTGAAGGGTTGCTTCAAATCCCTGAAAGTTTGAAGACTGTTGAGGGAGAATCTCTCCCCTGGAGATAGTTTGTCCTTTGGTATGGTTTCCTCTGTCTGAAGGACAGAGACTTCAATAGCTCTGTACTGACAATCCACATGTGCAATGTGAGCTAGGGTATGTACATGACAGAGCCTGTTTCTGGGTTTTATTATGGCTGCTTAAGTAGCTTTTTGCTTTTGTCTCTGGTTTCTGTCTCTGGCCCCTTGACAGCCTTGAGCTATCTGAAATTATTGGGGCTGGGGACTGTAAATTAAACTCCTGAAATAGTAAAAATGTGTGAACTGAATTTGAACTTTTATTGTTAAAAAAAGCTGGGGGTGGGGGGAGTCTTTGCTAGACTTTCTAGTACACACTTTTCACATATTAGTTGTTAAGTGTCGTTGAGTTGGTCCCGACCCATAGCGACCCTGTGTAGGGTTTCTGAGTAGTTGGTGAGCTTGAACTGCCAACCTTGCAATTCAAAACAACTTTGTAGTCCAGCACATTAACCCAAGCGCCATACCAGGACTCATATAATTTCCAACAAAACCCTGGGAGGAAATTGTTCATTTTGAGTCAGTTCAGGCCTCTATTGACCCGGTATAGGATTTCTGAGGAGCAGCTGGTGCGCTGACCTTGTCGGTAGCAATACAGTGCCTACCCTACCAGTACTTTGGGAGGGAGTTAGTGTCTCTGTTTTGCAGATGAAGAAGTAATGCTTAGAAGTTAAATTGCCAAGGTCACATAGTTAATGACTAACAGATGGATGGATTAAATCCTAGTCTATCCTGGCATTGAGTTCGCTTATTACATATTGAGATCTGAGTTTGAAACCCACTGTTTATCACGCAGCTCTTTCTTTTCAGTAGGTTTTTAGGTTTGTGTTTCAGAGAAGCCCAGAGTTCTTCCATGAAGGTACTTGAGTTTCCTTCATATTATTAAATTCTTATTGCTACAAAATAGAGATACTTAAAAAAATTTTTTTAAATGTTTTATTGTGAGTTATGTGATAGTTTACATGAGAGAACATTAGCTTTACATTCGTCCTATCGTATATCATTACATTGCCATGGTTGCAATCCCTTCCATGCATCATCAACCAACCAAAGGGTATACCCTGCAAGCCTGCACCCTGGTCGTCAGGACACAGCCCCTCTCCCTCTCTGTGTCTAAAGTCCCCAACTGCTCCATCTCTCCACGTCATTGTCTCTGCCTCCATCTCGGGCATCACAGGGTGGTAGGGTCCTGCTCTCCTCTCTTCTCCCTTGATGCTCCCAGGGACCTCTGCTCCTGGCCTGCAAAGTCAACCAGTCCCCTCCTTTTGCTACAGAATGCCTACCTTTACATTTCCAACCCTCACAGTTAGTCCTGATAGTAATTATTTTCACTGTTGTACCACATGAGTGTTATCCCCATTTCCTTTCATCAGCCCTGTACAGACAGATTGGATACTACTCAGTGGAGATGCTACCTTCCTCCACACCCTCTGGATCTAGGCTCCCTCTTGAAAGCTTGTAAGCCAGTGTTGCCCATCTCTGTCTATCCCATATATTGACGGGGTGGGAATGATCCTCACTGTAAAGATTTGTTCCCTAAAATAGAGACACCTTTATTAAACAAAAATATCAAAATCTGAAGCTTTTGTCTCTGGACATATCTTCCATTTAGTCCTGTATCCTTATTTTAAAACTTTATTGTGAATTGAGTGAAGATTTACAGAGCGGCAGATCATCAGTTTTATATTCAGCATATCATATACTTTGCTTCATTATAATGATTGCAATCCCTTCCATGTACCTTCAGTTAACTTTAATTATTGCATTCTTTCCTTTGTCTGCAGCTACCTTCATCTTTTCTCTGTTAACCTCCCACTTGTAGTATATTGGCTGTCCTGTCACCCATGTTAACTTGTGTCTACACTCTTGTTAAGTGCCCTGAGTTGGTTCTGACTCATAGAGATCTTGTATAGGGTTTCCAAGGAGCGACTGATGAGTTTGTACCACCTACATTGAGTTGTTCAAACTGGCCCTGTGGTCCAGCCTGTTATCCAGCAGCCCACACCAGGGTCTGTGAATAATTTTCCTCTTCCCCGTTTGTTAACTTTTTACATTGGTTTCAACTGTATTTGTCCTTTTGTGATTGACTAATTTCACTCAGTCCTGTGTGGCGCTGTTGTTGTTGTTTGTTGTTAAGTGCCGTCCAGTTGATTCCGACTCATAGCAACTCTGTATAGGGTTTCCAAGGAGTAGCTGGTGAACTTGAACCACCAACCTTGCAGTTTAAATGACTTTGCAGTCTGACGCATTAGCCCACAGCGCCACACCAGGAGTTAATGCAAAGTTGGTTTGAACCACAGGGCTGCAGTTCAAGCTCACCAGCTGCTCCTTGGAAACCCTATACAGGGTTGTTATGGGTCATACTGGATGGCATTTAACAGCAACAACAACACTGGTATGGTACTGCTGTTGTTAAGTGCCTTCTAGTCTATTCTGACCCATAGCGACCTTGTAGAGGGTTTCCAAGGAAGCAGCTGGTGAGTTTGAACAACTGACCTTACAGTTCAAACGACTTTGCAGTCTTACTCATTAGCCTAGGCATTAGCGGACAGCACCACACCTGGTCAGTACAAAGCACGTTTCATTCAGCATAACAATAACAATGTCCCCTAGGGTTTATCCATGTTGTGAGGAATTTCACAGATGCATTGTTATTTTTCAAAGTTGCATAGTATTCCATTATGTGTATTTACCTAAAGTTCCTTTAACCATTCTTCTGTTGATAAACATTTAAGCTGCCTCCATCTTTTTGTTGTGTCTCTTGTAGACTGAATATTGAAGGATGCAGTTTTCTTATCAATTCTGTTCTTTAGGTCTCATGACTGCACACTTAATTTATCCATTTACATTCAGGGTCATTATTGATAGGTATGATTTGATTACTGTCATTTTGCTGTGGGTTTTCTTTGTGTGTGTGTGGTACTGCTGGTTACTTTGTTCCACATAATTTTTTGTGCTGAGTTCATTTTGTTTGTAAGTTTTCATTTTCATTTCTTTTGAGTTAGTATTTGCTAAATACTTATTTTACTAAATTCTAAATATTAAATTCTGATTTTCCTCATTTATTTTATTTTGATGTGCATGTGTATTAATTTTCAAGGTAAATTACAGGTTACCCTGTAATTTATTTAAATTTCCCCTATTTAAAAACAGTCTATTTTGTCTTGAACTCTACTTCCTTGCCATTTAGAAGTTCTGTATCTACATTGTTTGCTATTTTTGCTTTGTAGTTGACTTCATTATACATTGATATCTGTGGCTCACTGTTTTCAGTCATGTAGGTTTGTTTTGGAGTGCTGGTGTGGCGCAGTGGGTTAATGTGCCAGACTGCAAAGCTGTGTGAACTGCAAGGTTGTTGGTGGTTCAAGGTCACCAGTCACTCCCTGGAAACCCTGTACAGGATCACTATGGGTTAGAACCGACTCGTCCTGGTGTGGTGCTGTGGGAAAATGCACTAGACTGCAAGGCCAGTTTAAACAGCAAGGTCAGCGGTTCAAATTCACCAGCCTCTCTGGAAAACCTATATAGGGTTGCTATGAGTCATAACAGACTGGAGGGCACTTGACAACAAGGTTTGTTGTTTTGCTTTAAATACTTCTATATCTGGATTGAGTTCTGGGTGGTGTTTTCATGTTTGTTAATTTTTGGGTATTGTCTGCTGTTGTTGGTTCTCGGTCCAAAGAATACCCTTTAGAATTTTTTGTAAAGTTGGTCTGGTCATTACAACGTCCTTTAATTTCTGTTTATCTGGAAATGTTCTACTTTCTCTGTATTTGAGGAATAGTTCTGCTGAATATATGAGTCTTCATTGGCAAGTTTTTTCTTTCAGTGTTTTATATATGTCATCTTACTATCTTTCTTGCTTGCATGGTTTCTGCGTTGAAATCAAAGTTTAGTCTTACTGGTTCTCCCTTCTTAGGGAACTTGTCGTTTTTCCCCAGCTGCTCTCAGGATTCTCTCCTTGTCTTTGGTTTTGGAAAGTTTGATTATGATGTCTTGGTGATTTTCTTTTGGGATTCTCTCCTGTTTGGGGTTCATTCAGTTTATCATATGCTTATCTTCTCATCTTTCATGATGTTAGGGAAGTTTTCTTCCAACAGCTGTTTAAGTTTTCTCTTTTTAAATTGTCTTTTCCTGTTCTGAATTCTGATCACCTGTAACTTGTTCCTTTTATGGTGTCCCACAACTTTTAGGATTTTTCATTCTTTTTTTCTGATTGTTCTTCTACCATATCTCCATTGCTTTGCTTCTTCTGCTTTTTCTTTTCAGTGTATTATACAATTCTGAAATCTTAGAATTGATCTGGATTTCTAATTGAAGGTTGTATTGTTTCAAAATTTGTTTTTATTTTGTCTTTTTTCTTGTAATATTTTCCTGAATTCTTCAAAGTTTTTTTTTGTGCTCTCCTTGCTTTCTTCTATCTTTCTGTCAATCCTTTGAAGGTACCCAAATATCATTCTTTTGAGTTCTTTTTCAGTTAGTTCTGTAAACCTTTGTTCCTCAGAAACATTTTCTGACTCTGCCCCTTAATTATTTGTTTGCGTTATTCTTCTTTCTTGTTCATACCAGCAAAAATTGTTTGTTGTCCCTGGGGCATTGTGTGTCCTATTTATATTTAATTGATGCTTGTATGTTGATTTGTTCTTAGGCTCTCACCAACTGTGTCCTGTGGGTGTAGTTAGAGAATGGAAGTATATACACTGTTCTCATTTGTCGTTCATGCACCCAAGCTTATGGTGTTTTTGACTGCTTCTATAAAGAGCTCTGGTGGCATAGTGGTTATGAATCAGGCTGTGAACCTCAAGGTCAGCAATTCAAAACTACCAGCTGTTCCGCGGGAGAAAGATGAGAGTCTCTGCTCCTGTAAAGATTTATAGCCTCGGAAACCCTGTACAGGGTCGCTGTGAGTTGGAACTGACTCCACGGCACATAATAACAACAACATAGTTGATCAGGTGGTATAGGAACTGGTATTGGCTCTTGCCCAGTGGGTGGAACAGTAGAGGGTATGATTCTGGCTGGGCTGTATGGGCACAGTTGCTGGCACCTTACTATTGCCTGTGTGAATTTGCTTTGCCAGGCCACCTTCTGTTACAAAAGCTGCTCTCAAGATGATTGCAAGGAGTCTGGCTGGCCCTTCACCTGTCAGTCTCCCTCTCTTACTTCTCAGTGTTCAGCTTCCCCCAGCAAGCATGCAATCCTCTTCTCTAATAACTTTTCCTCTGAAGTTCAGGGTTCCCATATTTTCATCTTTGCTTCATTTGGTCTGTCTTGTTGGTCTGTCTTGCACTACTGCAACATCCTTTTGAACCTCAAGGTCAGTGGTTCAAGCTTACCAGCTGCTCCTTGGTGACACTTTGAGTTGGAACCTACTTGAGGGCATTTAACAACAACAACTTTGTTGTAGAGATTCCATGTTGTATGTCTGCTTAGTTTGCCATCTCGCGGGATAGTCCCTTCATCTTTTTTCAACAACTTTCTTTTCCTAACAATTCTTATTTAAAAATGTCTTGTTGTTAAGTGCCATCCAGTTGGTTCTGACCCACAGTGACCCTGTATAGGGTTTCTTAGGAGTGGCTGGTGAGCTTGAACTGCAGACCTTGAAGTTCAAAGGGCTTTGCAGTCTGGTACATTAACCCACAGCGCCACACCAGGACTCCAAAAATGTCTTAGGAATTGGGGATATGATTTAAAGATTGTTCTGATAAATTTTGTTTCAGAGATACCCTAAATTGGCCTTTGAATTAAAAAAAAATGAAAGGCAACAGAAACTCAGCATTCTTTACCAGTCCATCCCGTATGTTTCCTGATCTTAGCAATGATGGGGGGATGGTGGCAATGAGCATCAAAAGCCTAAGAGATGTCCATGCTAAGATTCTGTATGGACACAAGAGGGGCCTCAGATATGAGGCATCAGATCACAGTGTGCAAACTATTCAGTGAATCTTTACTTTGAAATCTTTAAACTTGATTCTAAATGAAGAAATGTAAAATTCAAAGTAACCCAGAGCCACATATCCTTTGATCTGAATTTATAGCTTTGGTGTAGACTAGACATTTTAAACTTAGCTGATGATGACAAATAGGTAATTTGACCTCTCCAGCAGCTCAAGTGAAATATCAATATAGGCAGTCCTGGGATTACAAATGAATTCCTTTTCTTAAAAGTATCTTTAAATCAGATTTGTAAGTAAGTTGGACGGTAAGTATGGCTTATAATTATTGTCGGTCAGATGTTTGTCATAGTATATAGTATGTAGTATATCTTTCTATACATAAAAACATTAAAGAAACATTTCTATATTCAGTAAAACATCTGTAATATAATTTGTTTTTGGTAAGTGCCATCATCGAGTTGGTTCTGATTCCTAGCAACAGTGATAGGGTTTCTGAGGATCAGCTGGTGAGTTTGAACCTCTGACCTGGTGGTTCAAACCAACTTTGTATTCCAGCACATTAACCTACAGCGCCACCCCAATATGCTAGTATTTTTTTTTTTGAGCCTTTGCTACCAAAGTACCAAAGGAGAGGATATTTTCTTTCTCTCTGTCTAAAATGTTTTTTTGTGAATTATGTGATAATTATGAGAATATTAGCTTTACATTCATCCTATTGTATATCGTTTTATTGCCATGGTTACAGTCCCCTCCATGCATCATCAAACAAGCAAAGGGTATACCCCGCAAGCCTGCCCCCTTGGTTGTCAGCACACAGCCCCTCTCCCTCTCTGGGTGTAGAGTCCCCAGCTGTACCATCTCTTCTGTGTCATCGTCTCTGCCTCCATCTCAGGCGTCACTGCTTCTCTGGGTAGGGTCCTGTACTCTGCTCTTCTCCTTTGATGGTCCCAGGGACCTCTGCTCCTGGACTGCAAAGTCAACCAGTCCCCTTCTTTTGCTACTAAATGTCTACCTTTACATTTCCAACACTCACAGTCAGTCCTGATAGTAATTATTCACTATTGTACCACAATAGTCTAATCCCCATCTCCTTTCATCAGCCCTACCCAGACAGATTGGATACTACTCAGTGGAGAGTCTACCTTCCTCAGTCCCCTCTGGACGTAGGCTCCCTCTTGAAAGCTTGTAAGCCAGTCACTTCTTGCCTCCCCCCCCTCCCATTTTGGGTAGCCAATGTCCAGGTTGCCCATGCCTGTCTACTCTGTGTATCGAAGGGGTGGGAATGATTCTCACTGTAAAGATTTGTTCCCTCTTTTGAGCTACTGCATCCATAGATATAGGTCAAGTTCATCAAATTGTATCAGATTATTCTTTTTTTTCCTCTTCTAGTTGAGCTCTGATCACCCAGTCATTGAAGCCCGGTCAAGTGGGTATTATCTGCAAGTATGGGTGTTCTATGCTTATGCCCTCTCTTCTTATCAGCTGAACACTTCACTCTCTACTCTAGTCCCCAGGTCTTGCCATGCTGCTGGCCATCCAGGTCTCCTCCCGTGTTCACAGGAATCTATTGAATGTGGTAGGGCTTAGCTTGCAGCTTCATTGCTGTTTTTCCCTCATTTCCCCTTATCGGTGACCAACATGGTCACTAATCAGAGAGTAATAATGTTTTGATACCCCAGTTCAATGTAGTGCCCATTTGTTGTTATCAATCATTTTTGTACCATGAATTTTTAATATAATTTTTACAGAGGATTTGTGAAAATTGTACATGGGATCTGTACTTAAAGTCGAATGTTCATAATCTAGGAACTCTTTTTGCTAATTTAGCTATCTCCATGCAGAGGTCTTACTTGCTTTTAATTTTTTGAAGCCACATGAGGACATTCCAAATATTACAGATTTATTCATGTTACCTTCTGTATCTATGGGGCTACACTGATCATACACTCACAGACACACACAACACTGCCATCAAGTTGATCTAATCTCAATACTGACCCTATGGGATAAAGGAGAGCTGTCCCATTGGACTTCCAAGATTGTAAATCTTTACAGAAGCAGAATGCCACATCTTTCTCTTGCTGAGTGGCTAGTGGGTTAGCAGCCGAGTGCTTCACCATTGTGCAACAAGGGCTCCTCTCTTTATATGTGGTGTTGTTGTTGTATGTTGTCAAGTTGGTTTCAGCTCATAGTGACCCTGTATAGGGTTTCCGAGGCTATTAATCTTTATGGGAGCAGAACGGCTCATCTTTGTCCTGCTGAATGAGTGGTGGATTTGAACCCAGGACCCTGTGATTAATATTCCAATGTGTAACCTACTATGTCTCCAGGACTCCTCTTTATATATACATTTTAACATTTTATGCAAATAACATGCTTTATACAAAAGTAACATTGTGTGATTCTGGAAATACTTTCTTTGGAGGGAGGGCACAGGTGGGGAAAAAAAACGTTATAGCCTGTGCAGTATTTGTAAAAATATCATACTTATTGCAGACTGAATTAAAATTTAATGTCTACTTACCATAAATTACTGTAATGTTTATTTTCTGAAAATAAGGCCATTCTCTTATATAACCCTAGTATACTTAGTAAAATCAGATATTAATGCCTTGATGAAATACTACGAGGATGAATAAAAAAATTATCTGCACTCTGGCTGTAAAATTTATTTTAATAAAATTTTAGAAAAGACAAATCTACCATTTCCCAACCTAATCTCATTGCTTTTCAGTACACTTTGTCCATTTGTCAACAAGCTTTTGTATTCCCTTATTAAAAAACTTTTAGGCTGAGCTGCAGTAATGAATGCGCCGCTGTCTTCATGTCTTCGTCAGAGGTGAATCTTCCTCCTCAAATGGCTGCTTTTGGGGGGACCAAGCAGGTGAAAGTCTGAGGAGCAAGATCAAGACTATGGGGAGAATGCTTTAACACCTGTAAAGGGAGTTTTTGCAGAGTGTCAGCAGCATGGGCAGAAGTGTAAGGATGACTTGCATTGTCATTCAAGATCACAATGCTCTTGGATAGCAGTCCTCTGTGTTTAATCTGAAATTTAGGCTTCAGTGAGCATTTCACTGTAATGAACACTTGATTGTTGAACCTTTTTCTCCTGATAGTGTTCCAATACAGGCCCTTGAGGATCCCAGAAAAGTGTAAGCATCAATTTTCCTACTGATGATTGACTTTTGATCTTTTTGTTGATCAAATTAACCAACTTTTTGAGGATGCTTCCATTGTATACTTTGCCATTTGCACTCAGGCTCTTAGTGATGAATTCATGTCTCAGTAATGATTTTTTTTTTTTTAAATAAAGAAACTTTTACCTTTCTTTGAGTATCGGGCAATATTTTGTTGCCAATGTCCAAATGCTTCTGTTTAAGCTCTTCCATGATTTGTTTTGATACCCATTTCGCAGAAACGATTTGAAACCCAAGTCTCTTGTGGATGGTTTGGTTTCATAGGCAGAGCTATGGCTGATTTGCACTGATTTGTCACGTAATACACTGTCACTTGTCTATTTGACAGAATCATTTTACTTGCTTGCATGCTTAATGTTGTCATCAGCCATGGACATGGATTGTTGTTGTTGAGTGCCGTTGCGTCGGTTCTGACCCATAGCAACCCTGTGTAGAGTTTCTGAGGAGCAGCTGGTTAGCTTGAACCACTGACCTTAACGGTTCAAACTGCCTTTGCAGCCCAGCGCATTAACCCACAGCACCACACCAGGACCCTGTGCACATGGATGGGCGCGTTAACATAACCAGAGTGTAAATAATTTTGGACTCACCCTTGTACTATCTAATATACAGACCTTATTTAAGATTATCCATCAATTTGGATTTTCCCCCCCTTTTCCTGAATATGTTCAGATTATGCATTTTTGACAGGTATATCCCTTCTTATTGTACATCATATTAGGAGGTATCTGATGTCCATTTGTTCATAACTAATGACATTTACTTTGACCACTATTTAATGTGTTATCTACCAAGTTTCTCTTCTATATAGCTGTTATTTGCCCCTTTTTAATAAGAATTTTGTGGGGAGATACTTTAAGTCTATGTAAATCTCTTGGTTTTTATCGGACATTTAGCCACCAATTAAGCTATCATAGTGTAATTACTTAGACAAAAATCATCAGGATTTATTGATGATTTTTGTTTAAGTAAATTGTACTGTGATAGTTGCCGAATGATCTTCTATTTCTATCATTCCTTCATGAAGTTGCTGTTCTACTGTAAACAGTATTTTATCCTTATTTGTTTATGTTTATAGTAATATGTATTGTGAACTTATTTTATTTAGTGGGCTATTAATCTTTTGTTATTATTACTGAGATTGTCCCAGATTTTACCATTAGGAATCCCTTCAAATAGGCTCTTGTGTCCTTTTGACAAGTCCCAATATTCTTGTGCCATTTCCTTACTTCCTGGCTCAAAAACATGTTTCAGGTTCATTTTCTCCTTTTTCCTACCTGAGCATTGGAACCAGCTGTTTCTCCAAGCTGTTTTTCTCCTAACTCTTTTAAATGCAGAAAATTAGGAAATCAGTTAACAATAAAATCTGGGCATTAGATATGCTTATTGCTATTTGGGTATTTTTGCTTCTCCTGATGAGGTCCTATGGATAGAACTAAGAAATGTTTGTGTATGTAAGAAGTAATGTCTTCAGTCTGCTTTCAACAAGTAAGGTTGTTGTGTAAGCTGCATAACTCAGATGGTTAATGAGCCTTCTTCTGATTCTGATACCACATTCGTCTTCTTTTTCATTATAGTCCAGATTTTTGGATTTTTTTTTAGCATACAGATTAAATAAGTATGGTGAAAGGATACAACTCCTTGTTCTAACAACTAACTGCCTCTTGTTCTAGGTACAAATTCCTTATGATCACAATTAAGTGCTCTGGTATTCCCATTCTTAACAATGTTATCCATAATTTGTTATCAACTAGTTGAATGTCTGTGCATGCTCAATAAAATATAGATAAACATTTTTCTGAAATTAGCTTTAAGCCAAGGTCCATCTGACATCAGAAATGATATCCCTCGTTCCATGTCCTATTTTGAATCTGGCTTCAATTTCTTGTAGTACTCTGTTAGTGTACTATTGCAGTTGATTTTGAATTATCTTCAGCAACATTTTACTTGCATATGATACTGTCTGATAATTTCTGCATTCTTTGCTCTTTAATACTTTAAAGAGACCTTTTGCAACACATTTGTCCAGTGCAGTACAATGTCTTGACTCCTGCTTCCTGGGCTCTGATTGTGGATTGTGACCATATTTTCCAACTACTGTTCCTATCTTTCTTTAAATGTTTTATTGTGAATTATATAATAGTTTACATGGGAGAACTTTAGTTTTACATTCATTCCATCTTACATCATCTCACTGCCATGGTTCCAATCCCCTCCATGCATCATCAACC
>NW_006408557.1:17586810-17600147 GCF_000296735.1 Chrysochloris asiatica | reverse complement strand
AACTATTTCCTCTGTGGACTTGTAGGATTCTTCTTGTTCTGGAATGCCAATAATTCTTAAGTTATTCCTCTTCATGTTGTCCAACATGAATCTTAGACCATCTTCAGAATTTTTTATCCTTTTTTGTGTTTGTTCTTCTATCTTAGTGGTATTCAGAGATTTGCCTTCCAGCTCACTGGTTCTACCTTCCATCTCATCTATTCTGCTCCTCTGCCCTTTCAGAGTGTTCTCTATTTCTGTTATTTTGTTATTGATTGATTGGACCTCTCTCTGTAGATTTTGAATTGTTTCCAATGCTGTATGGGGGGGCCTGTGCCTCGGGGACCGGGCTGAGGGCGCGTTGGGCCTCAGGGGCCCTTGGCCTCAGCGACCTGGCTACGCGGCGGGTTGGGCCTTGGGGGCCCTGGACCTCTGTGGCAACTAGGCTGTGGACCGCCTGGGCCACAAGGCGGGTAGATATTTGGGCCTGGGCCTTTGTGACCAGTCTGTGGGTGGGGTGGGTCTGTGCCTTGGGTGTTCCTGAACCTCAGCGGCTTTGGTGGCTTGGCAGAGGGCTGGTCTAGGCCAGGGCAGTAGAGGACTGGGGTTAATGGCTGCAGGGAGGTAGTGTCTGTATTTGATGACGTAAAGATGCCTCTCTCAATCTCTCTGTACCGTGGGTATCCCGAATTTCCTGATATCAATATCCTTCTCTATTTGTTTGGCTTTGTTAGTTTATGCTTCCTTTTCTCTGGAAATGCAGCCTTCTAAGTGTGGTTGCTCTAGCCCTGCATTCCAAGGTCTGCAGGGGACAGAGGCACTCGCCGGTGGGCTCAGAAGCGGGAGCTGCATGCAGGTAGGCAAAAGCTCAAAATGCCTGTAATTCCTTAGCAATTTGATCTTTTTAAAAAACGAGTTCAGAATGTTGAAATATAAGATCTTATGTTTGTTCAAAGGCTGTCTTGTCTGTCTGCTAGACAGAGGTTTCCTATGTGCGAATCCGCCCCTTTTCCCCAAGACTGCCCTACCTGAGCTGCCTGGTCAGGGAAGCGCCGGGAGTTCTGTCCTATTCCTTTCTTGTTTTCAACTTTTGCATTCCAATCGCCAGTAAATATCAGTGCATCTTTAATGCTTGTTTGTTTCACTAATTGTATTGGTGTGGATGGTGACATTTTGCCTTTGAATATAAACTTATCAGATGGAAAGAGCCCTGCAGAGAGAATTGCATTGTGTAAACATTTGTATTGCATATAGTACAACATCTTGCTTGCCATTAGCATGAAATAATGAAAAAAAAAAAAGAGCTTTAGTGTAGTGAGTGGTTTAGCTCAGAAAAATTCATTAAGTTAGAGTTGAAGAATAATATAACTCCAATTTTGTATATTCTGGAGTCATGGTGTGGCGCTGTGAATTAATGCACCAGACTGCAACGCTGTTGAAACAGCAAGGTCAGTGGTTCAAGCTTACTAGCTGCTCCTCGGAAACCCTGTACAGGGTTGCTATGGGTCGGAACCGACTCAATGGCAACTCTCAACAACAGCAGCCTAGTGTGTTCTGTTGTGGCGCTGTGGGTTAATGCACCGGATAGCAAAGCTGTTTGAACTGCAAGGTTGGCGGTTCAAGCTCACCATCTCCTCCTTGGAAACCCTATACATGGTCACTATGGGTCAGAATCGACTTGACAACAACAAGAATAGTGTATTCTAAGGAGCCCTGGTGGCGTAGTGGTTACGAATTGGGCTGCAAACCTTAAGGTCAGCAGTTTGAAACTACCTGCTGTTCCATGGGAGAAAGATGAGGCTTTCTGCTCCCATAAAGATTTACAACAGGGTTACTGTGAGTCGGAACCGACTCCATGGCACATAACCACCACCACCATAGTGTATTGTTCAGGTAGGTGTTCTATAGTGATTGCTTTCTTACAGATTTTTTTTTTTTTTTTGGCCTTCAAGAGTAGCAAATAAAACGTCCAATAATTTAACTGAAATTTCATGAAGTGGCTCCCTTAATTATACAGTCTTTATGTAAGCTTTACATTGTTTTAAGCCTCAGATTCTTGACAAGTGGAAGGCGGCTTTTTCTTCTGGGGTGGGAATGGGGCCGACTGGAAGTGTGTGATTAGAATTACCTAGGTGAATGGTCAGAATGTCAGTGAGGGGAAGGAATGTTTTCTAAATACCCGCATAGGTGATTCTCATCCTTTCCCATCTGAGAACCAGTGTTTGATCCAGTGTCTGCTCTTTTCCTCCTGCCCTCATGTTATCTCCAGTGATGCTTTCTCCACCTTCTGATAAGAGAAAGTTGGCATGGAACTGTGCTATCCCACAGTCCTTAAAGACTGCTGACTTCTGGTATATGTTTTGGCATTGAACATTACTAATTCATGTTGTCATGACTAACTTGCCTAACACCTCCTGTAGAATTGAGGCCTTATATTATTTTTAGTTGTCATTGATTATATTTTGTCTCAGTCTCTTGTCTTCTAAACTAAGCCCTTTATGTGAAACTGCTTTTTATCACAGCCTGTGCTGCCCCTGCAATCCTTAATCTCATTTTGAGGCTGTGATGGGTACTAAGTTTTTTCTTTGTTGAGGCAAACTAGTACTCTAAACATATGGAAGTCAAAAGGTAGTTGAATTCTAAAAGGTCCCTGAGATCATTCTCACTCTAGTCTGTAATGAACCAAAGGTGATGGAATCCTAAGGGAGCACTGGTAAAATTATCTGACCAAATTACACTGTATGTGGTATCTGACAACCTTTGACAATTGTGTTTGTGTTCATTTTGGGGACTGCACGTGAATAAAATCACTGTGCAGAATTACTGGGCATACAAAGTTTGGAGACAACAACTGCATCAAATTTAGTTTAGCAGTTATCTTTTCTAATTAAGGCTGTCATTTTCAATAAACAGTTTTTAAGCAGTTGAAATTTCTTAGTTTTTCTAAGCACATGTTGGTTGTGGCAATGACAGCTCTAATTTGCAGTCATCAAAGCTTTCTTGATTGTAGCATATTTACATAAATGCAGATTTGGAACTAAGTGTGGCAGAATTATCTGGGATGGTTGGCAAGGATTTATGAACCAAGAGAGGTTTATTTAAACTTCTGCTCTCAGAAATAAGGTATTGGGATCTTATTAGAACTTAATTGGTTTGGCTCCAGCTTTTTAGCTCAGAGGCTGCTGAAGAGTTAATTTATTGTGTGAGAATGTGGCCACGTGGAGTGCAAACTTGTTTTAAGGACAGAATCTCTTTGTACATTTAATCATTTGCCAGATCAACCCTGTTTACATGTGAACCCTCTTTGAGATTACAAGGAAAACAGGCAGTCCATACCAATTATATACTACAGCATGACAGACTGGCTCTGATTTCAGAGTATGGGGGTGGGGTGAAGATAGTTTTAGGTTTTATTACATTTACCCGGAATAGTGACAGTTTTTCAAAGAAACTTATGAGGAAAGATCTGTTAATAATACATGTGTAATTTTGTTGTTTGTATTTAGGTAGACGTTGTAAATGTAGTGTGGAAAGAACTTTGGGTTGGTTTTCAAAATAATGTTTTATTTTGCTTTTGGTAAAAGTTTACACAGCAAATTAGGTTCCCATTTGACAAGTTTTGGTGTGATGTCATACGATAAGTATTTGACTTCAAGGTCGGTTTGAACTGCAAGTTCAAACTCACCAGCTATTCCTCGGAAACCCTATACAGGGTTGCTATGTGTCAGATCCAACTCGATGGCATACAACAACATATAAATTCTTCAATGACATTACATTTTTCACAGTGTGTCAACATTCTTGTTTAATTGTGTTCTGGTGGCTCCGTTTCCAGTGCTCTAGCTTCCCTGGCATCTTACCTTCTTATCTTTACTTTAAATAATTGCTAACCTTTTGGGTTCATGATTTTTTTTCCCTCAACAATATATAATAATTTTGCTATGACTTAGAAAGATGTTTCCAAGATAAAAGTAACAGCTTTTCAAGATTGCGTGCTAGTGTTTCTTTTTCTTTTCTCTTTACGTAAACTGTGTATTAAACAGAAGAAAAGCACAAAGCATAAAGGTACAGCTCAGTGACTTTTCACAAAGTGTTCGTACCTGTGTAGTTAGACCAAGAAATAGAAGATTCACAAGCACTCTAGAAGTCCACCACAGGCACTGCCCTTCCCCAGGGTAACACATGATCCTGACCTATCTCTCTGCTGACAAGTGCTCTAGTGGCACAGTGCTTAAAGTGCGTGGTTGATAACCGAAAGGTCAGCAGTTAAACCCACTAGCTGCTCTGCTAGGGAAATATGTGGCAGTCAGCACGCGTAAAGATTTACGGCCTTGGAAATCCTTTGGGGCAGGCAGTTGGGAGTCAGCTGCAATGGATATCCAGCTTATTGACAACCCCGTGTGTTACAGAGTAGAACTGCATCAGAGGACTTGGCTGTAATCTTTACCAAAGCAGATCTTCAGACCTTCTGTGGTGCCACTGGGTGGGTTCAAACCCAACCGTTAGGTTAGTATTAGTAGTCATTTATATTGCACAGACCATTTCTGAAACTTAAAATATGGAATCATACAGTGGGTATTTTTTCTGTGCATGACTTCTTTTATTCAGTATATTCATATACAAGGGAGCTTCAAAAAGTTCATGGAAAAATGGAATGAAAAGATAGTGAAAAATGTCCACAAACTTTTGAAGCCTCCTCCTATGTACATGTGGATATCTGGGTGAGGAGTAGTCTAGGCAGAGGGAATAGTAATTGTCAGGACCCTGAGGTTGGAAGCATGCTTTATGTGTTTACAAAATAGCAAGAAGGCTAGTGTGGCTGGCTGGAGTAGTGTGGTAGAAGACGATCTCAGCTGTAGATAGGGCACTGAGGGATGACAGTAAGGATTTTGAGGTAGGACATCATTGGAGGGTTTTGAACATAACATTCTTTACCATTTTTAAAAACACTCTAATGGGGCAAGGGTGGAAGCAGGAATGTGAGTTTAGTTATTTGCTGTAGGCCAAAAAGAGGGAGTTTGGTGGTTTGGATCACTACGTTAACAGGTAAGGAGAAATAGTTGAACTCAGTATATTTTGAAGGTAGAGCCAACAGAATTTGCCACTGGATTGAATACGAAGAGTGGGGGTAAAATGGGGAGAAGTCAAGGGTGACCCAAAGATTATGGGCTTCCATTACTGATGTACTAGATTGGGAAAGACTGAGGATAGGAGCTCTTGGTAGAATAGGCTTGGGATGGGATGGTAGTGAGAATTTGAATTGGAACATTTTGTATTTAAGATGTCTCCTGGTGTGACACTGTAGGATAAGCACTAGACCACAAAGTTGGCGGTTCAAACCTACCAGTTGTTTCTCGGAAACTCTGTATAGGGTCTATGAGTCGGAACCTACTCGAAGGCACTTATCAACAGCAACTAGACTTCCAAGTGGAGATACTGAGTAGGCAGTTTATATAAATAACATGGTGAATGAAAAGAGATTGGGCCTAACATGGCTTTTGGAGTGACTCAGAAGGAACAGACAAAATATTTTTTTTTATCATTTGAATGCTTGTATTGCTCATTATTTGGAATATAGATTGCTCATTATTTGGAATATAGATTGTAAATTTTTTTCCTTTTTTTAAGTTTTTATTGTGAATTGAGTGATAGTTTACAGGGAGAAGATCGTTTTACACTCATCATTTCATTGCAATGATTATTATAGTCTTCTCCACGCATCATCATTCAACAGTATTTCCTTCTATTCCCTCTGGTTCCTTTTTTTGGTGGTGGTGCGGGGGGTGGATGCACACAAAAACACTCAGGAATATATAGCCTTTCTCTTTCCATGAGTCTAGAGTCCTCAGCTGCTCTCTCTTCATGCTCTCTTCTCTGGTGTCACTGCTTCTCTGGATAGGGTCCCACGTTCTGCTCGTGCTCTATTCCCTTGATGGTCCTAGAGTCCTCTGTTCCTGGACTGTTCCTCCCCTTTTTGTTATGTATTTTCTACCTTTACAGTTGTCACAGTCGCAATTAATCGTGGTAACAGTTATTCACTATTGAATCATAAGAACCTTATCCCCATCTCTTTTCACCAGACCCATTAGACAAGATGAAAACTATTCATTGGGGAAAACTATTCACCCACACACTCTGGAACTAAACTCTTTCTTGAAAACTTGTTGCCAGCCACTTCATGCCTTTATATAGCTCCTTCATTTTAGGTAACCAATGTCACTAAGTTGCCTGTCCCTATCAACCCCTGTATATAGAAGGGATAGGATTGATAGTTGATGTGAAGACTCCTCTCCTCTCAGTTGGTATTTTGAACTATTACATTTGTAAGTATAGGTCACATTCATCAAAGTGTAGCAATTTACCCTTGTTTGCTTTATCAAAGATTTTTTTTTTTAAATCTTCCTCTACTTCAGTTCTGATCATCAAACCTTAGAGGCTAGGTCAAATGGGTACTTTCTACAAGTTTGGGCGTTCTTGTGTGTCTCCCCTGGCTTCATGTCAGCAAGACACTTTATTATCAGCTCTATTCCTCCATGGCAATGTCGTCTTCCATGGGCTCAGGAGTCCCCAGGTCTCACCACACTTCGGACCAACCAGCCCTTCCTCTTCTATTGTTCATCTCTAGGTTAACTGAAGTCTCTGTATGGAATGTGGTTGAACTCAGTCCATATCTTCATGGCTACTTTCCACTCATCAGTAGACCAACATGGTCACCAGCAATCTTACATACCTGCTCATGTGTTCCTGTGAGTTTCAGTCTTAGAGGAGGGTTTGTCCTGAAGGGGCTTCTTTGCTTGCCTTGATGGCTCTTCGGCGAACAATTTGCTTGTTTTCTTTATTGCTGCCATTTTTATTTTTTATTTTTCTTGCTGGGCTTTCTTTCAATAAGTATCGTCTATTCCTCTAGTTGTTCTAGTTGTGACAACTATTTGATAAATAAATAAAATATTAGATATTTATATACTGAAAAGTTCCTGAGCACTTTGGAAGAATGTTTTGTGTATATTTAGCTTAGTCGTCTTACCATACTTCCTGGAGTGTGATTGCTCCATATGATAAACACAGGACTGTGAACCACAAGGTCTACAGTTCAAGCCTGCAAGGTGCTCTGTAGGGAAAAGATGCAGTTTTCTGTTCCTGCGAAGATTTAAAGCCTATGAGCTGAACTGACTCGATGACACTTAATGCCACCACTATACTTTCTGTGTCTACTATTGTGTCTACAATGGTATGTATAAAATACTTATGTCATAATGAGAATAAGCAGCGCTATGCAATTATATATCCCCTGCTGCCATTAAGTCAGTTCTGACCAGAGCAACCCTCTGAGTTTTGAGGCTATAAATGTTTACAGGAGCAGAAAGCTTCATGTGGAGCAGCTGCTGGTGGGTTTGAATTGTTGACCTTGTGGTTAGTCTTGGCTCCTTAAATGACTATATGGTAAGTACATTGTAAAGTAAGGTTTAACTACCAATTCCGTGGGAGAAAGATGAGGCTTTCTGCCCCCGTAAAGATTTGCAACCTCGGAAACCCTGTACAGGGTCTCTATGAGTCAGAACCGACTCCACAGCACATAACAACAACAAGTAGTGTTTTGCAGAGTATTTTAAAGCATATTTATAATATATACCCAATTTGAAAAATAGTAGGCTAAATGGAGATTTTTGCATGAATTTGTTTTTTGCTTTCCAAATTTTTGTTGTGAATTGAGTGAAGGTTTACAGAGCAGATTAGCAGTTTCACATTTTAAGAAATCATACACTTTGTTTCCTCTCAATGATTGCAGTCTCCTCAGTTCTGAATTTTGTCCTTAGGTGAATGCTGCCCATTTGTTCTTGAGTGGTTGACTATTTTCTGGTGTGCGTACTCACTAACATTTCTCCCTATATACCTACCTATCTATTGCTTGCCTGAAAATTGAGCCGTAGTCTACAGGTTACACCAGTCTTTATCTGTCCAGTAAGCCTGGCATCTTTTTTTTTAAAATGATTTTGAGTTTTGCTCCACAGTTGTCTCCCACTCTCTGCAGGACCGTCTAATGTAATCCCTCACAGAGCAGTTGGTAGTGGTAGTAACCAGGCACCTAGTTCTTCTGGTCGCCATGTTCACGTGGCCCATTAGTCCATTGGACTGATAGTTTCCAAGCGACTTCAAGTTACAGCATTCTTTTTTCTCGACAGTAAATTTGTTGAATTTTTACAACTTTGTGAATTGAATGCTGTCACTACTGTTTCCATTTGCTCAGTTGAGGAAACAGGCTGAGCAAGAATAATGAATGAACACTGAGACACTACTCTTGTTAGGACTTGAACCCAACTCTTAATTTCAGATTGTATTACACTACAACACTACAGCACTGTTATGAATAAATTCAGAATACAACTCTGAATGAATAATACAGTATTCTGCTTTGACACTGCATGTTTTTTCTTACACAACATAAAAAATTACTATTACTTGATGAAAATACACAGAACGTGCAATTCTCTGATATTTTACATTCTTTAAATTCTTTTACAGATTATTCTACCACCATTAACATAAACATACTCACCCCCCCCAGATTTCTCAACTAAGGACAATAGTTTTGAGATGCTTATTAATTTGATCTGACACGGATCTGTTTTTAAAATAGCATTTTATTGAGTTTTGTTGTAAGTTTACACAGCACATTAGAATCCCATGTGACAATTTCCACATACATAGTTTTGTGACATTAGTTACATTTATTACAATGTGACAGCATTCTCTTAGTGCTCAGTTTGTTCCATTTTTAGTATTATAGTTTCCCTGCCCCCTTATCTTCTCAGTTTTGTTTTTGATTAATTGCTGACCTTTTGGTCTCATATTGAATGTTTTTAAGTAGGGCACAGATCTTTCAGGTAATATTTATTTTGTGTACTACTCTGCCATTTTGATATTGGGATAGACTTGATTCTAGATGTAAAGAGTGTCTCAGGTTTTATGTAAATCTTGAAAGAGCACAGTGCTCAAGGTAGACATACCAAGTAAGCTAAACTAAGGAATCGTGGTGACAATGAACTAGGTAGGCATTGGGCGGGGCGGCTAGCTGCAAGGCTGTTGTTCAAACCCACCAGTGGCTCCACAGGAGAAAAATGAGGCTATCTGCTCCCGTGAAGATTTACAGTCTCAGAAACTTTACAGGGTCACTATGAAGCTCACCAGCTGCTCCTTGGAAACCCTGTACAGGGTCACTAGGGTCGGAGTCCACTCCACCACACTTGGCAACAACAACAGTGAATCTGAATCAACTCTCTGGTAGTGGGTTGATTTGGGTTTTTGTTCAAAGTAGATTTCCGGGAAAGTTTTGTTTCAAGATTGAAGGTTGAAAGGTTATCTCAGGGCAGTAATTCATCCAGCCTTAATGACTCCAGGAGGTAAGGAATCCATTGAGAGTTTGAAACTCGATTCCGCACCATATGCTCTCTGTGACACTGTAGGTAGTCACTGCAGAGCTTTTACCGCTTTCCATCTAACCCACAAACTTTATCCATGACAACTCCCATAGAGCATGGCCACAAATTGACGGGTTGTTTGGAAAATATTTTACAAGAATAATACGGCATTCTTAGGAAAAAATATACTAACATGCATGGGTATGAAGAAAAAAATTCCTTTTCACCTCATTACTGAAAGTTTGTTTCCAGACTTTTTGCACCCCTTTTCACACCTCTGTAATAAGCAGATGCATAGTGATTTTCATAAATGGAAGCATGCTGCACATAATAGCTGTTTATTGTTGTTGTGAAGTGCCGTTGAGTCGATTCTGACCCATAGTGACCCCGTATAGTGTTTCCGAGGAGCAGCTGGTGAGCTTGAGCCACCGACCTTGCCGTTTAAACTGTTTTGCAATCTGACGCATTAACCTACAGCGCTACACCAGGACTCAGTAATAGCTTGTAGAGTCTTTATAATTGCCATTCACCTTATCTTTGATTTAAACAATAGCAAAGACATTGATCTCTTCTGTTGCTTTAAGTACCTTGGAACAGATTTGATAAAGGACAGCAACATTTGTATTGATTTGCTTAGTGTTAGTAGCGCTCACACCTTTCATTTCAGAGAACTTCCCAAATGCTCTATACAAAAGGCAGATACATATGATTGACTGCTTCATGAGGTTGCCAGGTACCAGTCAGATCCTTTTCCTCAGAAAGTGCAAGGTCGTCCATTTTGTAGCAATTGGCTCCTAGTTTATGTGCTTATAGGAGATGATGTTTCTCCATCTGTCTAATAGTAAAAAAAGAAATACCGAATCTGTGAAGTTCTATAACCAGACAGAATTGTGCTGGAAATGAAAACCTAGTGGTTCAAACCAACCTGTGGTCTAGTGCGTATCTTACAACGTCATACCTGTTATTTTTTGGTGACCAAGCTTTCATAGTTGTATGTTTAGTATATTCACGGGGTATTGCTAATTTTTGTTATAATTTTCTTTATTGCTGTTAAGTGCTGTAGCATTGGTACCGACTTACAGGAACTCTGTATAGGGTTTCTAAGGAGCAGTTGATGGATTTGAACTGCCAACCTTGTGATTAGTAGTCCAGTGCTTATCCTGCAACACCACAAATAAAAATATCCTAAACAGTCTTAACTTTTCAAAATTCAGACTAACTCAAGACTACGGCATAAAAATTATTTGATATATCAGGTTTTTATCTTACTAAGGAAATAATTATCGTTTATAGTTTACCAACTTTGAGTCTTCGTTAATAAGGAGAATTCCTTTGAGGATTTTAAGTAGAGATTAAGTTGATATCATAACCAATGTAAGGAATAGAAATATTTCTCAATTGTAATTCAAAAGTTCTTAAGTATAAAACGAGGGAAATGATCTTCACAAGCTATTTATTTAGTATTACCCATTCATTCAGCTGGATTACTGATATTGACACCACCCTTCTTAATATGAATCAGCATTACTGACTGCTGAGGAGAAAAGAGCTTGTTTTACTGAGGATTATTTTTTTTTAGTAAATATTCTTAAAGTAGATGAGAAATGGTTAATGACAACTAGTTTTGTAATCTGGGGTAGGTACACTTTATAATAATTCTTTAGTGTTATTACTTCCTTAAACTCATTGTTATATTTGTGTTTTGACCATGAAAATCATATTTTAGCATCCTTTAGTTAAAAATACTGAGAATGCTGACCTGCAGCTAGCATTGTTTCAGCAAATTGCATAGAGTGGATACACAGAACAGGTGTTTTATTTTAACTGCAGCTGTACCATCTGTGGGAGCAGGTGGACAGATTTTATGTCATTAGAAAAACACAGCTGGTGAGACTTAGGAAAAAAGTTGCTTTTCCTCAGAAGCACCTGAACACAGCCAGCCTTTACCTTTGCTCAGGTGTTGACTCTGGCCAGGACAACAACAGTAATAAAAGCTGAAAAACACAAGTTGTAAATTTGGCTGCCTATGCAATTTGGTGCTATCTTGGTGTGGTGGTGTGTGTTAATAACAATAACAACATACTTGTATTGGAGTTCTGGTGTGGCGCTGTAGGAGATAAGCACTGGTTCAAATCCCTCAAATTCCTCAGACACCCTATACAGATTTGCTGTGAATTGGAACCAACTCATTGGCACTTAACAACATGTTTGTATTGGATTGGCACTGAGAAAGATATTTTCTTTTTGTTTAGTTTGATTTTTGTTGTTAGTTACTTGTGAATATCTCCAGCTCATAGTATTAACTTCTGAGTGCTGCTCTCATTAAGGATAGTTGTTTCATACTTACTGGAGTCCTGGTAGAGCACTTTGGGTTAATGTGCTAGACTGCAAGGTCAGTTTGAACCACAAGTTTGAATATGCTCCTTGGAAACCCTATACTGGGTTGCTTTGAGTTGGAACCGGTTTGATGACAGGTTCCCCTTTCTCTGGAGAACTGGAAAGGAAGAAAAGGGGTCGTTGATGAGTCAAAATAGAGGAAAATAAACGGTAGCATGCACTGAAAAATAGAAATACGAATATAGACTCATTCGGATCTTCCAAGGACTCCCTGCCCCACTTTATTGTGAATTAAGTGAAGCTTTACAGAGGAGACCATCAGATTTACATTCAATAAGTTATACACTTCGTTTCATCTCAATGATTGCGATCCCTTCCATGTAGCCCCACTTCTTCCCACGCCGTGTGTTCCATGTTTCCATTCCTTGTTCCTTCCCACCCTTCTAAATTTTGTCCTTAGATAAATACTGTCCTTCTGATCTCAAATAATTGACTATTCTGTGGTGTGCATAACTCAATAGTGTTCTCTCCCTTATATACCTTTCTGTTGCTTGGCCTTCAGGGGCTTTTGGGAGGAGATAATAAAAATGACATACTTCTCCAATATCTGGGCCTGGTTTCTTAGAAAATTGAGTTAAAATTTCAAAATAACCTTAGCTTGTGAGAATTTCTATCAGAAATCACTAGTGAAATCCAGTGAATCAAATGTACTGATATTCTATAGGAAAATAACAAAGCTAGCAAGTAAGTGACCTAATTTAATGTAGGGAGTCATGTACATGATTTGAGTCCATCTAGACCTACAAACTGAAAATGCCTGTAGCACAGTCATATTTGAGCTATATGAAGGAAGCTAGGAGTTTGTCCTATCAAACTTGAGGTTTAACTTTATATTTGTACTCCTCAGTTTAAGAGATTATGTAGACATTATTTGAAAGGATTCAAAGAAGATCCCCAAATAGGGTTAAGAAAGAGGAACTCCTATTGAAAGGTTCAAGGTGCTGTATCTGAAGAAGAGAAGGCACTGAGGATTGATAAAAGCACTAAGAAATATTTAGCAGCAGTTGCCCAATATACTTCCTCCCTTTAGAACTAGACAAGAAGGGGTTGCCAAGTACTGTAGTTGATTCTGACTCATAGTGACCCTGTATAGGATTTCTTAGGCTCTTATTTATTTATTTTTATCATGACAAGCTGTGGACGACATTGTGAAGTATGAGTATTCCAGAACACTTAATTGTGCTCATGAGGAATCTCTACATGGATCAAGAGACAGTTGTTTGAATGGAACATGGGGACACTGAATGGCTTAAAATTAAGAAAGGTGTGTAACAAGGTTGTATTGTCTTACCACACTTATCCAACTTGTATGCAGAGCAAATAAGCTGGGTTCTGTGAAGAAAAACCTGGCATCAGGATTGGAGGAAGACTCATTAACAACCTGCAATATGCAGATGATACAACCTTGCTTGCGGAATGTGAAGAGGACTTAAAATACTTACTGATGAAGATCAAAGACCACAGCCTTCAGTATGGATTGCTGCATCTCAATGTAAAGAAAACAAAAATCCTTACCACTGGACCAATAAACAACATTCTTATCAA
>NW_006408557.1:17572171-17585204 GCF_000296735.1 Chrysochloris asiatica | reverse complement strand
ACTGCTGGCCAACCAGGTCTTAACCCGGTCGAACTGCCAATTTTGTCGTTTAAAGTTCAGTGTTTATCCTATGGAGCCACTGAGCTCCCAGACTGGGAGGATTGGTGGCTGGTGATTGTGTGCTAGTTGGTTCTGACTCAGCAAGGGTTTTTGAGGAACCCGACTCAACGGCACTTAACAACAACAACAACAAAAAGCTTAACAGGAGCAGAAACTCTCCAGTGACTGGTAGATTTGAACTACTGACTTTATGGTTAGCAGCCCAGACTGTAATCCACTACATTACCAGGTCTCCTTGACAAAAATGGGCATCAAATTTACATAAGATTAATGCACCTAGTATGGTCTGCATACTTAGGATCATTGTCACCTGGAAGCTTGATAAAAATGCAGAATCTCAGGCTGTGCCCAGGAATTGCTCAGCTTGTGTTTTACCAAGATCCCCCAGATGATTCATATGTACATTAAAATTAGAGATAGATGATATAATTATAATATTCAAAGATAATTTTTTAAATGGGATTAATTCTTACCAGGATTAGAGAAAGTTTGTTGGAAAATGAAATTAAAAGAATGGAATTGAAGCCCCCATGTATGTATAGATTTCCTTTTCCAAACAAAGACACGCCAACTCATTTTTTTTGGCATATTCATCACAGTGACCTTTAGGAGACTGAGCAGCAATACATTATTAGGAGTTTTAAAGAAAATGAAGGAAGCCATGGTTATGAAATGGCTGTTTATTTCTGTCTCTTATGAAAATCAAGTATGCATGGTTAAAGTGAAGTTGTATAAAAATAATTCTTCTGGGAATCCAGAAAAAAAATAAAATTAAAGCCAGTTTCTGTGTTGCTGTGAGGCATATGCAAAGAGTTCTGGTTAAGCAGGAAAGAAGGACATGAAATGTAGGTAGACTAAACAACCTTTAGACAGATGATTTTTCTAAGTCATCTGTTTCTTTTGTTCCCATATCTGAATTATTGTGAACTTTTAGATTCTGTGCAAGTGTTGCTGGGGTCCAGATCTGAGTGTTGAATAGGGAAGTGGTTTCCTTACTCTGTTGCTTAAGTATCTGGGGTTTTGGCTTTGGAATAAAGAACAGGTTTTCAGACTTGGGTTCTTGAGTTTTTTGTAACACTTTCCTCCTTACTACTTTTGTTTTCTAGAACTTGAGGAGATGGGCATGCTACAAACCTGCAAATTCTATTTTCATTTTCAAATAAAATAATTTTATTGTTTTTCATTCAGATGTTCCAAGTAATACACTTGAAAAAACAAACAAGCTCAAGATCAATTTTAAAAGAAGTGTGTGTATAGAGGAGAGCTAACTTCATTTCTTGCTATGCTTGCTAGGAATGGGATGGATGAGTTAGTTATACTCCAGGTAATTATTATACTATTAATATAATAAAGTATATTGTTGTTAAGTGCCATGGAGTTGGTTCCAACCCACAGCAACGTTGTGTAGGGTTTCTCAGGAGTGGCTTGTGAGCCTGAAGTGACGACCTTGCGGTTCAAACTGACTTTGCAATCCAGTGCATTAATCCATAGCGCCACACCAGGACTCCATAATAAAGTATAATTTTTCCTAAAAGGAAAGTTAGATGATTGTGATACTTAGAAAAGAAAATCTAGAAAGTAACCTTTTTTTTTTTGAGGTATAATTCACCCTTTAACACATACAGTTCATAGTTTTTAGTACATTCGTAATGTTGTACTACCATCACCACTGTATAAATATAGACAGTTTTTTATATACCAATAAGAAGTTTTCTACCCATTAACAGTCACTTCCCTTTTCCCTGTCTTCAAGTTCCTGGTAAGCACTAATCTTTCTGCTTCGCCTCTATGGATGTTTCTATTCTGAACATTTCATATAAATGGTATCATACAATATGCTGTCATTTGCGACTGGCTTCTTAAACTTAGTATAATGTTTTTGTGGTATATCCATGCTGTAGTATGCAGCCTTTTTTGTGGTTATAGAATAGTAAATGGATATACCTCCTTTTGCATATTCATTTGTCAAGTGATGATCAGTCATTTGTATTTTTTTCTACTTTTAGGTTATTATGAATAATGCTGTGTATAAGTTTTTTGTTTTAAGTTTTTATTGTGAATTGAGTGAAAGTTTACAGGGCAGATCATCGGTTTTACATTCAACAAATCATATACTTTGTTGCATTACAATGATTATAATCCCCTCCTTGTACCATTAGGTAACAGTGTTTCTTTCTATTAATTTTAGCTCCTTTTTTTTTTTTTCTTAAATACTCAGGGATATATAATACTTTAAACCACCAAAGGACACATTCTGCAAGCTGTGTACAAGTTTTTTTTAATGTGGACATATGTTTTAAATTTTTATGGATATATATTTCTTGGGTTTGTATTTGGAGTGGAAGTGTGCCTGGGTCAAGTGTTAATTAACTCCATCCTAAAGTTTTGAGGAACTGCCAGGCTATTTTAAGTGGCTGCACCATTTTAACATTTCCACCAGCAGTAAATGAGGGTTCCATTCTCTTCACATACTTGTCAACACTTGTTACTATTTGTCTTGTCATTATAGCTGTCCTAGTGGGTGTGAGGAGTCCTGGTATGGCGCTGCAGGATAATGCACTGGATTGCAAGGTTGGTTTGAACTGCAAGGTTGGAAGTTCAAACCTACCAGCAGCTCCTCAGAAATCCCATACAGGATCATTATGAGTCAGAACCAACTCGATGACACTTAACAGCAACAAGTGGGTGTGAAGAAACCCGGTAGCAAAATATTGAGTGCTTAAGCTGCTAACTGGACATTTGGTGATTCAAATCCACCCAGCAGGACCATGGGAAGGAAACCTGGCAATTTGCTCCCATAAAGGTTACAGCTCAAAAAACTCAATGGGCTAGTTCTCTCCTCTGTCACATGGGTAGCTATCAATTAGAATCAGTTCTACAGCAACCAACAGCAACAAGAGTGGGTATGGAGTGGTGTCTTGGTAAGTTTTTGACTTGCATTTTTGGCATTTTAGGATAGCACTGGGATCTCATGGTCGGTTTGAACTGCAAAGTCGGCATTTGAAACTCAACAGCAGTTCCTCAGAAACCCTATACCGGTTCTCTGTGGATCGGAAACAACTCGACAGCACTTAACAACAACAATAGCCAGTGATAGTCAGCATCTTTTCATGTGTTTATTGTGTATTTGTACATCTTCTTTCGAAAAATATCTGTTCAGATCCTTTGTCCAGAAGATAGCAAAAAACATTTGTTCAATAAATACATTTATTTTATTATGGCAAAGTTAACAGTATTAATTGTCCCAAATCCAATTTTGTAATTATAAATTAGTTTCTTATATGATATTGATACATTATTGTTGGTTGTGGTTCAGTCAGCTCAGATGCCTGGTGATCTTATGTATAATAGAAGAAAACATTGTTCAGTACTGCACCATATTTGATGTGTTTGAGCCCATTACTATGTGGCTCTTCTGCCAATGTATCTCATTGAGGGTTCCACTCCTTTTCACGTACTCTCTGCTTTCCTAAATGTGATGTCCTTTTCCAGTAATTAATCTTTCCTGTCTCTCCCTTTTTCAGTAAGACTAAATAAAAACATCAGATTGATTGTTAGAAAGAATGCTTTGTGTATGTATGTGTCTTAAACCATAATTACATGTGAGGAGCACAGTTCTTTGAAGACTTAACTTGCTTCTTTCAGGGTAATTTATCCTGATCTGTTTGTTTGTGGTTGGAAGGCCTGGAAATTCTTAGTTCCACATCTTATCTGTCTGGTATTACAATATTTAGAGTTAGAGTTGGGCTACAAAGCCACACACTCAAGTTAGTGCAGGTGCACATTTGAATGATGGTTTAAGAAGATATATTTGAGTGCGTGATCTTTCCATAGTTTCCTAATTTTATAGTATGAACAGTCAGTAAGCTGCTTTGTTCACATCCTGAGGTGCATGACATTTGTGGTAAATTTGATAAAATTTGCCAGTCCCCAAGGTCTTTTTAAAAATCGTTATTGTCCTTGATTTCCCAGATACAGCTCATTATTATTCACTACTTGATTTGCATTTGTTTAAACAAACATTTATTTTCTGATTATTCATATTTTATTCCTCTGAGCTTTGGAGATTGTGATTTGTCCAAATTTCTAAATATATTTCACCTCTTTTTTGTGAAAGACAGAAAGCTAGTTCTACATGAGTTAATAATTCCAGAGCTAAAGAAACTTGATATCTAGTAGAAAGTATGACTTGTGCTTTGAAGACATTTAAGTGAGACAGATTATGATGAGGACATAGAAATGGAATAAAAAAAGTGATAAGGGAGGGTTACATATGGAAGATATCATATAAACCAGACTTTGAAAGACTTTCAAAGTGATTGAGAGAAGAGTTCAGTGTCCCCAGAATCCAGACTTTTTGGCCTCGCTTGACTATCTGCTATTTGCCCTTTTCTTTGAATCAGAGAATCCCAGATGAGGTCTTTATCAATGTTTGACTCTCAAGTATATATCTGTCCCCAGCCTGTAACTGAATGCTAGATGTGGAGTCAGGGATAATATCTTCTTAAACTGCTCTATACCTTTTTCCTCAGTGTTGTAGCTATACTATGTTTAACCGTCTTTGAAATGTTCATTTATTTGGGTGGCCAACACTACTTGCCTAAGAACCATCGTGGGCTCCTGGTGCTAACAGTTGGCTGATGTGAAGAAACGCTTAACTCCTTTCTTTGCCCCAGCTTTCATTGCTGGTGTCCCAGTTATTTTTATCTCTTTACATTTTTCTCTCACATTCACGTTCTCTTTAACAACCTTCCATTCCTCTTCCAATTCTATTGTTACTTTGTTCTCTCTGTGAGTTAAAAAGAGAATGAGATAAAACAGTAACTAACTATAGGATTATTCTCAGTATCTTTGTATCAGGAAAGAAGAAAGCAGTAATACTTAAAAAAATTTTTTTGAAACAAAAATAAGGATTCAGATTTAACAGTCTTTTTTAAAACAAGGACTCTCAAGTCTCTTCCACAATCTCTGAAAGCTACTTGACTACTGTTGTTGTTCTCCTAATTTATCGTGTTCTTTGTATCCATCCTTCAAGAGCAATAAAAATAATCAATTTTGTTAAATTTTGTTTAGGTACTGCTATTTCAAGCTCTCAAAGAAAACATGGCCACAATTATTCTCTAAGCTCTCAGTAGAAGTTTGTTGTTCTTGTTAAGTGCTGTCAAATTGATTCTGACCCATGCGACCCTATCTATATAGAAGTTGGGAGAATAAAAAAGGTTTCCACTATCAAAAAAAGTTTGTGAAAGATAGAGCTACAGTTCTTTATTGTGTTTTCATAGCATCTTTAATGAGCTAATGACTCTAGTGAATTGGGCAAGGGTGATTAGTGTGAGTTTTATTCTAAACTCATTTGACCACCATAGAATTACATTACACCTGAAGGGTACTAGTATTACATGGAACATTTTGGAAAATGCTGGTCTACTGTTTCCATTATAAAAGAACTTGAGTCTTGGAAAGCTACTTTCTTTTCATCTTTAATAATACTTTCTATGGGAAAAATGCTTTCTAGTTTTAAGAAATTGTATTGTCTAGAGTGAGGGAGTACAGGAAACCGTTTTACAAGGACACCAGAATAAATAGTTCCATACTGGAGTTTTTGTTTTAGATAACCAAAAACTTGGCTCAAACTAGCATAAACGACAAAGGAGCTCTACAGGACTGTGTAATGGAAAGACCTAGAGACAGTGTGGTGGGACTTCAGGATTGGGTGGTACAGCATCTCAGTGATGACCATTGGGGGACTAAAGATGGCTTTTTGCTGGCTTAGTAGAGACGAACTGAGCAAGTGTTAGGGACTGTTTCAGTGGTCTCTATCCTTATTGCTGGGGTGCAGCTCAGTGGCTATCACACAGTATGATTTCACCATCTAAGATAGCGGAATGAAAATAAATGGAAGCAGATTGATCTAGGCCAGAATTCCAGATAAAGGGGGGAAACCTTAGCAAAGACTCAGAAGCGGGAAAACACAAGAGATAAGTTTACAAAAGGGAAAACTTTTGTAAAACCTTCATTTAGGCCAGAACACAGCTCACATACTGTTACTGGGTCTCCTCCTCCTCCTATGTGTGAAAAATTTGAAAATAAAATTTTGTTGGATTATTGCCCCACTAGAAGAAAATAATTCCTATCTGTTGCAGTTGTGAAATGTCTTCCTTCTGGATTTCTTATCTTTGGACCTTTCTAATAATTTCTGTGGTGACACTAGGCTTGGAACTTCCTGTGTTAAATGAAAGCACACAATTACAAAACTGTGTAGGCATAAATGAGAGGCATATGGGAGTGGTGTAAAAGGAACTCTAGGAGTCTTACATGCCTGGGTGGGCGAACTAAACTAATAGTTCCCAGCAGTTCTTCTGAATCAGACATTGTGGAGCCAAGAGTCTAGCGTTTGGAATTCCACTGCCTGTGCGAAGGGTCTGTCTTTTATCTTCCAAACCACCATTTGTTATATGGCTAATGACCCAGTGGACCTGTTCACAACAAAGGGGAGAGGCTGGCAAAGATCAAGTTTAAAGGAAAAAAGAAGAAAAGTTCAAAGGTAGGAAAGTAAGAACAAGCAGGGCTTAATCATACCCTCACCCTTTGTTATTATTTTGAAACTATTTATTATGGGGAATTTTGTACACACACAAAAGCAGACAGAATTATGTCATAATTCCCATGTGCCTATCACCCAACCCCAAGAAATTATGCAGTTACCAGGCTCAATGAAAGGAAAGCCAAACTGGTGAGCCTTGGGTTTGGTGTCTAGGTCTTGTCATCATTGACCTCATGCCACTGAACTCTTCTTTTCACTATATTAAATAGCCAGTGTGAACAGACTACTGTGTGATGAATAGAACAGTACTTAACCTCTAATAGCTTTAAGGAAAGAAGTGCTATCACTCAGGTATACTTTTGAGGGCAGAAATGTGTCACTAATTCCACAAAGGGAGTGCAGTGAATGGAGGACTTGGGAAGATGGTTTGAATTTACAGCAGGAAGGTGAGGGAGGGAGTCAATGACATCCCTGATTGAAATAGTAAAGTAAGCAATCTATTAAAGTCTTTAATTTTTACTGGCATATAATCAATATATTTAGAACATTAGTGTTGTTGTAGCACAATATGTGTTTTGAACGTGTTTTTTAAGCAAGTCATTTTTAGATTTTTTTTTTGCTAAACTACATGCCTCCTTAATGCTTATTATCAAGATGAATTATACAAGGTGTTTTATATTCTTTTGAGAAATACCATTTATTTCAAAATAAGCAAGACCAAGTTAGGGTGTATGGATAGGACTTGCAAAGGGATGTGAGCTTTGTCTGCATTTTGTGTTTCAGTTGTATTTTTTGTTGAAATAAACCAGGAGAGAATTTGACTTGTCCATTGTAAAAACTGACAGACCAAGTGAATGCACTATAAATAATGTGCTACAGATTAACAAAGTACTAAGCTAACCTGACACCTTCCTCTGCCTTGTGCTTTTTGTCTTATGTGGTTTTTCAAGGAATGATTCCTCATTGTGTTCATAGACCAAGTTTCTCACTGCCTAAAGATGCTGCCATTTGACCGGTTATATCCAGCTGCTTTAATCTTCTTTCTGATTTTTCTCCAATTTTTATCACTTTATTTTGTAATTTTTGTTCTTTACTTTTCTAAACAATGACATGTAATTAACATATAGCAAACTACATGTATTTAAAGTATGTTATTGGTGGTGGTGGTTATGTGCCGTGGAGTCAGTTTCGACTCATAGCAACCCTGTATAGGGTTTCTGAGGCTGTAAGTCTTTATGGGAGCAGAAAGCCTCATCTTTCTCCTGTGGAACAGCTGATAGTTTCAAACTGCTGACCTTGAGGTTTGCAGCCCAATTCGTAACCACTAAGTGCCATCAAGTCAGTTCTGACTTATAGTGACCCTGTATAGGGTTTCCAAGGAGGACCTGGTAGGTTTGAACTGCCAACCTTGTGGTTCAAAGTCCAATTCTGATCCTACAGCACCATATCAAGAGCCTGAAGTGTATACCATTGGAAAAGCAAACATGTGACATGTGTTTGAATGCCCATCTTGAAACCAGCAAGATAGTGAACACATCACTTTCAAAATTTCTTTGCACCCCTTTGTAATCAGTCCCTCACCCTTATCCTCTCCCACCCGTCTCCAAGCAGACATTGATCTACTTTCTGTTAAAGTAGTTTGTATTTTAAAGAATTTTATGTGTATCATTATATAAATATCATATCATGTGTTTTCTCTCTGGTGTTTTTGTCATTTATCAAGCTAATTATAATTCACTGATGTCATTGTGTGTATCAGTAGTTCATTGATTCCTTTTTATTGAATAGTGTTCCATTGTACGGATACACCACATTTGTTTATTCACCTGACAGTGGATACTTGTTGTTTATCTATGTGATCTAGTGAATGATTTCATATATCTCTTCTAGCTTTAGTCTGTTTTTTAACTTTGTATTGTGAATTGAGTGAAGATTTACAGAGCATATCAGTTTTACACCTAACAAATCACGTACTTTGCTTCATTCTATGGTTGTAATCCCCTCCATGTTACCTCTCCTTACTTGAACTATTGCGTTCCTCCCTGTGTCTCCCACTACCTTCATCTTTTCCCTGCTAGCCTCTCGTTATATATTGTCTCCCCTGTCACCCATGTTAACATTTCCTCCCATCATAGATCTCTCATACTTCGGGACATTGTTAGGAGGGACCAGTTGCTGGAGAAGGCTATCATGTTTGGTAAGGGGGCGGGTCAGAGAAAAAGAGGAAGACCCCCAGCAAGATGTATTGGCAAAGTGGCAGCATCAGTGGGCTCCAGTGTGGCAACAATTGTGAGGTTGGCCCAGGACTGGGCAGTGTTTTGTTCTGTTGTGCATAGGGTCACTATGAGTCGGTACCGACTCGATGACACACAACAACAACCATCATAGATAGTTTCTTTTATCAATGAAACCTTTTGTTTTTTAAACTTTTTACAACATTGGTCTCATACAATGTTAGTCATTCAGCATAATGTCCACCAGGTTTAACCATGTTGTGAGGTGTTTCACAGATTCATCATTAATCCTCAATGTTTTGTAATATTCTGTTTTGTGTATGTACCAAAGTTTGTTTAGCCATTCTTCTGTTGATGGGCATTTAGGCTATCTCCGTTTTTTGATACGATTCTTGTAGACAACACAAGACAATATTTGAAGGATCTTGTTTTCTTATCCGTTCTGCTCTTTATGTTTCTTGACTGGAACATTTATCTATTTAACATTCAGTGTAATTATTAATGATATAAATTGATGTCATTTTCCTGTCTGTGTCGCTACTGGATTCTTTGTTCCACATAAGTTTCTATGTGGAGTTCATTTTGTTTGTAGGTTTTCTTTTCATTTTCATTTCTGTTGTTAATGTTAACTAAATCTTTCTGATTTTCTTTTTTCTGTTTTGATGTGCAGGTGTATTATTTTTCTCTGAAACTACCCTGTAATTTATGCCTTTTTTCCCTGCTTAAGACAGTTTTTATCTTGAAATCTGCTTGTCTTCCTTTCCATTTGGAGGTTCCGTAGCTACTCTATTTCCTTTTTTTGCTTGGTAGTTGACTTCATTATATACATTGATATCGCTGGTTGCGTATTTTCAGTCTTGTAGGTTTGTTTTGGACTCCTGGTGTGGCACTATAGGATAAGCACTGGACCATGAAACATGGTCGATGGTCCAAACCTATGAGATGCTGCTCCTCAGAAACCCTATACAAGGTCCCTATGAGTCGGAATTGACTCGACATAACAACAGGTTTGTTTTACTTTAAATCCTCCTGTATCTGGATTGAGTTCTGGGTGGTGGTGTCATAAATGATAATCTCAGGTTGTTGTCTGCTGTTGGTTCTCAATCCAAATAACACCCTTTCGCATTTTTTGTTGTTGTTAAGTTGATTTGATCATTACAAATTTCTTTAATTTCTGTTTATCAGGAAATGTCCTACTTTCACTGAAGTATTTAATGGACAACTTTGCTGGGTGTATAATTCTTGGCTGCAAATCTTTTTCTTACAGAGTTTTGTATATATCATTTCCTTGCCTTCTTGCCTGCATGGTTTCTGCTGAGAAATCAGAGTTTAGTCCTACTGGTTCTATTTTGTAGGTGACTTTTCACTTTTCCTGAGCTGCTCTCAGGATACTTTCCTTGCCTTTGATTTTGGATAATTTGATTATGATATGTTTTGGTAGTTTTCTTTTGAGATATATCCTTTTGGGGGCTTGCTCAGCTTCTTACATGCTTAACTTCTCATCTTTCATGATGTTAGGAAAGATTTCCTCCAACAACTCTTAAATTTTATCTGTTTTTGTCTCTTTCTGTTCTGGAATTCCGATAACCCAGAAGTTGTTCCTCTTTATGGTGTCCCACATAACTCTTAGACTTTCTTCAGATTTTTTCATTCTTTTTTCTGATTGTTATTATAGTATTGGGATTTATGTTCAAACTCACTAATTCGGGCTTCCATTGCTTCACATCTACTTCTTTGTCCTTTCAGTGTATTGTCTTAGAAATCTTCTGGATTTCTAATTGCAAGTTTTGTATTGTTTCAAAATTTGCATTTTGTCTGTTTGTTCTGGTATTGTTTTTATTGTGTTTTCCTTGCTTTTCATGATCCATCCTTTGAAGGTACCTAATTATCATTCTAATTCTTTTTCAGTTAATTCCATTACTTTTCTTCCTCAGAATCGATTTTTGGCTCTGCATTTTGGTCATTTGTTTGAGCCATTCTCTGTTTCTTCATATGAGCTAAAACTTTTTGTTGTTTCCAGGGCATTGTGGGGTTGTCATATTTGTAAAAACAAACAATGAAGTTGTTGGACCCTATGGGGAGAAATCACTGGCGGATTTCTGCAATTCAAAGATCTCACGAGGTGGTGGAAGGGAATTGTGGAAGGGTTCATGGCCCTAGATGGAGTTCCTATTGGCTTCAGTGTTTTCTATGTTTAGGGCACTCAGTCCGGAAGTAGTTTGTGGGGGCCCTTGATGGAGCTGGTTTCAGTGTCTTTCAGGAGTACAGGGAAGCTGGGGGAATTGTGACTTATTAAATGCTAGTCTGGCTCTGTGGGTTTTGTAGGTGTGGAGCCGAACTCACCTAAGTCCAGGCACCAAAGTTGGACAGCTGGCCCCACCTCATGCTTGAGTGGCTCCAAACTATGCTACTCTGAACTCTTGGAGAGTAGAGTCTGCACCGAGGGTGAATGAGGGTGCAAGCTGGTCACACCTCTGGCCACCCAGGGAATGTGGAGAAAAACAAGAGCTCCCACCTTTTCTGTTACCCATTTGAATCTACTTTGCCCTGGCCTCCCTTTACTGCCAACGTTTCTCACAAGGTGGTGGAGCCACATCTGGCCGGCCACTCACCAGCCTCCCTCTCTCGCCATCCCTGTTGACCTCTTCTCCCAACAAGCTCTCTATCCACCTCTTTAACCTTTCTTCTGAAGTTCAGGGTGCCAAAATTTTCATCTGTATCTGCCTAGTCCACCATCTTGCTGGAAATCCTTAAGCCTTAATCTTTGAGACTCCCACCAAACAACTGTTTGTGATGGGTCTGGGTAAGAGAAAGGTGGGAGAAGATATTGATAGGACATGATTCAGCTGTGGATGTTAGCTGAGTTAATTGCAACTGTAAAAACGTGAAACTCTAACATGAGTATTAAATGAGCTTTCTCAGGAGGGAGGATCTCACTACTATCAAAGAAGAAGAACTAGGACCCCAAGATCCTGGCACAGTTACCCTCTTTGACCCAGGGACAAAATGCTGTGATGCCAGTGGAATGACAGAGGAGCATGAGCTAGAATGGTGGACTTCCCAACCCAACGGAGCAAGTAAAGCTGAGTGACTTTGGGGCAGTTGGCTTGCTTGTAGAATGGGGTGCGTTCATTTAACTGGGGGGTGGGGGGAGCTAGGTTTGCTGATCTGCAGAACTAGAGCCGACATTTATCAGCAGCCTACAAGAGTTAGGCAGAGAGAGACTTTGTAGTCATGCCTGAGGAGAGGCTGTCCTGACTGGAACAGCTGTGCCCCGAACATTTCAGAACCTGTTAACTTCCTGATAAACCCCATAATTGTGTGTATGGTATCTAAGCTCTGTGGCCATTGCATTGGATAATCGAACCCAGTTGAATATGTTGTGGGAAGAATTGTTGGTGCCTAATTTTTGTTTCTGCAATCTAAATTTTGGGTATTCCAAATAAAGTTGCCGTGAACATTTATATGTACATTACATGCAAATGTTTGTGTAGGTGTGATTTGTTTCCCTGTAAATACACCGGAATGACAAAGCTGGATCATATGGTGGTTTGTGACCTTTAGTCAGTTCTGATTCATAGCGACCCTGTATAGGGTTTCCGCGACTGTAAATGTTTATGGAAGCAGAAAGCCTCAGCTTTCACATTCTGAGCAGCAGCTGGTAGACTCGAACTGTTAACCTTGCAGTTAGTAGGCCAACTCATAACCCACTAGTTACCAGGGCAGGGTCATATGGTAGTAGGTATATGTTGAATTATATAAGAAATTGCCAAACTAATGACATCGGCCACAAAGATTGTTCTACATTCTACTGTGGTGAGTAGCCACTGAGGTCGTAAAAGCTCATATGCAACTACATAACGTACAGCTATTGGTCTCTCCCTGTCTGCAGGAAAGAAGAGTGATGAAAATTCAAGGTGCATAGAAATAATAAATTAGACTATTGGACCTGTGTGTGGCATTGTAAGATAAGCACTCAACCTCAAGGTCAGTTTGGACATCAGGGTAGGCGGTTCAAACTCGCCAGCTGCTCCTCAGAAACACCCTATATAGGATGGCTATGAGCCAGAATCAACTTGATAGCACTTAACAACAACAACAGTGGACCATGGGAACATCTCTGTTACTCAGCTCCAAAGAATTACATGGTGCCTGGCTACCACTACAAACTGTTCTGAAAGGGATCACATTAAAA
>NW_006408557.1:17569959-17571056 GCF_000296735.1 Chrysochloris asiatica | reverse complement strand
GCCATGGGGGTGAGTTCAATTGCAAAGTTCTTTATTGTGGCTTCAAGTCTTTTATAAGCACCGGACTGTGAACCACAAGGTCCACAATAGGCTTTCTGCTTCCTCAAAGACTGAAAGCCTCAGAAGCCCTATACAGAGTCACTATGAGTCAGAACCAGCGCCAGGGCACTTAACAACAAAAAGTTTGGGCAAAATTTGATTTATGGCTGTTTTTTTATTCTCAGTAATGGTCTTTTACAAAATAGAAGCTTAAAAAAGTTTGAAGTCCACTTATATCAATTTTTTTCTTTTATAGGCCAGGCCATGTTTTTATGTTGTACCTAAAATATCGTTGCCTAACTCAAGATTGTAAAGATTTTCTTTTGTGCTCATTTCTAGAAGTTTTTTGTTTTACATTTAGGTCTGTTATCCATTTTATTTTATTTTATATTATATATGATTTCCATTGAAGTTCATTTTCTGGTATTTGGATACCCAGTTGTTATAGTACCAGTTGTTGAAAAGGTTATGCTTTTGTCAAAAATGTGTGTTTTTCTGATCTTTATGCCAACACCACGCCATTTTTTATGATCCTGACACCCCAGTGGTTTTATTCCAAGTTGCCATAAAGTTAATTCTGACTCATGATGACCCCATGTGTTGCAGAGTAGAACTGTGTTCTGTGCCGTTTTTAAGACTCTGACCTTTTGGAAGTAGATTTCCAGGACTGCCTTCTAAGGCACCTCTGATTGGGTTTGAACTGTCAGTAGCCAAATGCTTAACCCCTTGTGTCACCATCCGTTAACCCTAGCTACTGTACCATTTTGTTGGATTGTAACTTAAGATCATGTAGTGTTGGTTAGTCTTCCTGGTTGGTTCTTCAAAATTGCTTTTACTATTCTAGCTCCTTTGTATTTTAAATACATATTAGAATCAATTTCTTTTTTTTTAAATTATGCTGGGATTTTGACTAATATTTCATTGAAACTATTTGGGGAGAACTGACATCTAATACTGAGTTTTTAAATCTATAAATATGTTATCTCTATTTAGGTCTTCATTATAATTTTTTTTTCAGTGTGGATATAGATTTCACATATCTTTGTCAGATTTATCTC
>NW_006408557.1:17564839-17568209 GCF_000296735.1 Chrysochloris asiatica | reverse complement strand
GTTCTGTTGTGCATAGGGTCTCTATGAGTCGGTACCAACTCGATGACACCTAACAACAGCAACCTAGCTTTTTCTACAAGCCATCTTCAAAGTAACAATGTTCTTCTTTCTAGTTATCACTTATCTTCTGCCAGTATTTTCTGTATCGTTAGTAGCTCAGAGAGTCTGTCCTTTCCAATCCCTAATCCTTAGTATCTTCTCAGTCCAAGACCATTATATTACTTAATGGCCTTCTAAGCAAGCCTTTTTACATCAGCCCTTTTTCACTCCTGCATGAAAACTTGTCTTCAGAAAACCGACAAATTGGTTTCATTCTGTGGAAGGCCATATCATGCCTTCCAAACATCAAGTGTAGGCATACCTCAGAGATACTGTGGATTGAATTTCAGACCACTGCAATAAAATCATTATTGTACTAAGAGCAAGTCACATGAATTTTAGACTTCCCAATGTGGCACTGTGGGTTAATGCGCTAGACTTAGACTGCAAAGTCAGTTTGAACTGCAAGGTTGGTGGTTCAAGCTCACCAATTGCTCTTTGGAAACCCTCTAGAGGGTCACTATGGGTTGGAACCAACTCAATGCCATTTAACAACAACAACAACAACAACAACAGTGCATATAAACGTTAAGTTTACACTATACTGTATGTAGTCTGTTAAGTACAATAGCATTATGAAGCAGTATGAAATACTGTGAGAATTACCAAAATTTGACAGGGACACTAAAGTAAGCACATACTATTGGAAGAATAACACCAATAGACGTGCTCAAAACAGGTTTGCCACAAACCTTCAATTTATTGTTGTTTTTTTTTTAAAGTATTATCTGTAAGTGCAATAAAGCAAAGCAACTATAAGGTATGTCTAGACCTCAAATCTTAATTTGTCTCTCCACGTTGGGATCTTTCCTACCCTGCAAACAATTGACACTTGTATTCACTAGTTTCATTTATTTCCAGCCCAGGGAACTAAATAGATTTGAGGGGAGAGGGAATCAGAGTGGGGATTGGGAGATCTGATTTTGGAATGCCCACTTTGCCGCTTAATGAACTATGTTGTCAAGTTTCTTAACCTCTGGGCTTGTTTATAGGAAGAGAGGAATAAGAAAACCCTCACAGTGTACCAGGATACCTGGTAGGTAATGAATTTCAAACTGGGCTAACTGAAAGGCCAGCAATTTGAATCTACCAACCTGAAAGCTGAGATTTTCTGCTCCTATAAAGATTGACAGGCTTGGAAACTCTATCCAGGGTCACTATGAGTCAGAGCCGACTCAACAGTTCACAAACATCACCACCACAGTGTGAGGGAGTCTCGGTGGCACAGTGGTTTAAGTGCTCAGCTTTTGACTGAAAGGTTTGAATTCCAGTCACTCCACTTTAGTGGTAATCTGCTTTTGTAAATGTTTATAGCCTGCAGAGCCCTATGGGGCAGAATCATCTCAGTAGCAGTAGGTGTTTATATTAGACGAGAGAACATAGTAATCATAGCCATGTGCCTGGAAAACAGTGGATACTCACCGATGTGAGCACTGAGTGAATGAGTGAATGCTCGCTTGCTTGTTCTATTTCTGTATTGTTAGTGCAGCCCTCCCATCTCAAAGTACCCGCGGGCCTTTTCTGGTCTTCTGTATTGTCATGTTTCAAGGTCAGTAAAGTCTGTTCCGGAGTCCTGGTGTGGCGCTGTAGGATAAGCACTTGACTGCAATGTCGGTTTGAACCCAAAAAGTCATTGGTTCAAATTTACTAACCGCTTCTTGGAAACCCTATACAGGGTCTCTGTGAGTCAGAACCAACTCAGTGGCTCTTAACCATAACAAAATCTGTTTCACTTATTCATTTCTGTCTATTCTTTACTTCCTTGTTGAATCAACATTGTAATAAACTTAAGAACTGGAACATCTTTGTATTCCTCAAAATGCCTAGCACAGATGTATTATGGGTGCTAAAATAGTCAATTATGTAAATTATATAGTTATTTTAGAAGTAGTATGGAAAATACTTTGTAGAATGATAGCCAAGTAAGTATATAGATATTAAAGTTTTGAGGGAAATACAAATTTTGTGTTACAATGATACTGATATAATGGAAATTATTTTTATTTGATTAAAGGTAGCTTTAAAAGTAGCAATTCACTGATTAAAATTTTTTTTTTTTAGTTTTCATGGGCAATTGGAATATCAGTCCACAAGCAGTTCTACATTCTATATTTTTACATTAACAACTGGGATGTTAAAAGCTCAGGATCTGTTGGAAGACCCATCTAGACAAGATGAAAACTATTCAGTGGGGCCTTTCTTCCCCCACACACTCTTAAACTAAACTCCCTCTTGAAACCTTGTAAGCCAGTCATTTTCATGCCTTTATCGCCCCAATTTTAGGTAGCCAATGTCTAAGTTGCCTGTCCCTATGTACACTGTGTACAGAGGGGGATAGCATTGATACTTGGTATGAAGACTTTCCCTCTCTGTTGGTATTTAGAGTTACTACCTCTATGAATATAGGTCAGATTAATCAAATTGTAGCAATTTACTCTCATTTTATCAACAACCAAAAAAAATTTATTTAAAAAAAAATCTCCCTCTAGTGGAGTTCTGATTATCAAGCCATCTGAGGCTAGCTCAAATGGGTACTATCTGTAAGTTTGGGTGTTCTTGTGCATCTCCCTTCACTTCGTATCCGCTGGACACTTCACTCTCAGCTCTAGGCCTCTGTGGCTATGTCCTTGTCCATGGGCTCAAGTGTTCTCAGGTCTCACCACGCTTTGGAGCAACCAGCCCTTCTTCTTCTCTCGCTCATCTCCAGGTCAATGGGAGTCAATGGACCGTGGCTGAACTCAGTCCATTTCTTCATTGCTCCCTTTCCCCCTCTTCCACTCACCAGTAGACCAGTGTGATCGTCAACAAGCTTACCTGCCTACTCATATGTTCCCTTTGAGTTTCAGTCTTAGAGACGGGGTTGTCCCAAAGGAACTTGATTGCTTGCCCTTATGGTTTCCTGGTGAATAACTTGCTTATTCTTTTTTTATTTTTTTGCTGTTGCTGTGGGTTTTGTTGTTGTTGTTTGTTTTAAGTTTTTATTGTGAATTATGTGATAGTTTATATGGGAGGACACCAGCTTTACACTCATCCTATTGTGTTTCATTTCATTGCAATGATTATAATCCCCTTCCTGCATCATCAAACAACCAAAGGGTACACCCCGCAAGCAACCCCTCTCTCTCCATTCAGTTACAGGCTGATGATGGGCTTACAAGCTTTCTGTAATCATGTTTCCCGACATTCCTTTCTATCCCACTCAAGTGTCTATAAGACAAGAGAAACCAATATTCATAAGACAGTCAAGCATCTTAGTATTATTTCCCCTCTT
>NW_006408557.1:17559641-17561714 GCF_000296735.1 Chrysochloris asiatica | reverse complement strand
ATGACAAATTATTATATGAGAGATTTGATATAAACCAGTTCAAAGGTCTGTATCTACAAAAGTTTGTAGAACCATTATTTTTATGTTTCCAATTAGTTTATAGGGAGTTCTGGTCTGGCGCTGCCAGGTAATGTGCTGGACTGCAAGTCAGTTTGAGTCACAAAGTTGGTGATTCAAACCCACCAGCTGTTCCTTGGAAACCCTTAACAACAAGGGTAACTTGGGCTTACTAATCACAATGTCAGCGGTTCAAACCAGTCAGCCGTTGCTCGGAAACCCTATACAGGGTCTCTATGAGTCAGAACCAACTTTATGAAACTTAATAACAACAATAATTAGTTTATGCTTTGAATTTACTAGGTATAAAATGAACATTATGTTGTTGTTAAGTGCCTGACCGTAACGGTTTTGTAGAGTACAAACCAGTCATTTTACAGAATGCGCTTCAGTTTGAATTTGATGTTTCCTTATGACTTGTTGTTTAGTGCTGAGTCAGTTCTGACTTAAAGCAACAGAGTCCTGGATTTAGTAAATAATGTGGTTTAGAAATGTAGTATAAGATGTGTTCATTATTGTTACAAGGATGCCATTACTTCTAAACTCAGCACAAAGCTAAGAAGTGTGTATATCTGAATGTTTTGGTGTATATGTATTTTAATGTAAAATGCATATTATTATATACAGCATGAAAATAAATCCATGTCTTCATGTTGGTAGCACTAATTCTAATTTAGTACCCCAGGGTGTAGTATAGTTTTCCTAAAGGAAGACATTAAAATTTTTTTTTTTCACTTATTTAAGAGATTGGATTATACCATTGCTGACTCTTTATAAACAGTAAGGAATCCTCTTGTCCCCTTTGCAAATTGTGTTATAAAACAACCAATTTAGCAGTTGTGTTGACTATTGCTAATATATACAATATTGTTTTCTTATTCTTTATTTTAAAAAAGTATTAGTATATCAACTTATCGTGTGGCTTACTGAGTTAAGTGAATCTAATAGTACCATATTGAACCGCATGGCAGACTTTTTTTTTTAATGTTTTACTGTGAATTATATGATGGTTTACATGGGAGAACATTAGTTGTACATTCATTCTATCATATATCGTTTCATTGCCATGGTTACAATCCCCTCCATGCATCATCAACCAACTTGTGAGCCTGCCCCCTACACAACCCACCCCCCTGCTCCTCCCCTAGTCTTCAGCACACAGTCACTCTCCCTCTCTGGATCTAAAGTCCCCAGGTGTCCTCCATCGCTTCACGTCATCATCTCTGCCTCCATCTCAGGCATCACTGCTTCTCTCACCAATCACAGCGTGGATTCCCATTGAGTCTTAGTCTTGGAAGGGGGTTTGCATTGAGGGTACCCAACCACTTGCCTTGATGTTTCCTGGGCAAGCAACTTGTAACAGTCCGTCAGCCTCTATTGTTTTGTATTTTTCCTGTAGGTCTTTCGTTCAAGAAGAATCTTCTGTTCTTCTAGCTGCTTCAGGCTGTTATGCTCGTACTTTCAAGTGGAAATTTCCCATCTCTGGAGATCTGGATGTGGTTCAGGCTTCTACCTATAGTCTTCTGTATTGCAGAGGCTCCGCAGGAAGCCTCCTTCACTGGGCACGTTGTAGCCCCATTTTAGGTGTTCCAATCAGTTATAGGCAGAAGACAGACTTACAAGCTTTCTATGGTAATGTTTCTGACTACTCCTTTCTCTCTCCCTCCAGTGTCTATTTTATATTACAATGCAAGAAATACCAAGATTCAAAAGACAGCCAAGCATCTTAAAATTATTCCCCACTTCTCCCCATTCCAACCACGTCTCAATCTCTGTATCCCAGAGCCCTGTAGTTCCAAGGTTGTGTATACATCGTTTACCTCTGTCTCACTCAGCCCATTCAAACATGCCTAATTGTTCTCCCATCTGCTTTGTTCTTCCATTCCTCTCTCCCTTCTTGTATATTGCCCCCCTTCCCAGCACCCAAACTTTCCTGTGTCTAATCCCTGCCCTGTGCTCCTCCTTCCCCTCCCTGCCCTCACCCACCCCCAACTTCCCAGTAATCAACAAAGAATT
>NW_006408557.1:17553243-17559541 GCF_000296735.1 Chrysochloris asiatica | reverse complement strand
TTTTTCAATCAGTATGCTGAGCAAATAATCTGAGAAGCTGGATTATATGAAGAAAAGTGTGGCATCAGGATTGGAGATTTAACAACCCATGATATGCAGATGATACCACCTTGGTTGCTGAAATTTTTACTGATGGAGATCAAAGACCACAGCCTTCAGTATAGGTTGCATCTCCCATGTTAAAAAAAAAAAAAAAGTCACCACTGGACCAATAGATAGCATCCATATAAATGGAGAAAAGATGGAAGGATCTTAAAATAAGAAGGTGATTGTTTTAGTTATTTAATGCTGCTATGCACCTAACAACAACAACATGACAGAAATACCACAAGGGAATGACTAAGAGACAGACTTTTATTCTTTCACAATTCAAGAGACTTACTTGCAGTCCCAATTCGTGGCATCAGCTCTTTGGGAAAGGGCCTTGTCTCCTTTCAATATCTGTGGACATGCTGTCCCTTGGAAATTCCCATGGATCTTAGGAGGTTCTCAAAGCAGGGAGTCTGGGTCCAAAGGACACACTGAATTCCTGGTTCTTCTTGATGTTAATCAGGTCACTCCAATAAACTCCAGTCTCTGCACCCCTTTCAAATCACTATTTATTTATTTATAACATAACTGTTTTATTGTGAATTATGTGATAGTTTAAAATCTTTTATTCTTAAAAGAGGTTATCAAGATACAACCTGAATCTGTAGACTATTCTGTCTCATTAACATAACTCTAATTCTGCTTCATTAACATCACAGAGATTAGGATTTACAACACAGAATAATTCATTAGATCGCCATATGGAGGATAACTATATAATACTGAACATCCTGGCCTAGCCAGATTGACAGTTTTATTCTTAACAATTATGCAGGATATTTTAATCTGTTGTGCTAAGTATCCACAGTAACCATCCTAAGCTCTCTGACTCAGTAATTTGTATTTGTTGTTGTTAGGTGTCATTGAGTCATTCTGACTCACCAACTCACCGTGACCCTGGTGCACAACAGAACGAAACACTGACCATTGCCGCACCATCCTTGTTACATTTGAGCCCATTGCTGCTGCCATGGTGCCAGTTCATCTCATTAGGGTTCTTTCTCTTTTCATTGACCCTCTCTCTACTTTACCAAGTATGATGTCCATCATCAGGGACTGGTCCCTCTTGATAGCATGTCTGAAGTATGAGAAATGAAATCTCACCATTCTGGCATCTAAGGAACATTCTGACAGTACTTCAAACACAGTTTTGTTGTTCTTCTAGCAGTCCATGGTACTTTTACTATTCCCCATTACCATAACTCTAACACACCAATTCTCCTGCAGTCTTCCTTAATCATTGTCTAGCTTTTAAACAGCGAGGCAATTGAAAATATCTTGGTTTGGGTCAGGCTCACCTTAATCCTCAAACAGAAATCTTGGAACTTTTGAACACCAAGGAGGTCTTGTGCAGCGTATTTGCCTAATGTAATATGTTGTTTGTTGATAGTGGATCTAAGCAAAATGAAGTCTTCGACAACTTCAATCTTTTATGTTTATTATGATGCCATTTAGCTTGTCGTATAAGGAGCTCTGGTAGCATAGTGGTTATGAATTGGGCTGTGAACCTTAAGGCCAGCAGTTTGAAACTACCAGCCGCTCCACGGGAGAAAGATGAGGCGTTCTGCTCCCGTAAAGATTTACAGCCTCGGAAACCCCGTTACAGGGTCGCTATGAGTCAGAATCGACTTGACGGCACTTAACAACAACAAATGCTGAATGTGAATTCTTGCTTACCTATTGGTTCGGCAGTGACTTGATCATCATCATGGTTTATATTTCTCTAGCCCTCACTAATGCTTACCATTTGGCTATGTATACCCTGTATGAAGTGATCCACCCCCTGCCCAAGTTCTTTCCATGTCCTTCACTTTAAGTGAAATTCCTCCAACTCATTTGAACTCAAAACCTATTTGACTTCTCCACAAACCCTAATTGATGACATTTTTGGTACTTTTAACCCTTTATTTTATATCTCAAATTGTTATATCTGGTGCATGATATCATCATAATTTTGTGGGAAATGTGTATTATGATAAAACTGTACATGGTTTTAAAATTTTTGTTCTTGCCAGGATAAACTCGTACAAACTTGTTATGCTAGTAACAGGATCTAGTTTGAGGCACTAAGAAGGACAAGACCCCACTTTGAAAAGAGCCCCTATAAGAGCAGCATGAAAATGTGCTGAAAGCATGAGGTAAAAATGATTGTCATTCCTGCCTTAATTAAAAAGGACTAATGCTTTATGAATCAGGCTGCTAACCTCAGGGTCAGCAGTTCAAAACTACCAGCCATTCCACTGGAGAAAGATGAGGCTTTCTGCTCCTGTAAAGATTTACAGCCTTGGAAACCCTGTGCAGGGTCACTATGGGTCAGAACTGACTCCACGGTACTTAACAACAACAGCAACGATTAATGGTAGACATAGTAGCCAATACCATAGACAACTCAACCAGTTAAAATTACTCAATTCTAAATGATTTCATCCAGGCCAGTAGTAGACAAGAGCAGAGCTTTTGGTGGACATTTTAGACAAGTGAAACGTACATGGCTTTACCACTACAATCCTGAAGACAAAGCATGGGCTATTCTGAGCTTGAAATGATCCAGTGAAAGCTAAAGCAGACTGGTTAAGAGTAAGAGAGAGAGAGAGAGAGAGAGAGAGAGAGAGAGAGAGAGAGAGAGTGTGTGTGTGTGTGTGTGTGTGTGTGTGTCATTTGCTTGTTGACTTTCTGGAGGGCCAAAGAATGATAGCATATGCTTATTATTACAGTGTTTAAGAAAAGTAGCCAAGGTTTTAGCTACCAGAGAGCTGCCCTTCTCCATCGTAGCAGCGCTCCTGGTCACCCCTCTCATCAAAACCAGGGCAGCTTTGTGAGAATTTTCCTGGAAGCCAGTAGGCAGTCCCTTCATAATATTCCTTTGGCTCCTTCTGGCTTCTTTTTGTTTCCTAATCTTAAAAAATCTTTAAAGGGTACCTTCCTCCGTGCGCAAACCCCCCCCCCCCCAGCTTATTATACAGAAAGGATTGCATTGACATGGTTAAATTCCTGGGACCCTCAGTTTATGTGTTGAAAAGTTTACATTTTTATCATTTTTCCTTTTTCTGTGATTTTTTTGGAAATCCCCTAGTTTATTTCTCTCATTGAATTACAGGCATATTGAAATCGGTGACTTTCTCTCTTTTTTTTTTTTTAAGGTTTTTATTGTGAATTGAGTGATAGTTTACATGGAAGAACATCAGTTTTACACTCATCGTTTTCATTGCAATGATTACAATCTTCTTTGTGCCTGTGACTTTGTCTTTAATTTCTGTTTGTGTAACAACTGCCATAATGTTTTCTACATCTCACATCTGAAAATGTTTCTGGGCCATTCTGGTATATTGACTCTGATATGGTCCCTGGAATCTGCGTGTGAGGTGAGTGTAGACAACTAGGTTAGGTGACATGACTTAACCACAGCTGTCACAATACCTGTCTTTTTCTCTTCAGAGAACACAATGAGATTTGTTGACTGAGTGTCTGAATCAATGGTCCTTTAAAACCAATGCATTTTGTTAATATATGCTTAAAGCTTCTTAAGAACTAGATTGAGTTTGTTCCTGGCTACTTAGTGCTCTTATAGATTTTGGTGAGTTACATGAACTCCTTGCACCCTCACTTTAAGGTGATTCAAATTTACCAGTCACTCCTTGAAAACATCCTCTGCAGGGTCACTATGACTTGGGACCAACTCGATAGTACGTAACAACAACAGCTCCAGTGTTCAGTAAATGTTTGTTGAATGAATGAACAAGTACAATAGTAAGTAACACAGACATATTGTCCCTGCCTTCATGTAGTTTACAGTTTATAGTTTGAGTTCTCTAAATGAAGGTATTTAGATTTTCTAAAGTTTGGGGACTTGGTTTATATGTGTGTAAATTGAACTCTTCATGAAATAGCAGGCATTTAAACTTAAGAAGAATTATTTCTTTAAAAGGATGTTATTGTTGAGGTGTACTTTGTTTTGTGTTAAGTAAAAACTGTCAAACATTAAATAGAAATGATGGTAGCATGACCAATTTTTTGAAAATACCATTAGGTCATTTTGGATCTTTAATTCCTTGCTGTGGAACATAATTAAAAAGAGTTCTGTTTCCTGGAAATTCTTTGGCTTACAAACGGGAGCCACAAATGAAGTGACTTTAATTTCTTATTGGCAGTGCTGGTGGTAGTGGTATGTGCCATGGAGTCAGTTTCCACTCACAATGACTGTGTAGGGTTTCCAAGGCTGTAAATCTTTACAGGAGCAGAAAACCTTTCTCTCCCGTGGAGTGACTGGTGGATTTGAATTGCTGACCTGTGATTAGCAGCCCAACATACAACTAGTGTGATATTGGTTCTCTATTTGTTTTTCTTTTTATAAAAACAGCAAACAACAACAACAAAAATCCGTAAATTTCATTTAAACCCAAAATTCTGTGGTAGAAAATCAAATCTGGAAAACTTTTAACAAATAGCTAGTGTTGAAGCAATCATAAATAGTAGATATTATTTTATGCCAACTGAGGAAATATGATTAGACTTAGTCAATAAATAAATCTGTTAACATAATCTGCCATGTGCCAATTTAAATAATGAAAGCAGTGTTGTAGGAGGATATTTTGTTAGATGCCCTGCAAGGCCTGTATTTCTTGTACAAGCCTACAATTTGGTAGATACATAATAATAGCCAGTAATTAATAATAATAATAATATTAAGACTGATTTTTCTGCCTCTTAAATTGATTATCTGAGGGAGGAGATATTTATCTGTACATACAACTCCAGATACCTATAGTGGCACTTCTGATATGTCTATTTCTATTAATAATGAATATGCATTTTCTTTCCCTTTTTCCAAAGGTTTGCAATGATTTTATAATAAAATAAATCTGTGATAAGTTAGGGTAAATAGTAAGTTTATAAAACCTGCCCTCCGTTAATAGCTACTTTCTAAAAACTCAAGAAAAAGAAACCCTTGGTTGGTGTGAATTTTGAATTTGTTTCTGCACTAAAAGTTTGCTTTAGCTCACATGGCTTGTTAGATGCATTTTATTTGCAATTATATGTTTACCATGTATAATGTTAAATGTCTTAGAGTCGGTTCCGACTCATAGCAACGCCTATGTAGGATTTCTGAGGAGTGACTGGTGGGTTTGAACTGCCAACCATGTTGTTAGCCATCTAGTGCTTATTCTACAGCACCATACCAGGACTCCATACCATGTCTAATAGCAGAGAAAGTTAAGTTTATACTGCCTTTCTGTTTAGCTTAATTTCAGACCTAGGATGTGATGAAAGTGTGAACTTGCCAGTACCGAAAAGGAAATTTTTAGAGAGTGTCATAAAAGTTTTTTAAAAAATTATTTGAAAATATCTAGTAATAATTAGAATTGAACTGATATAGCGTTTCCCAGCTGCAAGTGTGAATTGTATATTTTATCTGTAGGGTCAATTGTTATTTTACAAAAGCAGAAAAATATTGTTAGCCTTAATATTTTTGATCTCCAACAGAGAGGATCTCCTTGCTTGTGAATTACTGAATGATTTATTTTTTGTTTCATGCTTTCGGTTAATCTTATAAAAGACAGGAAATTCAAAAGGTCTCTTGGTAGAAAGTTAATGTAGATATATGTAAACATGTGCATTAAGGCATGTTGACAAAACTAGATGGTAACTATTTCTGTGAATGGTATTTCCTACTTAAAAAAAATTATGATGAAATACATGCACTAACTTCTATTATAAAAGCAGAAATACTTTATTGAAGAGTAAGAAGTAGAACCATTGGCTGTATATAAAGAGAAAATTTTTAAAGCTAGACAGTATCTCTATCATGTAAGTGCTAGGCCTCTTGTGAATTTCAGTGTTGCCTTTTAATCTTGTAAAAGTTGTATAATCTTTAGTTTTCTTTGGGTGTGATGAGCATTGGTGGTTCAGTGGTAAAATGCACTCAGCTGCTAACAAAAGGTCAGTGGTTTGAACCCACCAAATGCTCCGTGGGAGAACGATGTGATAGTCGGCTTCAACCCTGGAACCTCTTTCAGACAATTATAGACTGTCCTATAAGGGTGACTTGTGGTGTGGGTACTACAGGGTCACTACAGGACTGCAAACCACAAGGACCATTGTTCAAATCCACCTTGGAAACCCAACAGGGTTGCTATGAGTCAGAACCGACTTGACAGTACTTAACAAGTAAGGTTGAAAGTTGAACAGTGAATAAGGAAGGCCATAGAAG
>NW_006408557.1:17551922-17552952 GCF_000296735.1 Chrysochloris asiatica | reverse complement strand
ACAACAAAAAACTGTTATTAAAAATACTGATTATATTTTTAAAAATGTGAAAACATGTAGAAGTTGAAGCGAATTGGCCTATGATGTCCCGGCTACGCTTTATGAAACTCTTGTGTATGTAGCCTTGCTTGCCATTACACTTCTTCTATGAATTGAAATATGTCTAGTCACGTGTACCTTCTCCTAGTTATTTATTTTCGCCGTGCTTCTTCCCACCTATCTTTTTCCTGCCTGAAATACTTGGAATACTCTCTACCTTTTTTTTTTTTCTTTAAAAGTTTAACTTATTTCTCATCTATTAAATTTCACTTCAAAGAGCACCCATATATTTCACCTAAATTTCATTAGTCCTCCCTCCACACCCTGCTTCAAGATCCTGAGTTCTCTTAATTACCTTTTCTTTCTTAACACTTACGTGTATGATAAGCAGATATTTTTTCTCTCCAACTATCTGTAAAGTCCTTGACAGGAAACTATATTTTTCTTCCATGTAATGCCTGACCCATGTTGTTGTTGTTAGGTGCCATCGAGTTGATACCAACTCATAGCGACCCTGTGTACAACAGAACGAAACACTGCCCAATCCTGGGCCGACCCATACTAGGTGTTTAAGTGCTTTACTTACATTTGACTTTCTAATGCTACTCTCTCTGTAAATTGAGGTGGTTACTGTTAAGTGTCATCTATTAATAGCTTTGCCTATAATAATAAATACACATTTTCTGAAGATTTACAATGATTTTTATAATAAAACATTTCTGTGATGAGTATGTATTTATATATATGTGTGTGTGTGGTGGTGTTGTTAGGTGCCGTCGAGTCAGTTCCGACCCATAGCAACCCTGTATAGGGTTTCCGAGGAGCAGCTGGTGAGCTTGAACCACCGGCCTTGCAGTTCAAATGGCTTTGCAGTCTGACGCATTAACCCACAGCGCCACAAGTACCATCAAATTGGGTCTTATGCATAGTGACCCTGTATAGGATTTCCATGGAGCAGATAGTGAGCTTGAACTGCTGGCCTTGCAGTTAA
>NW_006408557.1:17536530-17549332 GCF_000296735.1 Chrysochloris asiatica | reverse complement strand
TTTGTTTATCCATTTTCAGTTGATGGGCACTTTGGCTGTCTCCATCTTTTTGCTATTGTAAATAGTGCTGCTATGAACATTGGTGTGCATATATCTTCTTGTGTTGTGGCTCATTTTTCCCTGGAATGGCTGTTGGGTTTGAACCACTGACCTATGGGTAGCTGACCAGTGTTTATACCAGGACTCCTCAAGAGGATTCAGTACTAATTTTTCCTCAAAAATACTTGAATCTGAAAGGCAGTGGGATGATATTTTTTAAGCACTGAAAGAAAAAACAACAAAATTGTAAATCAACAATATTGTGACCAGTGAAACTGTCCTTTGACAGTGCTATTGAATCAATTCTGATTCATAATTACCATACATATGGTTTCTGAGACTGTAAATGTAAATCTTTCTAGAAATAGTTTCATTTTTCTCCCACAGAGCAGCTGGTGGGTTTGAACTGCCAGCTTTGTGGTTAGCAGTCCAGTGCTTATCCTGAAGCACCACCAAAAAACTTTCCTTCAAGAAGAAGGATGAAATTAGATAAACAAGATAAACAAGCTGCTAGAGCTCATATCTACCATATCTATCAGATAAACAAGCCGATAGAGCTCATAGCTACCATACTGACCCTATAAAACTTACTAATGGGAATTTTATAGCTAGAAAGAAAGACGCTAGAAAGTAATTTAATGCTATTTAAAGAATGATCTCTAATAAAGGGAAATGCATGGATAAGTGTAAGGACTAGAAATAAGGTATTCATACTTGATAGTTCGCAATGTTTTGTCCTTTATGGCTTTTTGTTTGTTTTTGTCCTTTATGTTTTTTAAATAAAATTAAGGATAGAATTATGTTACGGGACCCAAAAAATATAAAATTGTAATTAGTTATAATAAGAGCAGCAAAAGGGAGATTATTGTTGTTTGGTGCTAATAAGTTAGTTCTGATTCATAATGACCTTATGCCAAGAGAACAAAACAAAACACTGCCCGTTTCTGCACCATCCTCACAATCTTTGTTAAGCTGGAGCCCATTGCTGTTGCCACAGTTTCATTCCATCGTGTTGGTGGTCTTCCTCTTTTTTCGCTGACTTTCCACTTTACCTCGCATGATATCCTTCTTAAGGGACTTGTCCTTCTTGATAATATGAGAGATGAAGTCTCACCATCCTGACTTATAAGAGGCATTCTGGCTGTACTTCTTCTAACACAGATTTATTTGTTCTTCTAGCAGTCTTTTACTTTTAATATTCTTCTCCAACACCAGAACTCAAATGCATCAATTCTTCTACCATCTTCCTTATTCACTGTCCACCTTTTAATGCATATGAAGCTATTGAAAATAGCAGGGCTTGGGTCAGGCGCACCTTAATCCTCCAACTGACTGAATCTTTTTCTCTTGAACATTTTAAAAGAGGTCTTGTGCAGTAGATTTGCTAATGCCATATGTTGTTTGACTTATTGACAGCTGCTTCCATGAGTGTTGATAGTGGATCCAAGCAAAATGAAGTCTTTTACAGCTTCAGTCTTTTCTCCATTTATCATGATGTTATTTATTGGTTCAGTGGTGAAGATATTTGTCTTCTTTACATTGAGTTGTGCAATCCATACTGACAACTGTGGTCTTTGGTCTTCATCCCTAATACTTAAGGAACCTTAGGGAGCGAAAATAACCTTTGAGACTGGTTGCATAATTTGAAGAATGTAATCCGCGTCACTGAATTGTAAAGGTAGAAACTGTTGAATTGGTATATGTTTTAATGTGTGATTATCAACAATAAATATAATTTGAAAAAAATATTTTATAGGTGGTGGTATACTTCCATTGGGAGCATGATGGTTCTATAGGATAAGCACTGGACTGTGAACCACAAGGTCAATGGTTCAAGTCCAGTAGCTTTTCCTTGGGAGAAAGAAATGACTTTCTGCTCCCTCAAAGATCTGCAGCCTCGGAAACCCTATACAGGGTCGCTATGAGTTGGGACCGACTCGATGGCACTTAACAACTTCTATTCGTGGCAGTTGAACATTACCTATTTTCTTGTTTTTCCTTACCAGAAATATGTAATTTCTTCATTTACTAGTAGAATGATTTCAATAGGAACCCTTTTTAGCCAACTGTTTGTTTACTTAAAGGTAACATTTCATATAGGATAGGCATTTGAAATGCTTTATTCACTAATTTTCAGAATGAGTTGATACTATAGCATTCTCCAAAGGGGATCAGATAGTTTTTTATGAAGTATCATTTTATTTATTTGTTAATGCTTCAGTTTCCCCCTCTTTGCTAATAGGAGCCTCTTCTAGTTGACTCCTCTAAGTCCTTTGGATATAACTCCAGCAATTTTTGATAACGTAATTACTTTCTGATGTGATTACAGCTGCCTTGTAGCTGTAGTCAACTGCTTCTCTAAGGGGTTTTGTTTCCTTTTAGTGGAAAACAATACTTAAAACCCATAATCAGGGTGCTAAAGGTGAAAATACCACCTTTTAAAAATTGTTTAAACAATAAAATTAATCTCAAGCAATTTCAAGGTATATTTAACTGGATAGTAGTGGCTTAGTGTCTATCCATATGATTCATTCACATAGTGAGCAAGTTGATGGAGATTGTTGTTAGCAAGAGAGGCCTCAGTTTCTCACCACATGGACCCCTTCACATGGTTGCTAAAGTATGATTAAGATTTAATAACTGGCTTTCCCCAGAGCAAGAGATCCTGGACAACCAGTGTCACCTTTCGATTCCTTTGCCTCTAGCTAACGTAGTGTTCTCTCTGAGTGTGAACTTGACTACTGGGAGTTGGCTGTAGTTGTGTGACATCAACTAACTACCTAACTTCTTTGTACTTTATTTTCTTGGCTATAATAGTGAGATAATGATAATACAATTACTACCAAAAAGTGAATATCCAGTACACAAGATGCTGTTGGTTGTTAAGTGCTGTCAGTTCTGACTCCTAGCAACCTTGTATAGGATTTCTAAGGAGCAGCTGATGGGTTTGAGCCACCAACCTCCTGATTAGCAGTCCTACAGTGCCACATCAGGACTCAGGATAACAACCTTATTGGTCCTATAATATAAGGCCTTAAAAAAGTGTCTGATACTTCACGGACACTTATGGTGAGCACTCAGCATGCTGCTGCTATTACTACCACTGCAGAGATGAACTAATGACTCAACCTAGATATTCTTCCTTCCTATTTGTCAGAAAAACTGTTAGAGATTCTAGATATTTCAAATATCTAGACTTGAAGTAAAAGATCAAAAGTCAAAGAATTATAGCCATACTAGTTTGATTATAGGAGTTTCTTGGTGTGACCCTGTAAGATAAGCATTAGACTGCTAACTGTGAGGTTGATGGCTCAAATCCACTTTGGAAACACCCTATAAAGTTTCACTGCGTCAGAACCCTCTTGATGGTACTTAACAACAGCAGTTTATGTATATGGAGGAGTTTTCAGTTTGTGTATTTGTAGATTTTAGTACAGGATATGTGTCCATATATAATGTGTGTGAACCAGGAAGCAGACAAGCCCCTCCCCCTTTTAAGTTTCATATCACAAGAAGTGGTGAAAAATTTTGTACAAGGAGGTCTGTTGTACCATTCACCCAGATTACTCGAATGGTAACTGACATCTGATGTTATATTACAGTATCAGTTTTGAATGATTCAGTTTCCTTTAATAGAAATTGGCTTTATCAGCAGTAGCCATTGGATGTATAAAGGATTAAACACTGATCCTTGAGCACTTCAGACCTCTCTAGGTTCTAATTATTATACTTCTATAAATGTTCTTGATTTTGACTCTTCTTTGTTCAAACTTGCAGTAATAGTTCCTTCAGTGTTAAACACCACGTTGTTCCTATCTTCCTGTTTTCTTTGTTAAAATTTTTTTTTGCAATAGTTTCCATATATTTCATTTAAAATCTTTATAGCATCAGAACCACGTTGTCTGCATTGTCCTTTTTTTTTTTTTTTTTTTTTTAAATCACGTGCCTGTTTTGCAGTGCTACCAAGTCAGGATCTGAGAAGCAGCTTGTGTGAATCATTTACATACATTTCTGTTTATATTCCCCAAAGTAATTTGCAACTTTACATTTTTTATCCAATTACATGTTCAAAGCAAATTTTTAATAGTTTGTTTTAAGAAGGCATTCATTTTATGTAGAAATTTAAATCTGGCTTAAAAAGCAGAAGCTGTTGAACAATAGCTTAAACCAGACCATAAATAAGACTTTAAGTGTTAATTGTTAAATATTTGAATGTTTCCATTTTTTGTAAGTCTGTGTGTCTATACATGTTTATTGCACTAGGGATTTGCACAGATAGGTTTTGCACAATATCCTTGCTGTTATTGTCAGCCATAAACAAATTACACGTATTTAACAAGTTAATGTCAGATTGGCCAGGAGCCACTGGGAGGTGTGTACTTAGTGACATCAGCTGGCACAGAGCCCTGGTAACACGGAGGGCTGGAAGGGTAGTGGAGAAAGAGGGAACGAGAGGGAGAAAGACAGCAAGAGACTGACTGTATCTGGGGATTCTGGCAAGGTGAAGAGCTGGTCTGTTTGGCAGGACCTTCCCATCTGGGATCCATCTGTGTTTCCCTGGAATGGGACAGGCAGCTCTAGTCAGTGAGAAATCGCAGATGTGAGAGAGCTGACACATGTCCAGCTAATGAAAGGAGAAGAGAGGCTGGTCTCAGATTGGGCTTTGAAGATTAGAAGGAGAAAAAGAAGAGCTTTTTAATATCTATTTCAAATAAATTTGGTATATCAAAAATCTGGATTGTTATAATCTGGGCATTTGGGGTAAGTACATTTTAATTTAGTTTGTGGGGAGGGCTAAAAAAAAAGGCAATTCTCTGCCTTCTAAAACCTCAGATGATAATGTGAATGTTTTCACTATTTTACATGAGTTCAGCCTTTTGCTAATCAGTTCTGTTTTGAAGCTTAATATTTCTATGTCATTGTTAAGTGGCCACTTTTATGTGAATACCATGTTCTTTTGAATGGAAACTTTAGTTAATAATCTGATGTAATGTATGAATTCTACAGCTAAACATGTAATTCCACAAATAAGGTATTCCATATTGGATCCTTTTGTAATGTTTTGAGGGAATTTTTTTCCTGTTAATAGGAATAATACAAATAGGCCAGATTAACAAGAGCTCATTAAAAATGTATCCTATGGTTCTATTTTATTTCACTGTATTAAAGCAAATTACATCTAACAGAGTGCAGTAAAACTAGCAGTATCATGTAATGTTAGATGTATTTAGCCATTAAAAAACAACAACACTTTGCCTCTATGCTGTTTTCTTCTAGTTATTTCCTTATATAAAAAAGAATCCAGATCATCAATAATTCTGATATGGATTCTGAGTTTGGGAGAGTGTTGTCATGCAATAAATTTACATTTAGACCACTACTATGTTCTGTAGTCCTTGTTTGTGATTCATACTTTTGCTTTTTGTTATTTCTGCACATTGTGTTCATGTTTTTGTGACCTCAAATCCAGATTCCTATGGGATGAATATGGGTTTAAGAGTAGAAGGCCCCACAAGTGAATTTCAGAAGTTCTTTAGATGCTCCTTTTCTGCTGCAGTTGGTTCCTAAATGCTTCCATTTTTAACATCAACTCTTAATTTAAGAATGGATCTTGTGTGCAGTTCTAGTTTTTACTCTCTGTACCACCTCCCCGTTCTGTTACAAATGTTATATGATGTCTTTGCTGAGCCTCAATGATTTGGAAAACACCTTAAGTATTAAAATCAAATGAGCCTGTTAGATTATACAAGAACAAAAAAAACTTTAGAAAAATCATGAAGCAGGAGTAATGGACTGAATTTGTACTGCTTTGTGATAACACTTTGTGTTTAAATTACCTCCCCCACCCCCTCTTGAAAATTCCAGTTCTCTATGTTGTTGTTAAGTGCCATCCAGTCGGTTCCAACCCATAGCGACCCTGTGTAGGGTTTCCAAGGCGCTACTGGTGAGCTTGAACTGCCGACCTTGCAGTTCAAATGACTTTGCAGTCTGAGGCATTAACCCACAGTGCCACACCAAGAACTTAAAAATCAATAATTTTTATTTCTTAAAAGTATACCTTTAGTCTTCACTAGGTAATTAATTGAAGAAAACAGTGTTTGTTGTTGTTAAGTGCCATTGAGTCTGTTCCAGATCATAGTGACCCTGTATAGGGTTTCCAAGAAGCAGCTAGTGAGTCTGAACCACTGACCTTGTAGTCCAGTGCACTATCTTGCAGCGCCACACCAAGACCTTTTTTGGGAGAGGGGAGAATTTTTTTTAACAGACCTCCTTCCAAGTTTTCTCATATGCCAAATTGACAAAATGAGTTAGTAAGAACTTTCAGAGGTCAGTTGTGCAGTGCTTAGTATCTTTAGGAACTTGTTTGAATATTTGAGAGGAAATAGTGTCTATATTGGGGGTGGGGGCAGGAAAGGACTTTTGGTGTGGCGCTGTAGGATCAGCTGTTGGACTGCAAATCACAAAGTTGGCAGTTCAAACACACCAGCTGCTCCTTGGAAACCCTATACAGTGTCACTATGAGTTGGAACCAACTGAATGGCTCTTAACAACAACACATATTGTAGCATAGTGGATTATAAACTGAGCTATTAACTGTAAGGTCAGCAGTTCAAATCTACTAGTTGTGCTTCACAGGTGGAAGATGATGCTTTTTGCTCTTCTAAAGCTTTACAGCCTCAGAAACCCTATATAGGGTTACTATGAGTGAGAACAGACTTGGCACATAGCCACTACCACTACCATGTTGCCATATAGGAGCACTTTTAATGCTAGAGTTTTGAGAACCGTAAGAAATGAGAAATGATATTTTGTTATGTGAAAATTCACTGACTGAATATCAAAGTGGTTGATTAAAAGTGTAGCTGCTTGTTACTGAGATAATAGCCAAAGTACCTTTGAGTTGAATACTGGAGAAAATAATGAAAGTATTCTGAGAAGCTTTACCACTATGAAAAAGGAAATTGGCTTCCAGGAGTGACCCAACCAAAGATTTTGCAACAAGGAGCCATGTTAGACCAAAGGTATATGATGCAATAATGTCATTAAACTGGAGATAAAGATGTTGATGTGAAGTGCTGTTGAGTTAGTTCCGACTCATAGTCACTCTAAAGATTTTCTGAGGAGCGACTGGTGAATTTTAACCACTACCTTGTGGTTCAAACACATCTTGTGGTCTGGTCCAGTGCTTATCCTCCGGCACCACACTAAGACCTCCAGAGATCAAGAAAATGACATTTGTTATATGTTTGGAACATCACGGAGGAATGCTCTTGAGTTTGAACAGCTTTTGTACATGATGGTGGATATTCATGTGGATCTGAAAGGTAGGTTGTGTAAGCTCACTGAAGGAGGGTGGCACAGGACCAGGCAATGTTTTGTTCTGTTATCCTTGGGATCGCTATGACTCAGTGGCACCTAACAACAACTGTGCTAAAAGTACTCGTATGCTAGGGTTGGAAAGGATCTTAGGATCTTGTAGTTAATTTCATTATTTTACAGAGAAGGAAAATTGAGGGAAGGGTAATGGAGTAGCAAAGAGCCTACCAGGTCTAGAATTTTAATGCCCCAGTGGGGCCTGGACTGGAACTCCATTTTAACAAACATTTTCTGATTGCTTGCCATGCAGGATAGCATGGTAAGGGATTAAAAAAAAAAAAAATTTTTTTTTAAATGGACGTCTCATAGAGGAGATAAAATATATATGAATACATAAAAATAGAAACATTCTGGAGATTAACTGCAGTTAAGGGGATCCAGAGAACCATCATGGAGGAAATTTTACTGGAACTTAGATGGACTGGAAAGATTTGGACCCCCTCATGCTTGGAAGGAGCATAGTAAGTTCACTTTCCACTAGACCTCACAGTCTTAAGGCTTTCAGACCTTTTGGTCATGTGCATAATTAGACATTTAATGTCTGCAGTATTTTGAAGCATGCGTAGTTCCTATCTTTCTATATTTAAAATAATTGTTTGCTCTTGAGAAAATTATCTTTCTGCATGTATATTCCCACTTTCACCCCCTTGTCATAAAACGATTTATTCCAGGAAGTTTTGTTTTAAATGATCTTTCCGATGATGGACTGTATGCCGGCTGGAATTAGTGGTGGCTATATCTTGCAGGAAAACCAGCCTATTACAATTGGTTTTATACTCTAGTCTCTGGATGCCAGGCTAGGAAACTTGAAAAATGCACATGGATTTACTTTTCTAAAGCATGCCTACCTGCAATAGCAGCTGTTTGTGCTTTGTTTAAGGCAACAGCTAGTGGAAAACCTGTTATCATTCAAACCAGAGCACTCCTTAGAGATGCGAGATTTCTGGCAAGGTAGGATGCAATTCTGTACAGAATATATACATCTATCTTCAATTGCTTCTTATACCTGGAGCTCTGAAGTGGATGGGATATGTACTTTGATTTGGTTGTGGTTGTTAGGACACCTGGAAGAAAGACAGTGAAAAGATGGTGTGTAGGCCTTGACATCAGGCTGTGTATAATCCACCTCAATGATCTAGTTTTCTCACCTGTAAAATGGGCATTAAAATAGGTGTTATTGTGAGTTTCTAAGGATTAAATTGCTCAGATTTATTTTTCCTTTTTTTTTAAGCTCTTGGTGTCCTCCTTTCTCGAAATCATAGTTAAATAAAAGACAGCTGAAATACATTTCTTGCATTTTTAAAGTATATATTTCCTCCAAGTGACAATCAACCAATCATACCTTCCTTAACTAAGTCCTCGTCATGGGAGAAGGGTGTGTGTAGACAATCCGTCAGCCTTAAAACTCAAACCTGTTGCAGCTAGGCAAGCTGTTCATGGTTAGGGACCATGCATTACTTACCCTACTGGAAGAACTAGGGGATGGGCCGCTTAGAGAGTGACAGATGTGCCCTCTGCTGCCGGCGGGCGTGTGCAGGCTCTGTCCCTCTGCTCCCAGCACCAGGTGCAGCCATTGTTCTAGCTGGTCTCTCTTGATCCAGCTTCATCTGTTACTCTACTCTTTCTAGCTCATTGTTTCTGTAGGAAATTAGCATTAAAAACCCATCTGAAACCCCCATGTCCCTCAACTGCAGGTGACTGTTATTGGCCCCAGCTGCCACCCTTGCGCTTGATTACTTCCATATGGGTCTGTGCAAAGAAGTAGTAGCCATTTATTGATTTCCACCACAACCCCCACCTCTATTACTCAAACGATAATGCCCTGAAATCTATTAGACCCCCAATAGGCTGTATAGTTCAGTTGGCACTACAACTGTGATGAACGTTTTACAAGCAAAACTAATTACACTCTTTCTCTCTCCTTCATTACCTCCTACCTAAATATTAAATGTAGAAGAACCAGGATGTCATAAGTGGAATAGTAAATCTTTTAAATGTTTGGAGATGAATTTGTTTCTGAGTAGTAAAGCTTTTAGACTTTGGATGGGATTTTATGGAAAATTGTAGTCAGTGCTTTAAATGTTTCACACCACACCCTTGAACATTCAAGCGAATCATGGCCAGTAGGCCCCTAGAGTACGGGTGAGTGATACAAAATTTGTATCATTGGCTTTTTAGTGTATTGAGTTTAATCCAGAGTATATAAGAAAAGGGGGCCTATTTTAAAATAGTAATGTTTTGCGGAAAGACTACATGCAATCAGAATGAGTTAAACCCTTTAGTCTTGTATTATTTTGTTGTTTCTTTTCTATGTTTGCACAAATGATTGTTCTACTTTACTTACTAGATTAAAAATACCACAGTGGGGAGCTTGGTGTCCTAGACTTCTTTTTCCTTCGTCAGTAAACAAATTAAAGTGTTCCATTTTGTTTATTGTTTTAAAGTCAAGGTGTAATCTCAAACAGTACCAGGCTTAAAACTCTAAAATAGAAGTTGTAGAAACAGTGAAAAATTTTTACTAGCTCCTGCTCAGCTGTATTGTGACCTTGACAGTGTGTGGTCCCTCTGAGTAAAGGAGATGGGGCGAATTGTTTGTGTCTTTCAGGAGTTCAATGGAGTGCATACTCACTTACTTTATATAGGAAAATAGTCTAGGAAATAAAGGCCAAGACAGTCGACTGCTTTTGAATTTTCAGCCAGATAACCCACTCTTGAAGTAAAATTTTAAGCTTACACATTTCAAATTATTTAACAACACTGACATTTAATGCAACAATTTCTGTATTTTAAACTTGGTTACCTGAATCTTTTATCATAAATAATAAGGAACATAGGACCATTTCTGTTGGGAAAATGTCTTCTTACTATCCATCTCTTTCTTTTCTTTTTATATTGGAATTTGGCATTTTAGAAGGTGCTAGAATTGGAGAAGCCCCTGGCGCATTTTACCCAATAGTTCCTGTGAAGGCAAACTTCCAGGTAAAGTGGTGAGATGAAATTTAGAACAGGTTATAGATTTTTAGTGTTTGAAGAGTCTTTGGAGTGGTTTTTGACCTGTCCCCTCATTTTAAGCAGTGGAGAAAACACAAGGTGTCAAGCAAGAGTACAAGTTGAGATTACAAACTGGGTCTTCTAATTTCAAAGTAAATGTTTCCTACTAATTTTGACCGAGCGCAAATTGGGGCTGACTGTAAGCTTGGTTAAATTGTTTGAGGTGGGTGGGTGTGATTTTGGTTTTACTTATGAAGATTGGGGGTTTCCTTTAGTTACATGTATAAGGAGAAGTAAGGAGGTTTTTTTTTTTTTTCTTTTTTCTATTTTTAATTGGATCAGGTAGACATTATAGAAACAGTGTGAGATAAGAGTTTGCAGTCTAGTAATTTTCTGTCCATCCTTTGAAACTAGTTTTCTATTCATCCTTTTTAGTTTTAATGGGATAAGTTGTCCTGTACCATTTCTAGGGCTCATACAATAAAACGGACAGCATGTTTGTTTTGGTGTGTGTTTTTTTTTTTAATGAGAACTGTATTTTCATAAGCAAAGCATGTTTCTGTTGCCCCACGTAGAAAGGCATAGAAAATAACTACATGTGCTTAAATTGCCCATAAAAATTTATGTTGGAGACTGTTAGAAGCCAGTCTTTGAAGGGTATCTTAGGGTCACTGTCTTGGGGTTTCACCAGTCTAAGACCAGGGTGATCTTTTTTATGACTTTGAGTTTTCTACAAATTTATCTCAAATCTGTCCAGGTAAAGTGGTGAGATGAAATTTAGAACAGGTTAGATTTTTAGTGTTTGAAGAGTCTTTTGAGAGGTTTTTAATTTGACCCCTCATTTTAAGCAGTGGAAAAAACAGATGATAGTTTTGCTAGTTCTGCTCTCAGTCTAGTAGAGGCTACAGTTCTTGTGATTCATGAGTCCTTTGGAGTAATTGTTCTTGAGTCTGATTGGCTTCACTCTCCTTTGCTCCTCATGGGAAGAAACCAACAGTTGTATCTGTGATAGCAACCTGTAATCTTTTAAGACCCCAGTTACTACTTCCCAAAGTAGAATGGAAAACATTGTTTTATTATGGACTATATTACACTAACTGACTTAAATGTCCTCGAAGACCAGACCTTTTTAATGAGTTCAGAGAAGGAGCAGAGGCCCTGGTGATTTCTCTTGGGAATTTTGTTTTTAGTTTGGAGTCAATCTCAAACACTTTAGTTTAGATTTTTGAAGTTCCTTCAACCTTACATTTTCCTGTGTTTTCTTTCTTTCATTTTTTAAAGTTTTTATTGTGAATTGAGTGATAGTTTACATGGGAGAACAGTGGTTTTACACCATCGTTTCATTGCAATGATTACACTCTCCTCTGTGCATCATCATTCAGTAGTATTTGCTTCTATTCCCTCTGGGTTTTTTTTTGGGGGGGGGGGGCTGGGAGGAGTATACAAGAACACTCATTAATAAATAATTTAAACAACCATAGAGCACATTCTGCAAGCCTGCCTCCTGGCCACCAGCATTCAGTCTTTCTCTTTCCATGAGTCTAGAGAGTCTTCAGCTGCTGTCTCCATGTCCTCATTTCTGCCTCCATCTCTGGTGTCGCTGCTTCTCTGGATAGGGTCCCACATTCTGCTCATGCTCTTCTCCCTTGATGGTCGTAGGGTCTTCTGTTTCTGTCTCTTTTTGTTTTGGTAAGGTTTTTATTGTGGATTTAGTGAAAGTTTACAGGGTAGATCATCAAGTTTTGCATTCAACAAATCATATACCTTGCACCTTGTTTCATTACAATGATTATAATCCCCTCCATGTACCATCAGTTAACAGTATTTCTCTCTGTTCATTTTAGCTTTTGTAAAAAAATTAAAAAAAACAAAAAACCCACTTAAGCATATATAAGAATTTACATGTCTAAAGGGTACATTCTGCCTCCTGGCCACAAGCTCTTTATCCCTCTCCTCTCCTCCCATGAATCTAGAGTCCTCAGTCACTCCCCCTCTCCATGACCCCATCTCTGCTGTCCCAGACTCTCTGGATAAGGTCCCGCATTCTGCTTGTGCTCTTCTCCCTTGATGGTGCTAGTGTCCAGTGTTACTGGACTGTAAGATTAACCACTCCCCTGTTGTTGTTTTTTTTTTATTATGGATTGAGTGAAAGTTTACAGGGCAGATCATCAGTTTTACATTCAACAAATCCTACACCTTGCTTCATTACAATTATTATAATCCCCTCCATGTACCATCAGTTAACAGTATTTCTTCTATTCACTTTAGCTTTTTAAAAACAAACAAACAAAATAAACACCCACTCAGTCATATATAATAATTTACATCTCCAAAGGGCACATTCTGCAAGTCTGCCTCCTGGCCACCAGCTCTTAGCCCCTCTCTGCCCATGAAT
>NW_006408557.1:17517346-17529883 GCF_000296735.1 Chrysochloris asiatica | reverse complement strand
TTCTCTTCATTTTGAGTTGTGCCCCAACAGCAAAAGAAGGTTCTGTGGGCTTTTCTACCACGAGCTTAACTCCATTCGTGTCAAGTCTACTTTGAGGAGGGATCTCTTCCCCAGTTATATTTTGAGTGCCTTCCAACCTGAGGGGCTCATTTTCCGGCACCGTATCTGACAGTGTTTCTCTGCTATTCATAAGGTTTTCAGTGACTAAAGATTCAGAAGTAGCTTGTCACTCTTTCTTCCTAGTCGTCTTTTTCTAGAAGCTCATCTCAGTCTTGCCCACCATGGGTGACCCTGCTGGTTATTTAAAATACCGGTAGCATAGCCCTAAGAATCACATCAATTCAGAAGCCACCACAGCATGACAGACAGATGAGTAGTGGCCATTTCGTTAAACTTTTAGTGTTACTGTAAGTTTAGATGCCAGCCTTTTGATTATCAAGAGCTCAGATTTTGTTTGAATAATCTGTTCACATTTTATTGTTAAAGAATTTCCCCCAGGTTCATTTTCCTTCCTGCCAAAGTACATTTGTTAATAGGTCTTAGTCTATAAGGAGTGATAAAATCTTTTTTATATATAATTGTGAACTGAGTGATACTTTACATGGGAGAGCATCGGCTTTACACCATCGTTTCATTGCAATGATTACAATCTCTTCTGTGAATCATTCAACAGTATTGGCTTCCATTCCCTTTGTTTTATTTGTTTTTTTTGGAGGAAGGGTCCGGGGTGGGGGGGGGAGTGGGGAGATGTACACAAAAACATTCAGAAATATATAATAATTTAAACAACCAAAAGGTAAATCCTGCAAGCCTGCCTCCTAGCTGCCAGCAATCAGTCTTTCTCTTTCCATGAGTCCAGAGTCCTCAGCTGCTCCCTCCATGTCCTCATCTCTACTTAAGTCTCTAGTGTTGTTCCCTCTCTGGATGGGGTCCCACATTCTGCTTGTGCTCTTCTCCCTTAATGGTCCTAGGGTCCCCTGTTTCTGGACTGTAAGATGAACTTCTCCCCCTTTTTGTTACAAATCTTCTACCTTTACATTTGTGTCAGTTGCAGTCAGTCATGGTAACAGTTACTCACTGTTGAACCATAAGAATCTTATCCCCATCTCTTCTCACCAGACTCGTCTATACAAGCTGAAAGTTATTCAGTGGGGACTCTGATCTTCCCCTGCAAACTCTTAAACTAAACTAAACTAAACTCTCTCTTGAAAACTTGAAAGCCAGTCACTTTGTGTCATTCCTGCCCCCTTATTTTAGGTAACGAAGGTCTAAGTTGCCCATCCCTGTCTACCCTGTGTACAGAGGGGATCGCATTGAAACTTGGTGTGAAGACTCCTTCCCTCTCAGTTGGTTTTTTGAGCTACTACATCCACTAATGTAGGTCGGTTTCATCAAATTGTACTAATTTACTATCAAGGCTAGGTCAAATGCATACTATCTACAAGTTTGGACTTTCTTGTGTGTCTCACCTCACTTCATATCAGTTGGATGCTTCACTCTTGGCACTAGCCCTCCGCGGCTATGTCCTTGTCCATAGGTTCAAGAGTTCCCAGTTCTCACCACACTTCTGACCAACCAACCCTTCTTCTTCTCTCTCTCTCATCTCCAGGTCAACAGGAGTCTATGGAACGTGGTTGAACTCAGACCATTTCTTCATTGCTGCCTTTCCACCACTTGCACTCACAAATCAACAAATGTGGTCGCCAGCAGGCTTACATGCCTGCTCATGTGTTCCCTTTGAGTTTCGGTCTGGGAGGAGAGTTTGTCCATAAAGGGTTTTTAATTGTCTGAAAATATCTTTATTTCATCTGTGCTTGAGTTATTTGGTTAGAGCATGAAGATTGACAGTTATTTCCCATCAGCATTTGGGAATTGTGATTTCTGTTTTTGTGATGTGGAGTCGGCTCCCAGTTAATTTGCTTCTTGTTTCTTTGTCAGTTATGTTTTGTTTTTCCCTCCCTTTCTGCTTGTTTTCTATTTTGATTCTGGTATTTTACCAATTATGATGAGATTATTTGTGGATTTATCTGTGGTGGTCTTGACTTTATGCATTCTCTTAATCTGATTGTTCAGGTCTTTATTTCTGGGAAATTATTAGTGTCTCCCTTCCCCACTTCTATTTGCCCTTTTTTCTTGAATTTGGTTTATGTTGAGCCTTCCTGCGCATCCTGTTTTCTCTCTCTTTGTCTTTTTTCTTTTGCATTTTTTAACCTCTTATCTTTTGTTGTTGTTGTTAAGTGCCGTCAAGTCGGTTCTTACTCATAGCGTCCCTGAGCAGGGTTTCTGAGGCTGTAAATCTTTACGGGAGTAGAAAGCCTCATCTTTATCCCGCAGACCAGCTGGTAGTTTCGAACTGCTAACCTTGCAGTTCACAGCCCGATTCGTAACCACTACACTACCAGAGCTCCTTTCATATCTTTTACTGCAGTATAATTAATTTTTTCAGCTTCATCTTCCAGGACTCCTTAATTTTTCAGCTTTCTGTCTGATATGCTCTTGAAGATATCTATTATGTTTTTTTTCCCTATATGTTTTGCTTAGTTCTTTTATAGATATGATTTAAAACAACAACAATAATAACAAAAATACAACCAAACCAACTGGGTCTTGTATGCATTATTTTGTTTTATTTCCTTAATCACTTTTTAAAAGCCAACTGTCTTGTTGTTAATTGCCTTTGGTCAAGTTGATTACAACTCATAGTGACCCTGCATAGGGTTTCAGAAGAGCACCTACTGAGCTTGATCCACTGACTTTGTAATTCAAACCAACTTTGCAGTCTACTGCATTAACCCACAGTGCCACACCAGGACTTACTGAGGTATAATTTATAGCACTCTTTTTAGACCTACAATGCAGTGAATTCTAACAAACAGGTGTAGTTGTATAGCTACTACCATAGTTAAGACATTACCATCACCCCTCAAAATTCCCAGTGCCCCTTTGAGTCAGTCCTCTTCCCCATGTTAGCCATTAGCAATTACATGTCTGCTGCCTGCCTGTCTCTGTAGTATTGCTTTTTCTAGAATTTCATATAAATACTGCCATGTAGTACAGCCTTTGTGCCAGGCGTCTTTCACTTAATGTTGTTGCCCATAGTTTGTGGCTAAGGTAGTATTTCATTGTATATTAAGAGTGACCAACCATCCCAGTGTGCCTGGATGCTAGGAAACCCTTCGACTTTGCTTTTTCATATACATTATAGAATAGGTCTGTAGATTGAAATAGGGTGCTGAGCTGTAGATGTCCATTAACAAAGAGGGTATGATTTTGTTGTTAAGTGCTGTCAAGTTGGTTCCAACCCATAGCGACCCTGTATAGGGTTTCCAAGGAGCGACAGGTGAGCTTGAACCACCGACCTTGCAGTTCAAAGTCTTTGTGGTCTGGCGCATTAACCCACAGTGCCACACCAGGACTCCAGTGGGTATGATGTTGTTATTGTTATGTGCCGTGGAGTCGGTTCTGACTCATAGCGACCGAGCACAGGGTCTCCAAGGCTGTAAATCTTGACGGAGCAGAACGCCTCATCTTTCTCCTGTGGAACAGCTGGTAATTTCGAACTGCTGACCTTGCAGTTCGCAGCCTGATTCGTAAACACTACGCTACCAGAGATCCTTAGTGAGTGGTAAATCTAGGAACATCTGAAAGTATGAACTGAGCTGTCATCTGAATGACAACACAGAAATAGTCTAGTTGCTATCAGAGAAGAGAATATGCCAGACAAGAGAACAACAGTGTTAAGACTATAAGGTGGAAATGATGAACTTGATATGTTAAAAGAATAGAAAGATGGCTAGTGTAGTGATGAAGAGAGATGGTTAAACATGAAGTCAGAGAAAGATGACCACTCATGTAGAGCTTTATTAGCAATTTGGATTTAAGGTAGTAATGTTATATGATGTGTATTTTATAAAGAGGTGTGTCACACTGTAGGATATGTACTGGACTGCTAACCACAAGGTTGACAGTTCAAACCCATCAGCCACCTCTTGAGAACCCTATCCAGGGTTGCTATGCGTCAGAACGGACTCAGTGGCACTTAACAACAACCTGTGGTTTGGAGGGGGTGCAGGGAATTGTGTGGTCAAGACTGGAAAAAAGGAAGGCCAGAAGTGAAAAATACTGGATTTGGTCTAGTTTTGTGCAGTGGAAGATAGAAAATTACAGATGACTTGGTATATTTTTGCAATTATCTGTACTTGTTGAAGGAGGAGAAAAGGTGCTTTCAAATAATGGTCAAATCTGTCTGCCTTGTTAGTCATCTGTTTCTTTAAATAGTTATTAATTGGCTACTGTGTGCCAGGCACTTGTACAGATACTGAAGTTACTTGAATGAATAAATACAAAGCCCCTGCCCTCATGGAGACTAAATTTTAGTAAGAGTATCAGACAATATAGATAAGTAAGTAATACATATGGTATAAAGTATTTGTTAAGTGCCATGGAGTCAATTCTGACCTATAGCGACCCTATATAAGGTTTCTGAGGCACAGCTGGTGGGTTTAAACTGCCAACCTTATAGTTAGCAGTCCAGTACTATCCTGCGCACGACACCAGGAGTCTATAAACTATATATGTTTTATGTATATTGAAATGTAGATAGAAAATGTTACACAAATGAGGATTGATAAGGAGAAAGGGAAAAGGTTTAAGAAGTCTCAGGGTTAAACAGGAAACAGTATATAAAGGGTAGCTAAGTAGGGTGTTATAAAGTGCTGTCTAGTTGGTACCAACCCATAGTGACCCTGTATAGGGTTTCTGGTGAGCTTGAACCACCGACCTTGCAGTTCAACCGACTCTGCAGTCTGGTGCATTAACCCACAGTGCCACACCTGGATTCCCGCTAAGGAGGGCACCCACTGAAAATGTAGTGATTTTGAGAATGCAGTGAGACAATGAATCTAAAGTGTTCAGCACTGTGTGTGGCACATAGTACTCTCATCTCAGTATATATTTTGATGAGGATTGAGGATGATAGCTCCTTGTGGGATTCTATCTGTGATGTTACATTTCTCTCTCTCTCTCTCTCTTCTTTTTTAGCATAACCCACTCCCACCTCAAATCACCTAATTAATGGCTAAAGAATTTGGATTTGAGTTTAACCGTCTTGAAGCCTATATGTTTTCCCGTTAGATAGTTACATGGGTACTTGTGCAATTGTATGCTTCTTACATGTGGTGGTATTAAGTACTGTCGAGTTAGTATCAACTCATAATGACCCAGTATAGGGTTTCGGAGGAACAGCTGGTGGGTTTGAACTGCAGACCTTGTGGTTTGCAGTCCAGTGTTTGTCCTACAGCACCACACCAGGAGTCTATAAATAATTTTCTTTATCATTCATCTGTATCTAAATGAGTTTTGAGGTCACATACAATGAAAGAGAGATTAAGATCATCCTGGGTTATAACCTTATTGTCATAATTTGGTTAGAAGACACACTGATGTGTACTGAAAAGTGTTATCTCAGCATCGTGAGCCAGGAAAGGCAGTTATCTGAAGAGATGAGATCCTGGTCAATTATTAATAGTATTCTGTTATGGAGCCCAGGTGTGGCACTGTGGGTTAATGCTCTAGACTGCAAAGCCATTTGAACTGCAAGATTGGCAGTTCAAGCCCACCAGCTGCTCGTTGGAAACCCTATAAAGGTTTGCTCTGGGTCAGAATAGACTCAACGGCACTTCACAACAACAGCATTATGTTTTTGGTAAAAGCTGGCACAGTAAAGTAGGTTCTCATTTAATAAATTGTACACATTTTGTTTAGAGACTTGAGTTACTTTTTCACAGTGAGTAAGAAGATTATCTCTGGGTGAAGTCAATTGCTTTCATTCCTGAATAAGAATTAGCCTGTAGAAGAAGAGGAGGGAAGAGTCCCAGAAAATAGTACTAGGTAAGAAGTAGAGGAAAATAACATTCTGTGTTGTGTTCAGAAGCATGGACTTTATACTGTAGGTAATTTAATGGTGCTTTTAAGCACGGAAGAATGACCATGTGTTTTTGAAGATGTGCAAAAAGATAAATTCATGGAGACATTCTTAGTATCAAGAAGACCATTTTGCAAGATTATGGAGTCTTGGTATGGCGCTATATGATAAGCACTGGATGGATAAGTACTAGACCACAAGGTCAGTGATTCAAACTCACCAGCCACTCCTTGGAAACCCTGTAAAGACAGATTCGCTATTGAGTCGGAACCGATTTGACGGCAGTTAACAACACAATCATCTAGGCAATCAATAATAAAGTTTTGAACTTAATCTGTTTTATATGAAGGATCTGAGCAATTGAGTTAAAATACCAACAGAAAATAAGGGATTTAACTGAACATGTTCATTGGTTTTAATGTTGAGATTAAGTGTTTAAAGTTGGATGAATAAGCTTGGGCACTGTATGTATTTTATTAGACATTTGGGGGTGGCAAAAATAATTTCTAAAATATCTCTTGCAACTTTATTTTTGTTTTTATCTGCAGGTTGAAAAAGTGAGTTCTGGGGTTCTTTCTGATTAAATTAGCAGACCATATGGTGTTTACACAGACTGACTGCTATGCGAGTTGGCTGTGTTATTTTTCTCGTTCAGAATATGATGCCTTACCTGATGCCAATGTTCTCAAACATTTTCCCAGTCAACAATATGTGAAGCAATCATTCTAAGTCATTGTGTTTTTTCTTAGTACTGTAATTGATGTCACCATTTAGGTAGTGTTGAATCCTGCTTTTCTATTAGTTTTATGTAATAAAAGATTCAATTTTTGCTGCACATTATCCTGATAGTGTTTTCCAACCTTTTTTTTTAAACACCATAGCACATGCAGAAAATGATAAGTTTGTGTTTGTCCAATGTTCATTGGCACACAGTTTGGGAACTTCTGCTATAATATAAAATGTATAGATAGCTGTAATGTATGTTGTTGTTGGGTGCCATCAAGTTGGTAACGACTCATAGCGACCTTATGCACAGCAGAACAAAACACTGTCTGCTGCCACTCTCTGCCAATCCAACTACTTGGGGGTCTTCCTCTTTATGCTGATGTTCAACTTTATCAAACATGATATCCTTCTCTAGCAACTGGTCCCTCTTGACAATATGTCCGAAGTGTGAGACACAAAGTTTGGCTATCTTGGCCTCCAAGGAGCCCTGTAGCTGCACTTCTTCCAAAATGGATCTATTGGTTCTTTTGGCAGCCCATGGCACTTTGAATATTCTCCTCCAGCACCCTAACTCAAAGACATCAATTTTTGTATTGTTTTTGTTAAGTACTGTGGAGTCAATTCTGACTCATAGTGACCCTGCACAGGATTTCCGAGGCTGTAAATCTTTATGGGAGCGGAATGCCTCATCTTTCTCCCACGGAACCACTGGTGGTTTCGAACTGCTGACTTTGAGGTTGGCAGCTCGACTCGTCACCACTACGCTACCAGAGCTGTAAATAGGAAGGACACTATGCAAGAGACTGTATAAAAGTAAAGAGCCCAAGGAACTCACATGGGACTATTAGATAAAGACACAGAAACCAATTGCCTGTAGTACAGTGTGACAAATGACATCATAGAAGTTTTGTAAGGTGCTGTGAGAGTGTAGATGGGGAGGATTTAATTCTGTTAAATGCAGACGAAGTTGAGAGGGAGCTACTAGTCATGCTAGTGAAAAACTGATATTTGACTTGCACTTTAAAGTAGGAGTTTGAGTTTCCAAGGTGCCTGAGATGGGGAAGGCAGAATATTTTAGGTAGATGGAACAAAATTTTCCTGTTATATGATAGCAGACATGATTATTTATTCTGCCAAAGTACCCATCTACCTTCCATTTATGTTGCTTGGATCCATTCCCTACTATAAATAGCCTTATATTTGCATTGTGCTTTTAATTTTTCAAAGCTTTTTATTCTCATAACAGCCCCCCTGGGATAGGTACTAAATGGCAGGATGCAGTATTTTTATAAAGAACATTGAGATACCATATCAGCATTCCTCATTCCTCTCCCACACTCCAGGGTTGGTCACTAAGAGGTTAGAATCTTATCAGTTCCCAGATAAGTAAACTGTTTTCCAACTCAAAAAGTAGGACAAACCTCAGTTCCTGGTCAGAGCCCAGAGTGTTGCCCAATGAGGCAGTGACCGAGAATGAGCCAGCAAGGCAGCCAGCATGGTTGATGATCACAGAACTAACAGCCTGACATCTGCAACACTGCAGCTATAGCCTTGATCTGTAGCATATTCATATTTCTGCTCACTTGTCAAGAATCACAGGGTTTGGAGTAAGAATGTAAGTTTAAACTGTTCTAAACTTGTGAGTTTATGACATTGTCCATGAGATCCCATCGTTGATAACTTTTACTAGTTCATTTGTTGCCTTGCTTATTAGTTCAGTGCCATCATAGTGGAGGAGTCCTGGTGTGACGCTGTGGGAGACTGCAAGGTTGGTTTGAACTGCAAGGTTAGCTGTTCAAACTCACCAACCACCGGTCCTCCGCAAACCCTATACAGGATTGCTATGAGTCAGAATCGATTCGACAGCACTTAACAGCAACATCATAGCAGAGGAATTGAATAATGCTTATTACATCACTGAAATGCTTGCTCACCAGATTCTGTTTTCTAGCTGGATCCTTCCCCTTCAGTCCGTTTGGGAAAGCACCGTGCAGTGTCTGGTTATATCTTAGGCTGTCGTTGTCATGATGATTATCTCAATAAGCAGTGATGGCTGTTGACCATTTATACTTGTGCCTGTACTTAGCATTGGAGTCCTGGTGTGGCGCTGTAGGATAGAGTACTTAGTGCAGTATTCTTTTTTCTTCTTCTTTCTTTTTTTGGTGAAAATATACCTAACAAAACATACATCCTTTCCAACAAATTCTACACGTTGTCGTTAAGTGCTGTCAAGTTGGTTCTGACTTGTAGTGACCCTGTATAGGATTTCTGAGGCCGTACGTCTTCGTGGGAGCAGAAAGCCGCAGAAAGCCTCATCTTTCTCCCTCAGAGTGGCTGGTGGATTCTTAACCACTAACCTTGTGGTTCGTAATCCAGTGCTTATCGTATAGTTGTTGTTGTTGTTATGTGCTGTGTAGTTGGTTTCAACTCATAGCGACCCTGTACAGGGTTTCCAAGGCTGTAAGTCTTTACGGAAGCAGAAAGCCTCATCTTTCTCCCGCGGAACAGCTGGTACTTTCAAACTGCTGACCTTGCGGTTCGCAGCCCGATTCGTAACTACTACGCTACCAGAGCTTATCATGTAGACCCACTGTTAATGTTACAAGTGAATAAATGTAAATGAAGAGTATTGGTAGCTGTTATTTTTACTGTATTTGCTTGTTGACTTAACTTTCTTCCCATCAAGAAAGTTTTGCCCAGTTCAAATCCTGGGTAAGTTGGAATCTTTCATTATCAGTGTGAACTGAAATAAAGGTGTATGGCATATATATGCATCTGAAGCAAGGCTTTAAAATCAGTTTCCCTTTAGAATAAGTTTAGAAAATACAAATAACATCAAAATACCACAGAAGCTACATAAGAAGGAGTGCCATCTTCCTACCTTATTTTCAAAAACACAGATTTTATACAGAAATTCAAAATTTTTCGTATCTGCATACTTTTGCAAGGTCTTCTAAGACAGTTAATATATGGATGAATTTAACTTGTGTTGACTATTAGTTTCCTTGAGAGTATTTTTTTTTTAACTTTTTGTGAATTGAATGAAGGCTAATAGAAAGGATCATCAGCTTTTTATTCAACAAATTGTATACCTTTTGTATCATCCCAATGATTACAATCCCCTCCCTGCAACAACAGGTATCCTCCTCCTTTCCTGTGGCTCCCAATTTACATCTTTATGTTTCACAAATGAGCATAACAAAATTAATTTACATACACATAGAAAACAAACCAAAAAAAAATACATATATATTCATTTAAATGTCTTACAGGCATATTCTGGAAGCCAGCTTCCTGCCTGCAGACACACAGCTTTACTCAGTCCAATTTCAGTTCTGTCTCTCCAGGCCATCACCTTTGTCACCATCTCTGCTGTCACTGCTTTTCTAGGTAGGATCTCACACTCCCCTCATGCTCTTTCTTCTTGATGGTCAGGAGTATTAATTTTACAATATGTTGTTGTTGTTGTTGTTAAGTGCCTTCGAGTCGGAGCCGACCCATAGCGACCCTGTACAGGGTTTCCGAGGGTGTAAATCCTTACGGGAGTAGAAAGCCTCATCTTTCTTCCGCGGAGCGGCTGGTAGTTTCGAACCACTAACCTTAAGGTTCGCAGCCCGATTCGTAACCACTACGCTATATAGATCCCCAAAAAATGGTAGGGAATTGAGAGGTCAAGACTGAAAAAGTAAAGAACTTGGACCTAAAGTTGAATATGGGAATGAGGTAAAGAATTGCTGCTTATTTGTAAAATTGTCTTAATGAACTTCCTCTTCTGTGCCCATTTGCTTTAACACATTCTCCATAAAAGCAAGGTTGTGGAGTGGTTGTACTCTGCAGTGTCCGACAAGACTGGCACAACAACCCTTTGCTTTCAGTGCCTACAGCTATCATCCAAAGGGGCCAAACACATTGCATTGCAGTGTATTTCCAGATGTCATTCTCTGTGTTTAGATGGCTTGATGCTTAAGAAGAATATTTGCTCTTGAATAGGAGAAAAAACTGTTACTTGGCCTAAGGCCCACCCTGGCATCATTCCCACATCTGCTGTTGATTAGAAGTGAATGCTGGTCAGACAACATGCAAGAGTGCTTGATGGTACAAATTATCAAGCTCACGCTTCAGGATGAAAAGACCAGGAAATCTGAAGGATGGCATAAACTGGCTACCTATTGTACAGGATAGTGTGAGTGATTTCCACATGTGAAGACGATGTCATAGCATCTACATGCAGGAGCTAGCTTTAGAAAGGAGCAGTGTAAAGGGTAGTGGAATTGTTTTGTACTGATTTATAATGAACATAAATGTATGGGTATGAAGTCCAGTGAACTCACACAGGCTGTTAAATCAATTTTAGCTCATGATGACCCATAGGACAGACTAGAACTGCCCCATAGGGTTTCCTAAGCTATAGTCTTTATGAGGTGGAGCCCTGATGTGGTGCTAAAGGATAAAGTTAAAACCCAAAAGGTCGTCGAATCAAACTCACAAGCCAGCTACTCCTCGGAAACTGTACAGGATCACTGTAAGTCAGAAGAGACGTGATGGCAGTTAACAACAATAAATAGTACTGGACTGCTAATCAGAAGGATGGCTGTTCAAGCCCACCAACTGCTCCTCCAGAACCGACTCAGTGGCATGCAACAACTGCAGCAACAATCTTTATGGGAGCAGATCACCAGATCTTTTCTCCTGAGGAGCAGCTGGTGGGTTTGAACTGCTGACCTTTTGGTTAACAACCAAGCACTTAACCATTGCACCACCAGACAAGTTAGTAGACCATTTTTTTTTGTCATTTGCCAGTGCTTGTATGACCAAATTTAGAAAACTAACATTTACCAGAAATTTTTCCTTATGTCCTTTTCCAGTCACTCCTTGTCTTATATTTACCCCTTGATTAGAAGTGCCACCATATAATAAGCACTGGACTGTGAACCACAAGGTCTGTGGTTCGAGCCCATCAGCCATCTACAGGAGAAAGAGGCAGCTTTCTGATTCAACTGGAACCATACAGTATTAATTTTTGTCAATCCACTTTGTTTTTTAATTTCATACATATAGTTGCATGAACCAGTAGATTACTTTTTTAAACATGCATTCCATTCTATTGACATAACACCATTTTTGCATTCACCTTTTGATTGATGTTTGGATTATTTCCAGTTTGGGGCTGTTTATCAATAAGGTGCCTACACACACCCATTTGGAAGTTTTTGTGAGCATAGGTTTTAATTTCTCCTGGAGTAGAATGATTCAGTCATTGGGTAGATGTATGTTTAACTTTACAGGAACTCTGTTCTAGATACTCCATATCCTTCTTACCATTTAGGCAGTTTTGTGGGGTTTTTTTTTTATGTTGGCCATTTTAGTGAGTATGTGATGATAGTTCATTATGGTTTTAATTTGCACTTGATGATTAATAATGTTGACCATCTGTGCATATTTTTGAAATATCTTCAAATCTCCCACCCATTAAAAAAAAAAAAAAAAGTTGCCTTTATGTCTGTATAGGAGTCCTTTGTCAGATACGTGATTGTGAAAAATTATTGTTATCTATGGCTCGTCAGTTCATTTTCTTAATGGTATCTTTTGATAAGCCAACATTTTAATTTTGATAAAGTCTGATTTTTAATTTCATGACGTGCTTTTTGTGACCTGCCCTAGAAATCTTTGCTTACCATGAGATCATGAAGATATTCTTTTTGTTTGTTTTTTTCCCTAGAAACTACCGTTCTGCAAGATAGTCTATAATCCATCTTCCTTTTCTTTTCTGATAGGGAGTGAGAAGTGATTCGTTTTAATTTTTTTTCTCACCTGCATATCTAGGTTTTTCTACAATATTTGTTTAAAAAGATTTTGTTGTTTCTTCAAATGTAATTCTCACAATGAAG
>NW_006408557.1:17494099-17516605 GCF_000296735.1 Chrysochloris asiatica | reverse complement strand
GTTGAGCTCTGATCATCCAGTCATTGAAGCCAGGTCAAGTGGGTATTATCTGCAAGTGTGGGTGTTCTTATGCATACACCCTCTCTTATCAGCTGGACACTTCACTCTCCACTCTAGTCATCTGTGGCTATGTCACTGACTCTGGGCCCAAAAGTCTCCAGGTTTTGCCACACTGGTGGCTGACCAGGTCTCCACCTGGGTTCACAAGAGTCTATTGAACGGTGTAGGGTTTAGCTCGCACCTTCGTTGTGGTTTTTTCCTCACTTCCCCTTATCAGTGATGAACGTGGTACAATGAAGTTCTTATATGTATCTGTATTGTTGTTAAGTGCCACCAAGTCGGTTTCCACTCATAGTGACCTGGTACAGGGCATCAAGGAACAGATGGTGAATTTGAATTGCTGATGTTGTGGTTCAAGCTGCCCTTGTGGTCCGTTGCTTATCCTGCAGTACCATACCAGGACTCCTGGAGGAATGGATGGATGAACGGATGGACAGAGATTTGTTTTAAGGAAATGGCTCATGCCAGTATGGAGGCTGGCATGACCCAAGTGTGTGAGTCAGTTGTCAGGTAAGAGGCTTCTCCCTGCTCCCATAGCTGTAGAAGCTGATGAATACTAGTCAGACATTAGGCTTTTTTTTGGTTCATATGCAATATGGCAGATCGCTCGCCCAGTCCCAAGAATTGGAGGTCAGATGAAGATGAGCTGATGAAGATCCAGAATGAGCGAGAAAGCCAGAGTTTTGTCAGTATATCCACATATATTGGATATAGGGCATATCCCTAAGGAAATGGAGATATTACATTTGCGTATCAGATCACATCATGGGAGATGACAATATCATTGCATACTGCCAAACTATATCATGCTTACCAAACCGTAGAATCGTCACCCAGCCAAGTTGACACACAACCTTAACCACCACAGTATCTGTACTGAAAATCAATGAACCACGTATGTATGTGTCTATTTTCAGACTCCATTTTCTTTCATTAACTTTGTTCTCTAGCCAACACTACAGTTTCTGTAACTGGTCCTTTATATAGTAAATCTGAACATTGAATCATTTATTTTCCAACTTCTTTTTAAGAGTTTTCTTGGGGGAGGGGGACTCCTCTGTGTATTCATCACAATATTACAAACACATTGTAATCTATCCTTAAATGTTTACAAAGTCGAGATATATTTTAGGTTGTTGTTGTTGAGTGCTGTTGAGTCAGTTCCAATCCATAGCAACCCTGTATAGGGTTTCCTAGGAGTGACTGGTGAGCTTGAACTGCCGACATTGCAGTTCAAACGGCTTTGCAGTCTGGTGCATTAACCCACAGCCTCACCAGCACTCGCATATATTTTAGGTAGTTTCTGTGAAATGTTGTAGAATAATATAGTAAAGTATAATTTCACTTGTAATTTTTGGAATAAATTACTTTAAGTAGAAACAAAGCTAACATCAAAGTCTGTACAACCATTTTTACTTGGATTTAAATTGCAGTTCTGGCCCTAATTACACGTTCTTTGTGATTTTCTAACCTAGTCGTTCTATTATTAGGAAAGCATATGGTGATTGTGTGTAATCACTAACAAGTGTCTAAGAGTTGACTTTCATTCAAGAAATAAGAATCAAGTTCCATCTACTGGACTTGGCACTGGGCATAAAGCAGTGATCAAGTCAACATGGCCACAACTCTCAAGGGGCTTATACACTGTGAGAGGCTGACTGGCCTCATCTGAAACAAAAATGAACAAATGATGTGTTTGGAATCTTGTCATAGGAACAGAAGTTTTTGGTTATTTTTTGTTTGCTTGTTTTTAATATTCTTCATTATGAAGCAGTTGATAAAAGTGTTAAAAATGTCACCCAAGAAGGGACTATTTCTCTCCGTTTGGCTGATACTTATCTTCAGCATACAAATAGCATGGCCTCTTTTGGTTTTCTTTATGGAAATGTTTCCTGAAGCCATGGTAAACAGCATGCCCATTGGAATCACTGGATATGTATGTCTATTGTTTCCTTTACTAGTTTCCAAGGATTACGCACCTTTAGAAAAATTTCTTTACAATGACTTATTTTATACCTCTGATCAGTATTGTAGCGTAAATTTTTGTTTTTGTTTTTTCCCCCACTTTAATCCAGGGGAGCCAGAGGTGTTATTCGATGTTTTAAAACTCACATTTGGTAGTGGTACAAACAGCTGTCACACTGAATAATTGTCAAGTAATTATGATGGTTTCTGTTGCTCACTAATCTGTAGGTTTAAATCTGGGTTTTAACCACATGTGATTGGTAAAAATTAGTTCTTGGGAGAGTTTATTCTGTGTTGGCCATCTGTTCCCTGTTCTCCAACCCAAAATGAAAAACTCACGTTACAATTTGCAAGTCCATGAATTAAGATGTAGGAAGATGATTTGAGTGAAGTCTTTAGGGGAGGCAGTTTGTAACTTTGGATCTGTATGAAGGCACCTGGACTTAGTTGGTGAAGTGGTCACAATCCCAAACTGGACCTTAGATAAAAATACAGCACAATTTGATTTTACTTAAAAGAGTCAGCAAAATTTTCTGTTACTCCATCCTCTGTTCTGGCGTGGGATAATGCACTGGACCACAAGGTTGTCAGTTCAAATTCACCAGCTGCTCCTTGGTGACACTCTATACAGAGTCACTATGAGTCGGATTTGACTCAAGGACACTTGATAACAACAATTCTCTGTCTATTTGAAATGTCCTCTGCTCTAACTCTTATCACCCAGTTTCACAATGAACTCATTAAGAGTAGGAATTGCAACTTCATTTTTGTATCTTGATTAGTTAATACAGTACTTGGATCATGTTAGCCCTTCAATGATAGTTTGGTAAAATAATTATTTGAATAATTATACATATTATATCCTGCTCTTTAATTATATCAAAGCGATTTTTATATTGCAATGGAGAAATAGACTCAGAATGTACATGTTTTTATCAATGTCACATACCATTATTTTCATTAGATTGTGTGGCCATCATGTAGTCCTTCATTTATTAACCCCATTTCCTGATGAAAAAAGCAGACTGGAGAGAGAGGCACACTTAATTGCTCATCTATTACATGCCAAAAATAATAGTAGTCATACAACCTAAGAGTTTGCGATTCCCGTTGTTTCCTAGCTGAATGACTCTAATTGAAGAATATGATTTTACCCATCTAAGCTGCTTAGGTGGAGAAGGACTTAGAGTCTTGAGCACCTGACTGCCAAACCTTGGGTTTTCTGTCACATGCCCAATTCTGAATAATCAGTGTTTTTGTGCCCTCACCCATAGCTGCTAATCAGAATATGGTTTTGAAAATGAGGTCAGTGTAACTAGATTATGCTGCCTGTGTGTGCATAAATACTAACATGTTAGGAATGTTTGGCAGCTGGGGGGGGAGGGTTCGTGTATTCTTCTGTAGAAAAGCAAATTTAGAAAAAAAAGAGAAAACAAATGAAAATATTCAAGAAAATTGCTATTTACCTGTTATATCCCTATCAAGTAACAGGATCAACCTATAGGTAATCTAGAAAGAGTTATACTTGGAACAAGAAGCACATAGCTATTTTCTTCCAGAATTCTTTGTACCATTTTGTTATGCTTTGGCAGAGTGCTAGAGGCCTTGACTACTACTAAAATGTGGAGAAATTGATATTAAATCCATGGCTGTAGTTAATGGAAAGTTAACTTTAGAAGAAAAGATGATTGCTCTCCATGGGTGACTATTGAAATACAGATCTAATCCCATCATCCTTCTTTGCATATCTGCTTCTGTTTGATCATCTGCTCCACTCCTCTGAAAGTAGGTATGTTACTTTACAGTGTGTAAAATGATGACCAGTATATGCTCGGGAGCTAGTCAACACTGTGATTCATTAGAAGTATGGTCATTGTTATTGCTCTGTTTTGGAGATCAGAAAACTGAGATCATAATTATCTAGGTTCCCACAGAAATTTTAAAAAGGGATGAATTTGTTTCTATATTCTGTTTTTATTTCATTTGATCAATAACCCTAGAAGCTGGGCAACTTCATGTTATAAAGCTGTATGTAATAAACAAGGAAACTGGGACTCCTACCATCAAAGAACTGGATTTAAAGCTTGAATCCAGAGTCCTTTTTCCCCCTACCACTGCATCATATCCCCCATCACAGCTGTCTAATATAAATATGAGGAGGCATCAAAAGTTCATGGGGAAACTCCATTCTTTTTTAGTTCCATTTTTCCCTGAATTTTTTGAAGCCCCCTCATATAATGTAACCCACAATATGTATACAGTTTAAATCTGTTGTTATTGTTGTTAGGTGCCTGTGAATTGGTTCCTACTCATAGTGACCCTATGCGCACAAACAAAACACTGTACCCTCCTCACAATTGTTAGCTTTATAAAAATATAGGAGAAAACTCACTGCCATCAATTCAGTTCTGACTCATAACAACCCTATGTAGGGTTTCTGAGGCTATAAATCTTTACAAGAGCAAGAAGCCTCATCTTCTCCTGTACAGTGGCTGGTGGGTTTGAATCGCCAACATTGTAGTTAGCCGTGCAGTGCTTTTCCTACAGTGCCACTAGGGCTCCTACAGTGTCTCCAGGGCTTACTAAATCTAGACATTAGCAAAAGCATGTAATACTCTCTGCCTTGGTTGAGTGAAATAAAGTTTAATTGCATTTCCTTAGTAGACCTACATCTTGATGTTTTCAAGACCAAAAGGTGACTCACTTGACATGTATTTCATTTTTGCTTGTTATGAATAGGCTGTTTTGACATTTAAAGTCATTAATCTTACCTTATGATTGCAGTCTCCAGGTAAATGAGAGACAGATGCTTATAGGATCTGGATCATTCGTTCCAAATACTGTTTTATTCAGATAGTTTAAATTATGTTAGAAATAAAGTCAGTAATCTAAAGTGAATCATTGAGTCTCTTGATTAAAAGAAGATTGAAATACAGAAATTTCCCTTTTTTGGTGATATTATTAAGTCTATTGTTTTGTTCAAGTACTAATTAAAAGTTTATTGAAGATAAGGTGAATATTTTAAAGTATTAAAATGTTCATGATTAGACTAATACATAATGTCATGATAAATGAAGAAAAGATAGAAGATCCAAACAAAATGATGTCTCTTTGACAATGTCAATCTTTAATCTTTTCTTTACTTTGAGGTACAGTCCACACACACTGATGGCTATAGGTTTTTATTTTCACAGCAAATATTTTAAAGTTCTTTTCCTTTTCAGAAGGAAGATTGTATCATCTATATATCACAGGTTGTTAGTGATTCGTCCTCTAATCGTGATACCATGTTCTTCTTTTGCAGCAGATTTGTCCAATCCAATATAGGCTTTTGATTTCTTGACCACAACTTCCATGAACATGTCTTCTATGTATCCTCATTAAAAATTTCAAAGAAACAGGTGAAGTTGCTTTTAATATTAGATCTAATTTAGTGTACCTAAAATGTCATTATAATATATGATGGAAATGAAAAATATTTAAGTATTTCATATGAGGGGCTTCAGAAGTTTATGGAGAATTTTGGTTATCTTTTAATTCCATTTGTACATGAACTTTTAATATTTTATTGTGAATTATATGGTAGTTTACATGAGAGAACTTTAGTTTTACATTCATTCCATCGTATATCATCTCATTGCCATGGTTCCAATCCCCTCCATGCATCATCTACCAGCCAAAGGGTATATCCTAGAAACCCACCCCCTAAACTCCCCCACCCCACCCCACCCCCAAGTTTTCGGTCCACAGTCCCTTTCCCTCTCTGGATCCAGAGTCCCCAGCTGCTTCATTGCTCCACGTCATCTTCTCTGTCTCCATCTCAGGCACCTCTGTTTCTCTGGGTAGAGTCCCGCTCCTAGCCTGTAGGATTAATCACTCCCTTCCTTGTTCCAAAACGTCTACCTTTGCATTTCCAACCCTCATAATCTGTCCTGATAAGCATTCTTCACTACAGTATCGCGAGTTACCATCTGTATTTCCTTTCATCCACTCTGCCCAGACAGATTGAATAGTACCCACTAGAGATTCTGTCTTCCTCCATGTACATGAACTTTTTGAAGCTCACTCATAACTGCTAAAAGGTGCTCTGGTAGCGTAATGGTTACAAGTCAGGCTGCTAACCTCAAGGTTTAGCAGTTCGAAACTACCAGCCGTTTCATGGGGAAAAGATGAGGCTTTCTGTTCCCTTGAAGGTTTACAACCTCGGAAACCCTCTGCAGGGTCACTGTGAGTTAGAATCAACCCCACAGCACATCGCCACCACCATATTGCTACATCTCTGAAGTCAGTGTTTTTTTAAGAGTACATCCTCAATTAGGAGTACTCACAAGTGCTCAGCAGGCAAATGGGCTCATGGCGGCGTATTAGACAGCACAAACCTACAGTCTGAAAACCTATATAAAAATCTACACTGAGAAAACAGTGGATTTTTTGTAAGTTGTGTAATATAATAGAAAGCACCTTTTCCTTACCACGTGGATGCACAAAGTGATTTCTCTAAATAATCAGGTTTGAGATCAGAGAAGGAGAATGTCCATAGAAGATATAATTTAACTATGAAAGCAAAAGTTCTAGACAAGAGAACATATTATAGTTCTCCAAAGGTAGGAACTGAAGACAACTTTGACAAGTAGTCAAAGAAAGTCAAGTTGTATTGTCATTGTTGTTTTAGTTACTTGCCAACACACACAGACAGGAAATTTGCCTTGCCTGCTTTCTCAGTCATTCAGAGTTGGGTGACCTTTGGGCAACTAAAACAAAAACAGCTCCAGCGTAATAGTGGTTAGAATCTGATATACAGAGGATAGACTTGCTAGAAACAAGCTTTAAGAAATGACTTCCTTTTTTGATGTTTAGTAATTTGCATTGACTTGATTTTTTTTTTTTTTTTGAGAGACAAGTAAGTGATGTCTGTATTCAAAATAGTTGAATGATTAAGTCACAGCTAGTTGAATTTTTTTGTTGTTTTAAAGCCACTAATTTCCCCCAGACTAATCTTTTTATTGTGTGGCGGTGTGGGTTAATGCGCCAGACTGCAAAGCCATTTGAACTGCAAAGTTAATGGTTCAAGCTCACCAGCCACTTCTTGGAAACCCTATAAAGGGTCGCTATGGGTTGGAACCAACTCAATGGCACTTAACAACAACAACAGCAATCTTTTTATTAGCCATAATAAGATAGGGTAGACTCCTTGGTGTTAAAGGTTTCCTAACAGAAACTTGAGTGTCGGCCAGCCAGGGATGTTGTCCAGTAGTTTCCTATCTTGAAAAAGAGCTTGATCTTGATCTTTGGTTCCTGCTACTTCAAACTGAAGGGGTTCTGGTGTGGCACTGTGGATTAATGCAATGGACTGCAAAGTTTGAACCACAAGGTCAGTGGTTTAGGCTCACCTGCCACTCGTAGGAATGCATATACAAATTCACTATGGGTCAGAACTGACTCAGTGGCACTTAAAAACAACAAACTCAAGACTGCAGTTGTGTTATTGAAAGGTCTCTAATCCAAAGCAGAAGTTTGATGGGCTGGCCATCATCAATGAACTCAGTTTTCCAAACATTCAGGGAACAATAGGAGTCTTGGTATTGGCAAGCTCTTTTTAAAGAAAACAAATATAATATGCAACAGAGCAATATTGTTAGCATTCAAGTTTGCTATAGCAAGTTTTGTCCTTATTGTACGCTATTTAGGCAGATGTTGAATTCTTCCTTGGGAGAGACGTGCTCTTTGGTTTGGGAAAATGGTTATACTTTTTGTTGTGCATAAGGTCATGAGTTGAAATCAACAACAACAACATTGATTATGTGAAGTAGAAGTGTAGAATTGTAGGATAAGCACCGAACTGTTAACCAGAAGGTCTGTTAAACCTACCAGTCACTTCTAAGAAATCTTATACAGGGTTGATAAAAGTCGGAACTGACTCAATTGCACTTACCAATAACAACGTGTGTGTAATATGGTGAAAAAAACAAAACTTGGTGGTTACATTGCTAATATTTGAAAGATGGTACTGGGCCTCTGATAACATAGTGGTTATGAATTAGGCTGCGAACCTTAAGGTCAGAAGTTCGAAACTACCAGCTGTTCCACGGATGAAAGATGAGGCTTTCTGCCCCCGTAAAGATATGTAGCCTCGGAAACCCTGTACAGGGTTACTATGAGTTGGAACTGACTCCATAGCACATAACAACAACAACAACTGGGCCTGTATGTCTTTGAGTTGGCGGAATTAATTTTACTTAACATAATTCAAATAGCAAAAGTTAGCAGCCTTTTAAATTTTGAGTATTTTTTTCTATTTGAAAGAGTAACAGCTGTTTGTGGGAGAAGGATGGATCTAGATAAATACAGCATCGTTGAAATCGAAAAGGCCTATGGAAGAGTTATAGGAACAAAAGATTTCATATCTGCATTAGTCTGTAATATTCCCTAGCTTATTTCTTTAACTTGTTGAGAATATGTTGTTGTTGTTGTTAAGTGCCATCAAGTCGATTCTGACTCATTTGACTTAGCAATCCAATGCATTAACCCTCAGCACCACACCTGGGCTCCGTGAGACTATGCACAGTAAAATAAAAGCCAATTCAGTCATTTCTAAAAGTGTCGTTTAGTGACAGTGATTACATAGAGTTTTGCAACTATTCTCACCCTCCTTTTCAAAGTTGTTCCTCCCTCATTAACATAAGCTCACTGCCCCCTAAAACTCCTGTCTAATATTATTAATTACTGGCGTCCTGGTATGGTGCTGTAGAATGAGCACTCAACCGGTAGTTGGTAGTAAAGTTGGGTTTGAGCCCCACGGTCAGTGGTTTAAACTCACTAGCCACTGCTTGGAAACCCAGTATAGGACCGCTATAATTCAGAACCAACTTGATGGCACTTAACAACACAACAACTTGATCCCTTACAGATAGTTCTTAACAGTGTTCTAAGAACACTTAAGGAGATATTTTTCATTTGAGGTTTAAAGATTACCTCAGGGTAATCTATGGGTCCACCATAGAATCATTTCTGCTTTAAGACTTTTCATTGCTGTTGTATAGAAACCAGATTGGTTTTTAATTTGTTGATCTTATACTCTATGACTTTGTTCAATTCACTTTTAGCTGTAGAAATTGTCTTGTAGACTCACAGGGGTTTATTCTGTCTCTCCCCTTCAGTTTGTTTGGAAAAGTACTGAGCAGTACCTGGTTATAACTTAGGCTGTCATTGTCATGATGATCATCTCAATAAGCAGGGATGGCTGTTGACCATTTACACTTGTGCCTGTACTTAGCATTGGAGTCCTGGTGTGGCGCTGTAGGATCAGTACTGGGTGGACTACTAACTTCAAGGCAGGCAGTTCAAACCCAGCAGCCGCTCCTTGGAAACAGTGAAAGTAGGCCCAAATATTGGGAACAATTTAGATGGCACCAAAGAAGGTGAATTATTATGTTAAAGATCATTCAAAAACAGATGCAAACATACATTGACAGAATTTCAGAGGACGTGGAACGATGGGAGGACATGGAATGAGGGATATCACTGCTAATGTCAGATAGATTTTGGCTGAAAGCAGAGAATACCAGAAAGATGTTTACATGTGCTTTATTGACTATGTAGAGGCTTTCAGTTGTGTGGCTCATGACAAGCTATAGACAACATTGCATAGAATGAGTATTCTGGAACACTGAATTGTGCTCATGAGGAACCTGTACATAGACCAAAAGGCAGTTGTTAGAATAGAACAAGGAAACACTGAATGGTTTAAAATTAGGACAAGTTTGTGCCAGGGTTGTATTCTTTCACAAGACATATCCAATCTGTACGCTGAGCAAATAATCCGAGAAACTGCATTATATGAGGAAAAACACAGCATCAAAATTAGCAACCTGCGATATGCAGATGATACAACCTTACTAGCTAAAAGTGAAGAGGACTTAAAATACTTAATGATGAAAATCCCAAACCATAGTCTTTGGTATGGGTTGTACCTCAATTAAAGAAAACAAAAATCCTCACCACTGGTCTAATAAATAACATCTTTATGAATGGAGAAAAGATTGAAGTTGTCAAAGTCTTCATTTTCCTTGGATAACATGGAAGCAGCAGCCAAGTAATCAAACGACATGTATTGCATTAGGCAAACCTTCTACACAAGACTTCTTTAAAGTGTTGGAAGAGCAAAGATGTCACTTTGAGGACTAAGGTGCACTTAACCCAAGCCATGGTATTTTCAATAACTTCGTATGCATGTGGAAGTTGGACAGTGAATAAGGAATATCATAGGATAATTGATGCATTTAATTTATTTAATTGGAGGAGGGTATTAAAAGTGCCATCGATTGCCAAAGTACAAAGTAATCAGTGTCTGAAGAAGTACAGCCAGAGTGCTCCTTGGAAGCCAGGATGGCCAGACTTCATTTATCATACTTTGGACATATTTTCAGGTGGGACGAGTCCCTAGAGAAGGGTATCATATTTGGTAAAGTGGAGGGTCAGAGAAAAAGAGGGAGACGTGCAATGAGATGGATCAGCACAGTGGCAGCAGCACCAAGTTCAAACATAGCAACAATTGTGAGGTTGGCACATAACTGGGCAATGTTTCATTCTGTTGTGCATAGGGTCGCTATGATGGCACATAACAACAACAAAAGAAGGCAGAAAGAGTTCTAGGAAATACAGACTATAGGCACAGAATGACCATCCCTTAGAAACCCTCTTGATTAGGGTAGAACTGTTTGTGGGAATGGATGAAGACTGTGAAGGCCAAGCTGAGTAGCAAAAGACAACACAGAGATAAGGTTTTTGATGTTGTGGTTTTCTGGCAACATAATGTGGGATATGTTGAACTCCAGAGAGTGTTAAGAAGGAAATGAGGAACATATCTAAGACAGTGTCCCAGAGAATGAAAGGAGAGTTGAGGATGAGAATGAAGAGGTAGAATTGACAAGGTTGTGCTGGCTCATTCACCATGGGACTTTGTTATAAAGAAGATATTTTGAAGGTCAACCAAGCTCCTGGAATATGCCACTTCTGGTCACTGTGAGTAACTCTTGCTTCTCTAGGTGCTAGAGGTATAGTAGGCAACTTAGACAAAGCCTTCGTTTCTCCAAACATGAGCACCAAATAAATACTTGCTAGTAATAAGTGCAGTGAAGAAATCATGCAATAATTTGGTAGGGAGCATGAAGAACAACTTTATTAGAGAAGATTCCTCTAAGGAGGCTACGTATTTAATGATGAGAATTCTAGGCAGAAGATAATGGCAAGTTTGAGCATTAGAAGAAAGATCATCATGGCTGTGTATAGTAGGATATTAGATTGGAGGATGGATTACATCAGCAGTTTTCCAACTGATTGATTAATCTCACAAACCGTATGTTGCTATTGTAAAGTGCCATCAAGTCTGTTGTAGCTCATAGAAACCTTGTTCCGAGTTTTTGAGGCGTGGCTGGAGGGTTTGAACTGCTGATCTTGCAGTTAGCAATCCAGTGTTTAACTTACAGCACCACACCAGGAATCCCAGGAATTCTACATAGGATTACTATTAGTCTGAATCAATTCAGTAGCAGTAGGATTGGTTTTAAGGTGGAGGGTCAAAGAAAAAGAGCAAGACCCCCAACGAGATGGATTGGCCAAGTGACAGCATCGATGGACTCAAGCGTGGCAGCAGTAGTGAGGTTGGCCCAGAATCTGGCAGTGTTTCGTTCTGCTGTGCATAAGGTCGCTATGGGTCGATACCGATTTGATGGCACCTGACAACAACAACATACTTTCCACACATATCTCCTATAACATCCCAAATTCAAACATTTTTATGGGAGATACATTTAGGGTGTGTGTGTGTGTGTGTATCATAATACAACAGATAAACTTTGATCTATTGTATTTTGATACAATATTAGAAGTTAAAATTGAAAACGTTCAAATTATTTACTGATTTCTCTAACGATGAACCATTGATATTAATATAAATACTCTATTAAAAATGTTTTTCAAATCAAACGTTTAGTAAAAAGAGTGACACTGTTTTATACTTTTGCAAATCCCCCTTTAATGACTGACTTAAAAGATCACTGGATTCGCACCTGCAATACCATTCATCATATCATCATCATATGGAAAATTCCAGTGTACCTTTATGAAACAGTAAGAATAAAGAAGGCAGATAATCTCTTATTAAGATCCCTTGGACACCCCATGCCATAATCGCGAAAAAGAAAAACACATCCACAGCAATTAGTTTATGAATGCTCTTAAATCCCTTTGAATTGGTTTCAACTTATAGCGACCCTATATAGGATTTCTAAGGAGCGGCTGGAGTTTTGTGGTGCTGTGGATTAATATGCTGGACTACAAAGTTGATTTGAACCACAAGGTGTCGGTGATTCAAGCTCACTAGCCATTCCTCGGAAACCCTATACTCGGTATATATGGGTCAGAACTGACTCGAAGGCACTTAAAAACAACAAGGAGCAGCTGGTAGGTTTGAACCACCATCCTTTCAATTACAGCTCAGTGCTTATCTCCCCCACCCCCATTCTCACTCAAAAAAAAAGGCGGTGGGGGGTGGGATGCCTCCAGGAACCTCTCAGGAGTTTCAGACCCACCTCACTTTGAGAATAGTTGGATAGATTATTGCGTTTTACATTTAAGCTATGAAAAAGATTTTGGGTTTCATTGTAACAGCGATGGAAAGCCATTAAGTGTAGTTTAGGACTGTGACCTATTTGAGATTTTTAATTCAACACAGTGGCTGCTACATAGAGGGGACAGCAGCTCTGTTTCTGCTGCTTTGAACTTGCATTAAGGTGATCAACAAGGTTTCCATGACGGAAGTCAAATTACAACATATCTTTATAAATATTAAAACCATTATGAACAAGGAAGAATTGATGCATTTGAGTTATAGTGTTGGAGGAGAGTATTGAAGGTACCATGGACTGCCAGAAGAACAAACAAATCTGTGTTGGAAGAAGTACAGCCAGAATCTCCTTAGCAGCCAGGAGGGTGAGACTTTGTCTGTCATACTCTAGACACATGTATCAGGAGGGACCAGTCCCAAGGCTATAAATGTTTACGGAAAAAGACTGCTACAGCTTTCTCCCATGCAGCGCCTGATGGGTTTGAGCCGCAGACTTGTCTGTTAGCAGCCCAGCGCTTAACTCCTAGGTAGTTCTGTTATCCCTCATTTTTACAAATAGTGAAGATGAAGCCCAGAAAAGTGAAATGAGGATTACTCCCAGATCCCTCAAGCAACTTCCATATCTGTTCTGCTTCTGCTAAGACAGTTGTTATTCCCTGAAACTATAGGAATCAGGCTAGCATTGCAGATTTTTAGGTAATGAAATGACAAGAGATGAGTAGCATCCATCAGTGTACAGTACTCTAGCAGCTGGATTTTACTAGTACCTAAGCTTTCTGGTTAAGACATTTACAGTTTAGTATTCTGTACTTGGACTGATCAGACTTTTTATTCTGCCAAGTGCTGAATGTTAAAACACATCTCACTGCTAAGCTCTCCTCAGGCCTTTGACGCCCTTGTTGTAAAGGCAGGTGGTCTGAAGAAAGGCTCCCTCCAGGTTGTTGCACATGATAACACAACACATAACAGTGTGAGACAACTGTCAGTTCCTTCCTTCTCTTCCCCCCCCCCCCCCTCCAGAAAGCTGGGCCCCAGATGGGAGAGCTGGAAACTTGTCAACTGTTCTCTGAAGGGCATTGAGAAACTACTGTCAGGGAGAAAAAGGCAAACGCAACAGCTCATTAGTCCACTAATCAGAAAGGACGACCATCAATTTCACAAAAAAAATGTTCTGGAAAGAGATGGTGAGGGCTGGCAGAGTGTTGCCCACATGGCTCTCTGAAAGCTGCATGCTTTTGTCAAGGGATTTTGACATGGGGACATTGCTTCCTTGATTGACTCTTTATTCATCATATCCTTTCCCAAAATGTGATCGCTGTAAACTGAAGCATAAATATCATATTTGGTAATATTTTTTTCATTAGGGTGTCCCATGAATGTACAAAGAAAGACATATTGCCAGTCCCATGAATGTTTTTGTATGATCTGCGTATATAGTTACCACCTGAGGAAAATAAAAATAAGATTTTAACCTTCTTATTTGAACCTTTGGTGAAATTGAATCTAACAGTTATTGAAAGGAAAAAATTGCAATGAATGAGAGGGGCATAGCTCAGTTTAAAGGTAACTGTGGGAGTCCTGGTGTGGCACTGTGGGTTAATGCGCCAGACTGCAAAGCCGTTTCAACTGCAAGGTCGGCGGTTTAAACTCAACAGCTGCTCCTTGGAAACCCTATACAGGGTCACTGTGGGTCGGAACTGACTTGATGGCACTTAACAACAACAAACCCTGTATGAGGTTATGAGTCTGAATCGACTCGGCACACAGCTACCACCACCTGACAGATAACTTTCAAGTAATGTCATCCTTTGACTTTAACAAACTCCCCGTGCCCCCCGGCTTTTCTTTTCTTTTCTTTTTCTCACATTTCAGTTGAGCCAATTCCAAGTCATATCAACCCTGTAGGACAGAGTATAACTGTTTACAAGGCTGTTCGTTTTACTAACGCAGACTGCTACAACTTGAAGGTAGGTTTCAACCACTGACCTTCTGGTTGGCAGCTAAGCACTTAAACCACTGATCCACCATGGTGCCTTTGTTTATGAAATTGCTGTTGTTGTGTTGTTAGATACCATATATTCGGATCTGACTCATAGTGACCCTGTGTACAATATAATGAAACAACTCTTGGTCCTGCTCCTTCCTCACATTTGTTGTCTTTTTTGAGTCCATTTTTTATGAAATAGGGGAAGCTAAGTGTCCTTGCCTAGTTCAAGCAGGGTCGTTTTTTGTTTTTAAGTTTTTATTGTGAATTATGTGATAGTTTGCATGGGAGAACATTAGCTTTATGTTCATCCTATCGTATATCGTTTCATTGCCATGATTACAGTCCCCTCCAAGCATCATCAAACAACCAACAGGTACACCCCGCAAGCCTGTCCCTAGGTCGTCAGCACACAGCCCCTTACCTTCTCTGGGTCTAGAGTCCCCAGCCGTTCCATCTCTCCAGTCATCGTCTCTGCCTCCATCTCTGGTGTCACTGCTTCTCTGGGTAAGGTCCCGCACTGGTATGACGCTATGGAACGTTAAGTGAACAAATGCTCTATATCTTGATAGCAATGGTAGGTACGTCACTTACTGAAATGTACACTTAAAATGGGTGCTTTTTATTATGTATGGATTGTACAATAATGTTGATTTAGAAAGAGAGAAGATGTATATTAGTTTCCTATGGCTGATGTAATAAGTTACCACAGAGAAGGAAAAAATCGGTTCTCTCACAGTTCTGAATGCTTAGATGTTCAAATTTCAAGAAAGACACATTTCCTCCTGAGGCTCTAGGAGAGAATCCATTCTCTGCCTCTTCTAAACATGGCTCAGAATTGACTCAACAGCTAACAACAGCTTATGATAGTTGTTGGCATTCCTTGACATGTGGTTGAGTTTCTATTTGCTCCATCTTTGCAGAGCCTCCTGTATGTCTCTCTGTGCCTTCCCTCTGCTTTTTCTCTCATATAAGGGTACTTATCATGGGATTCGGAGTCCTGGTGTGGTGCTGTGGGTTAATGTGCCAGACTGAAAAGCCATTTGAACTGCAAGGTCGGCGGTTCAAGATCACCAGCTGCTCCTCCGAAACCCTATACAGGGTCAATATGGGTCGAAATCGACTCAACAGCACTTAACAACAACAACATCATCATGGGATTCAGAACCCACGCAGGTTTTATCCAGGATGATGTCTTCATCTCATTTACATCTGCAAAAGGTTATATTCTCAGGTTCCTGGGTTAGAATTTGCCAATAGTATTTTTGGGCCCACAACATTAATCATCTTGTCTAGTTCTTAATCCTCTAGGGAAAATCTGTAGGCATTCCATATTTTGTCATAGTTTTTACTATTTTATAGAAAATTCTATCTTCTCTTATTTTTTGTTCTCTGCAGTTGGTTCTGAGAAAAGGGTACCAGCAATGCCTGGATCGCCTGTGGAAGTGAAGTTGCAGTCCCGATCCTCACCTCCCACCATGCCGCCCCTCCCACCAGTAAATCCTGGAGGACCGAGGCCAGTGCCATTTACTCCAACAGCGTGTGAGTGACACCCTGTAATTACCTGGGATTCTGTATATGTTGTGATTACTATTAAGGTCCGACTCACAGTGACCCTACATAGGGTTTCAAAGGCTTTTAAAATATTTGCGGAAGCTGCCAACATTGTGGTTTGCAGTCTAGTGCTCATCTAAACACACACACACACCTTCTGAGGGTAGAACGTAGTTCAGAAATTTAGTGGTCTAAATACTTGGTTTTCATACTCTTAATCTAGTAGATAGCAGTTTTTCATTGCTTTGGCTGTAAAATAAGTGAGATCATTATAATTTGTAGGATTCAATGTATACTTCATAAAATTATAGAACTACTAAAAATGTTCCAGCATTTTCATGGTAAGAGTCTTTTGAAATGAGATTATTATAATTGCCAGTAATATACATGACAAGGTACTTGTCAAGGAAATATGAAAGAAAGCTTGTGTACCCACTAACTAGGACATTAAAAATGAAACAATCAATTTAGGTTGAAGACATATGGAGCATCTTGAACACTAACACACTGCTGGCTTACAGTATAATTTGGCCCCACTACTGTGGAAAATTATTTAGTTTTATCTACTAAAAGTTAGCATACACTGACTTATAACTCAGGAATACCAGTCCTATGTATAATTAAAAGAAATACACACACACACTACACATACATACGTTTGTTGTTAAGTGTCATAAATTGGTTCCAACTCATAGTGACCCAGTATAGGATTTCCAAGGAGCAGCTGGTGGGTTTGAACTGCTGATCCAATAGCACCCCACCAGGGGTCCAGGTAGCACATAGTCTATTATATTATGGTGGTGCAAATAGAGAAAGAAGTGCATGTAAGTAGTGGTGCATAGTTGAGGAACATAGGCTCCATAAAGAAGAGTCTTGAAGTCTACTAGGGTTTAGTACAAGGAACTGAGCTGTATCGGATGAAGAGTAGTTTGATGAAGGTTCAGTCCATAAAGAGGTAACCTGATAGTTAGCTGACTGTGACTGATTTAGAGAAAGTAGAAGGGAATTGAAAGGTTTTTAATCAATGATAAGTCAGTTCCACTCAGGCAATATATAAATGTTTGTTTTCTAAGCTAGTTAACAAGTGAATGATTGGGCCATTTAAACTTGGCATGGTGGTGGTAGTAGTTATGTGCCGTGGAATCGGTTCTGACTCATAGCGATCCTGTACAGGATTTCCAAGGCTGTAAATCTTTCGGGAGCAGAGCCTCATCTTTCTCCCACAGAACAGCTGGTAGTTTCGTCAGCACTCAACAACACCATGAAAATGTAATTTATATGTAAATATAATGAAGGAGTCCTGCTGTGGCGCTGTAGTATACACACTGAACTGTTAACCACAAGGTTAGCAGTTCAGGCCCACCACCCACTCCTCAGAAATCCTATACAGGGTTGCTATGTCTTAGAACCGATTCAATGTCACTTAACAAAATAAACATTACAATATAATGTGTATATATAATCAAAGATGAACCTTTGCATAATTAAAAGGTGAAAATTGATCCTAATATAGTCATTTCTAATGATTCAGTAATTTACTAAAATTGTTTAGACATTTTTTTAATTGGACATGAGTGTCCAGTCTTTGAAAAAAAGAGTCTCCCAGACCACTGCCCCTCATCATGGCCTTGCAGTAGTCTGTGCACACTTGTGTTACAGCACTTGTATGTTACTCTGCGGTCATTGTTACCTGACCATCTGCCTCACCATTACAGCAGGCTCATTGAGAACAGAAACCAAGTCTTCCTTAATCTTTTCTTTTTCTAAATTCCAAGAATTTTTGTAATTTGGAAATTCATTGTTCAGTCTTTTAACATGTGCTTTGCAAAATTAGAATGAATGAGCAAGAGAATAAACACAAAATGAACAGAAATTCTTGTGTTCTGCATTTAAGCTAAGTCTTCGATTTTGGCTTCCTTTTAGTAAGCAATGGAATCACCCATTCTCCTCCTACCCTGAATGGTGCCCCATCACCACCACAGAGGTTCAGCAATGGTCCTGCTTCTTCCACATCATCTGCATTAACAAATCAACAATTGCCAGCCACCTGTGGTGCTCGGCAACTCAGCAAATTGAAGCGCTTTCTCACCACTCTCCAGCAGTTTGGCAATGACATCTCACCTGAGATTGGGGAGAAGGTGCGAACTCTTGTTCTAGCTCTTGTGGTAAGTACAACACTGTCTTAGACAACTGTCTGAGTATGTGGCTCAGAACCAAAACCAACAAAGAAATTGTGCACATTTCTGCTCATTTTCAAACCTGTGGCAACATGGCATATTCTGTAGACTAGTTATTGTTTGAAGCTATTGTGTTGTGGATTTCATGATAAATAACAGAAGAGCATATAAAATCTTAAAATGTTTACTCTGGTGTTCCTATGTTGTTGTTGTTATGGGCCGTGGAGTCAATCCGACTCATAGCAACCCTGTACAGGGTTTCTGAAGCTGTAAATCTTTATGGGAGCAGAAAGCCTCATCTTTCTCCCGTGGAACAGCTGGTAGTTTCAAACTGCTGACCTTGAGGTTCACAGCCTGATTCATAACCACTATGCTACCAGAGCTTCTTAGTGTTTACTATGGTGTTGATTAAATTCCAACAAGCAGCTTTGAATTTGTCTATTTGTCTTAAAACTGGTGTTCCAACGGGCCCACTGTTCATATAAACTAATCCAAGGTTTGTATGTTTTTTAAATTTAATACATTCATTGCCTTGTGTGTTTGTTTCTAAACGAGAGAAAAGAGAATTTGTGAATATAATTTTCAGAATGATAATTTGTAAATTTATGAGACTCGTGGCCAATATAATATACCCATTCTTCACTTATCAACATAGTTGGATTCCAATTTGCGAGAATCGGTATTATATGAAAATGGAGGGTGACTATACAGCATTGCTTAACAGTCCCATTGCACTGCATGGTTACCAAACTACTGAGAATCATGGATCAGCCATGTTGTCATAATCTTAACCATTATGGCCAGCGTTACTATCACCTTGTCTGTCCTGCTTTAGTATTGCCAAAATAATTGCACACTAGATTTCTTATTATTGTCATAAATGTCAGCTAACGAGATAGTCATAGTGAGAAGTAGAGATATTATCAAAGGGATCAGACTTCTCAGGGCCTCATACAAATAAAGTTTCTTTAGAATTTTCAAGTACACAGATTTTTCACTGAGCACAATGAATTTATGGTATTGGGTGTGCTTTTCTGACACTGACAACTGGGTGGGGTTTAGCTGTCAAGTGAAGTACTGTCAGATCACAGTGCTTGTAAATGGAATTCTTTAGCTGGCCTCCAGTAAAAGCACTAGTCCCTGCATGTTGGCAACCTCTATAAATCATAAAAAGATGAATCACAATACCAAGCCTAAATCAGCAGTTCTCCAAAGGTCATCCAGCAAGTTCTGGGATTCCTCAAAACCCTTTCAGGGGCTCTGTGTGATCACTCTTACTCTCTAATGAGTTGTGGGACAGAGAACTAAGTTTGGCCCTTTGTATCTATTTTTGGCAAATAGCCTGAGCAGCTAAGGTGTTCTATATCTTAAAAAAAAATAGCCAGGTGAGAGGGGGCCATGAATGCAGTTGTGCATATTCATTGATTGGTTTGAATGTAAGTATGCATTAAGGCTCCAGTCATGCATATTCACTGAGGTTCCAATGGCTAGGGGACTCTGGGCATTGAATCTCTCTCTTTGAGACATCAAGGATTTGGGAGAAGCATGCAGGGGAGAGAGTGCAGAACAGTGGAACCCTTATTCATGGATCTCTTCTGGTTATAATAAATGAGTAACTTTAAAGTATTGCCAAAGATGATTCAAAAACTGTTGCAACAGTGCATGAATTCTGTTATAACAGTTTTTAAATTATCTTCAGCAATAAGAGGACTGCCAGAAATTCAAGCCAGATTCAGAAGATGACATAGAACTAAGGGTGCCATTGCTGATGTCTCATAGACCTTGCTGAAAGCAGAGAATACTAGGAAGATGTTTACTTGTGCTTCCTTGACTATGCAGACTTTTAACTGTGTGGATCTTGACAAATTATGAATACAGTATGAAGAATGAGTATTCCAGAAATTGAAATCAGAGAGCTTATGAAAGTGTGTGATACAGAAATATATAGCAGACATGTTATTTGCATTTTAAAAAACTAGACTTGCTTATGAACAAAACAGCTGGGCATCTAGCCAAATTGCACATAAAATTAACCATCTCATATGTGCTAAAAATAGTCCTGCTATGGCACTTAGAGTAAACATTGTACTGCTAACCACAGATATGCTTGTTCCATCCCACCATTCACTCCTCAGAAACTCTATACAGGTTCACTGAGTCAGAACTGACTCAGATGCACTTAACAGAAACAATAATTTGTTGCAGTGCTCTCAGTTTTAATTTCTCATTTGCTAAATATTGATCAAGAGATGGACAGAAAGTCAAATGGAAATACGAAACACAAGGAAGAAGTGGGATTTCACTAAAAGTCATGAAGCAAAATATATATGAATTGTTGAATGGAAAATAATAAAAAGGTGTCTCAGTTTAGTATGGAAGGAAAAACTTTTATACAAGGAAAATGGCATCAAGGACCTCTTCATCACATATGAGAATTAAGTTGTATTGTTTTGTTGTACGTTGTTCATTTTCAGTCTGTATAGTACTTTATTGTAAGAATATACCATAATTTATTCTGTTGGTCTCAGTGGACATTTGAATTGTTTGCAGTTTCACAGGTTCCTCCTAATACCATCCCCATGTTCAGAGATTTACTAAAAGGATTCACAAAACTTGGAATATACTTGAGCTCACAGTTAAGATTTATTTTGTTGCTGATGTTTACTGATGTTGAGTCAGTTCTGACTCATAGTGGCCCTGTATAGGTTTCCAAGGAGTGGCTGGTGAGTTTGAACTGTTGACCCTGTGGTTCAAACCGATTTAGCTGTCCAGTGCTTTATCCCATAGCGCCACACCAGGACTCCAATTTTTATTATAGAGGCATGATAAGGATACAGAGCCAGACCTTAAAGTAAAGCAATGCAGAAGAAGTGCTCACAGTTTTTCTTGGTGTTGGTCACATATGCTGTCAGTATAGGGGTACCAGTCAATACCCGGTCTTTTTGCCCAGGGACAGTAAACAGCGCTGCTGTGGATGAACACTCTTGTACATGACTTCTAATGCATGTCTGTACACATTACAACCAGCATTGCAAGCATGGTTTAAATTTACTGTGGATATGTACAAATTGACGATATAATTTCATATGGCTTTTCTAATATTTATAGCAATTTATGCTATCAATGCTTAAAGTGAGGAAGATACAGGAAGAAATGTTTTGTTAATTTGAAACTGATCTATTCTTTAAAAAACAACAAAGAATTTTAAAAATTAACTATAGTAGATGAAGATATTTATAAAAATAAATACATCACATCATTTTCTTTTTCTTTTTTTTTTAATTTCAGGTTTTTATTGTGGATTGAGTGAAAGTTTACAGGGCACATCATCAGTTTCACATTCAACAATTCATATAACTTGTTTCATTACATTAATTATAATCCCCTCCATATACCATTAGTTAAAAGTATTTCTCTCTATCCACTTTAGCTTTTTAAAAAACACACAAACAAAAAAACCCACTCAGGCATATATAATACTTTACATATCCAAAGGGCACATTCTGTACATCTGAGTCCTTCTCTTCTTAGTTGATGAATCTAGAGTCCTCAGCCACTACCCCTCTCCATGCCCCCATCTCTGCCTCCATCTCTGGCGCTGCTGCTTCTCTAGATAGGTCTTGCATTCCATTTGTGCGTTTCTCTCTTGATGGTCCTAGGGTCCTCTGTTTCTGGACTATAAGATTAACCACTCCCCTTTTTTTGTCAAAAACTTCTACCTTTACAAGTGTGACAGTCGCGATTAGTCATAATAACAGTTATTCACTATTGAATCTTACGAATCTTATCCCCATCTCCTTTTACCAGCCCTATCTAGACAAGATGATAGCTATTCAGTGGGGTCTCTTTGTTTCCCCCAGCACTCTTAAACTGAGCTCCCTCTTGAAACCTTGTAAGCAAGTCACTTTGTGCCTTTATTGTCCCCTCATTTTAGATAGCCAATGTCTAAGTTGCCCCTCCTTATCTACTCTGTGCACAGAGCGGATAGCATTGATATTTGATTTGAAGACTCTTTCCCTCTCTGTTGGTATTTAGAGGTAACTACCGCTCTGAGTATAGGTCAGGTTCATCATGAAGATGTGTCTTCTGTTACTGTAGCTGTTCCAGTCTGCTTGTCCTTTCTAGTGGGAATGTCTCACCTC
>NW_006408557.1:17452340-17487759 GCF_000296735.1 Chrysochloris asiatica | reverse complement strand
GTATGTTGATCTTATACCCTGCCACTTTGCTGAATCTTCCAGTGAGGTCTAGTAGCTTTTTTACTGAGTCTTTGGGGTTTTCTACATATAGGATCATATCGTCTGCAAATAGAGTTTTATTTCCTCTTTGCTAATTTGGATGCCTTTAATTTCCCTATCTTGCCATGTAGCTCTTGGTAAGACTTCCAGCACAGTATTGAATAGGAATGGTGACAAAGGGCATCCTTGTCTGGTCCTGTTCGCAGAGGGAAGGCTTTCAGTTTCTCTCAGTTGAGAGTAATGTTGGCTGTTGGTTTTGTATCAGGAATGTATGTTGGATTTTGTCAAATGCCTTTTCTGCATCAGTCGATATAATCGTGTGGTTCTTTTCTAATGTTGAACCATCCTTACATCCCTGATATGAATTCCATATGATCATGGTTTTTTTGTGTGTGTTGCTGGATTCTGTTGGCTAGGATTTAGTTGAGAATTTTTGCATCTATGTTCATAAGGGTTAATGTTCTGTAATTTTCTTTCTTAGTGACGTCCTTGGATTTGGTATGAGGGTTATGCTTGTTTCATAAAAATGTATTAGGAAGTTTTCCATTCTCCTCTATGTTCTGGAATGATTTGAGTAGAATTGGTGACGGGATCACCTATGAATTCGAACCACCTCAGTAGCACTTATAACACCACCACCAAGATAACAGTTCAGTATTATTTATAATGGCTCTCCCCTGTTCAAAAAAAACTTAATCCAGCTAAATATTGTATAAATATTTGAGTAAATTGCAATCCATATGCTTAATGAAATATGATGCAGTCATAAAAAATCGAGTGTGGTTCCAGTTCAGAAATAAGATTAAATAGATGACTTTCCCCTATTCCTCCTGCTAAGAAACTGTAGACCTAAACAAAAATAAGACTGAAATGTAAGAGAAAACTTGGAACCTGAGGATTTACATAACAGTGAGTTTTATTTTTCCCTCATATTTTACACTGGAAGACGGAGAAACTAGTAAATTAGAAACACTAGTGAGCAGAGATTTCAACAAAAAAGAAAACCTCTTTAGATAAAGGGACAGGTCAAGGATAACTCTTTGAAGTCAATAATCACCCTATTTAGCCATTGCCTCAATAAAAACTACACCCTACTTATCCTCTGGGAGCTAGGGCTGAGATAGTGTGAAATCTCCCAAACTTGCAAATGGTACCTGTTTGACATAGCTTGGGTGTCTAGGGCTAATCTATAAACAGAATCTGATCAGATGAAGAGAAAGATATTTGATACTGTGAACAGGTGTAAATTGCTATAATTGGATGGACTGGGCTTTTGTTTATGAATGCAGTTGCTTTGAATTGTGTATTGATATGGCTTTTGTATGCACAGTCTTCTTAGTTCCCACAGAATGATTAGGGAGAACTATGCAAATAGGTTGTGCAGGACTCTAAAGCTGGGATTGGTTAGTTTAACCATCCTTCTAGGTTTAAAAGGAGGCATTTCAGAAGCAGGAAGAGACCATTGGAACTGACTCAATGAATGGCACTTAACAACAGCACAACCCAGAGTGTGCCAATGAAATAGAAAATCATTTGTTATACAGGTGGTGGTGGTTGTGTGCTCAAGTCTTTGTCAACTCACAGTGAACCTTGTATAGGGTTTCCGAGGCTCTAAATAGCTAGGAGCAGAAAGCATCACATTTCTCTCATGGAGCGGCTACGGGATTCCAACTGGTGACCTTGCAATTAGCAGCCCAGTGTGTAACCTGCTTCGTCCACAGGGCTTCTTGTCATAGTAAGAACCAGGAAAATCTCAGCTGTCATAAGAAAAGACAACAGATGTCTACTGAGGTGACACTGATGTTGGAACTTAGCGGAGAAGCATCTAGCCTTCCTAAAAATGCTTCAGTGAACAATTATAAACATAAATGAAAAAAGATACAAAGGCTCTTCTCTTGATGGCCCATGGGTCCCTCTGTTCCTGGAATGCAAGGTTAACTAATCCCCCATTTTTGTTACGCATCTTCTACCTTTACAGTTTGTGATAGTAATGATATCACAATTAGTCATGATAACAATTACTGTTAATTAAAAAAAAAAAAGGTCCTGTCCCCATCTACTTTTACCATCCCCATCTAGACAAGATGAAAACTATTCAGTGGGGATTCTACCTTCCTCCGCCCCTTTGTCTGAAACTCCCTCTTGAAAACTTGTAAGCCAGCCTTTTTATCCCTTTATAACAGTTGTGTGTCCCTATCAGCCTTGTGTATTGAGGGGATAGGCTTGATCCCTGATGGATTCACACCCTATTTAAACTAAAGACAAAGTAAAAATCCTGACACATTTTTACAGAGATGGCAAAAACTTAGCAGTTGGGAGTCTGTTTGAAGTTGTTCTGGTATTCAAACGTAGCACTAAAAGCACAGTGTTTGAGTTTGTATTTTAATTAGCTTGCTATTTAGAAGGAGCTCTGGTAGCATAGTGGTTACGAGTCGGGCTGCCAACCTCACAGTCAGCAGTTCAAAACTACCAGCGACTCCAAGGGAGAAAGATGAGGCATTCTGCTCCCTTAAAGATTTACAGCCTCAGAAACCATGTGTAGGGTCACTATAAGTCGGAACTGACTCCATAGTACTTAACAACAAATTTAGAAGATTTAGGGAACTGATGCTCAAAGTAGATAAAGCCTATGAAGAGCATTCCTTTTGGTATCTGAGGTTCTTAGTTATTTTATTGAACTCAGAAAATGCCTTTAAATCGCTTTCATGGTTCTGTTCACCAGCAAAGTGTGTAATCTGAGTTCTTTGTGCTGGGAAATGTGGGGGAATGAATCCTTCAGTATTCGAGATCTTGCTTGCTCTCTCTACAGGTAGTAAGGAATGGCTTACTTACTCTGTAGCTCAGGCCACTGGGCACTGAGAATTTAGATTCCAGAGAAAATAATCAAAAGCCAAATTTCTTTCATTGTATAATAAGGGGAAGAGGCATCTGTTCTTCAATTTAAACTTTATGATTTCAAAGGATAGATGTTTTAGAAGTTGAATAATGTTATTTATCTTTTCAGAACTCCACAGTGACCATTGAAGAATTCCATTGTAAGCTCCAAGAGGCCACAAACTTTCCTCTTCGTCCCTTTGTGATTCCATTTCTGAAGGTAATTCTATGAAATGACTACTGAATGTAGTTTATTTTCAACATTTCCTTAGGAAATACTACATTTTCATATCTTTATTTGGGCATGTAGTTCAACCTGCAGATAAACCTCATGCTTGCTGTGATGAGATTTACCGAAGCTTTGAATTGTGGTCTATATATAGACACCGCTGGAACACACAGAAGGAGCCCCAGTCTGTGATTTGGTCAAAGCTTGAAGCAAAACTTTTGTAGATTGGACTTGCTCTGAGGGCAGGAGAGGATGTGTTTTTGCCTTCCCAACCCGCAGCTAGTTTATTTTTCTAATAAAACCCTCTGGAATTAATATTCCTACAACATAACTTTCAGGGGACACTACTTACTTGATACATTTGTTGTTGTTAAGTGCCATCGAGTTGATTCCAACCCATAGTGACCATGTATAGGGTTTCCAAGGAGCAGCTGGTGAGCTTGAACCACTGACTTTACAGTTCAAACTTTGCAGTCTGATGCATTAGCCCACAGCGCCACACCGGGACTCCTGAATAGTTTTTTTGTTTGTTTGTTTTTACTTTTAATTTGAAATAATGACATGTTCAAAGAAAACTTGCAAGGTGGTGGTGTTTGGTGGTAGTGTGCCGTGGAGTCGGTTCCAACTCATAGCGACCCTATATAGGGTTTCCAAGGCTGTAAATCTTTAAAGGAGCAGAAAGCCTCATCTTTCTCACTTGGAACGGCTGGTAGTTTCAAACTGCTGACCTTGAGGTTAACAGCCCAACTCATAACCACTACTACATTACCAGAGTACTTTGGCAGAATTGTCAGAATAAGAAATTAATGCCAATGGTACTTAACAACAACAACAATAAAGTTTTTGATCTATAGACCCCATTCAAGTCTCACCAATTATCTCACAGATAGCAAAAGAAATTGTCATAGGTTGAGAAGATATGTCATCTTATGGAGGCTCTGCCTGTGGCTCTGTTGAGCAGTTGCATTGAAGGGCCTTTTTTTCAGCCCTGGAACAGCTGTACTAGTTCTTTCTTGGTCTTCTTGTGTATCAAAGCCAGTAGACAATTCTTTCCCCTAGACCTCAGAATCAAGAAAGATTGTGAAATTTGTTTTCATATAGTCAAATTCCCTATTCTTAATTCTGTTCTTTGTGAAAACAGCAGGCAATAGGTTGTTATGGCAGCTTTCTGGCTAGCATTTGGGTTTTGTCAATTTCTCATCTGCTTTAAAACAGTCACTAATTATGGCTTCTGCTAAATTAACCCTTGGTGAAAGGATGCCTACTTGCATGTATTAAAACTCTTCCTACTCAAAAAAAAGAAAGAAAAAAAGAAAACTAATTTTTCACCTGCTTATTTGTTTCCCTTGGAATAAAGCCTTCTGTTATAGTATGGATTGGTGGTGGTGGTTATATGCCATGGAGTTGGTTCCGACCCACAGTGACCCTGTACAGGGTTTCCTAGACTGTAAATCTTTACAGGAGCAGAAAGCATCATCTTTCTCCTGCGGAACAGCTGGTAGTTTCGAACTGCTGACCTTGCGGTTCGCAGCCCGATTCTTAACCACTACACTACCAGAGCTCCTTTGGCTCACCCCAAATTGTTTTCAAATCTGGAGGGAAATGCGTGTCTTATTTTATGGGGTTTTTTTTTGCTTTGTTTTAAATAAGAGGAATGTGGGAAATGTAAATTTGGAGGAATTAAAATTCTGAAGTTTCAAAGGTGTATAGTTTTGATTATTTCCTTTGTAGAATTCACAGTCCCATTGAGAAGTAGACTCTGCTTGCTGTAGGCCATCTCGGTTCCTCGTAGACTTGTTGCTTGTTGCCTGCCTCTCATCACCGCCATTACTGCTTTTCAAAATCCCCATGTTGTAGCCAAGTCAGAATCCTGTCCATCTCTGGAATTTCATGGCATCTCTCATAGAGACCCTGAAAGAAAGGTAGTTTGAGAGTAGTGCTCTTAAAACACTGAGGGCTAGGTCCCCTGGGACCACCAAGGGAGAAGAGCAGAGAGCGGGACCCTACCTACCCAGAGAAGCAGTGATGCCAGAGATGGAGGTAGAGACAATGACGTTGAAAGATGGAGTGGCTGGGGACTCTAGACCCAGAGAGAGGAGAGGAGGGGCTGTGTGCTGATTCCAAGGCGATAGGTTTGCAGGGTGTATACCCTTTGGTTGTTTGATGATGCATGGGGGGGATTGTAATCATGGCAATGAAACAATATACGATAGGATGAATGTAAAGCTAATGTTCTCCCATGTAAACTATCACATAATTCACAATAAAAACTTTAAAAAAGAAAAAAAAACACTGTAGGATAAGCACTGGACTGGTAGGATCGGCAGTTCAAAGCCACCAGTTGCACTTAAAAAAACCCTGTATATAGGGTTGCTTTGAGTAGGGACCAACTTGACGCCACACAACAACAATCAGGAATAGCTGGAATTCAGAAGAGAAAAGCCAGTAGCCCATAGAGGAGGAAAGAGTGGATTCTTCCTACTCCCGTGGAGGCTATAAGAGTTCTCTAAAGTGTTCGCTCTGTACGAATCCATAAAGGTAGAAACTAAGACACAGTCCATTCCTTAAGTGAATTTGCGTCTCCTAGGGCAAGAGAAGGACTCCTGGTGTTGCAGTGGGTTAAGCTGCTGACCACAAGGTCAGCCGTTCAAACCCACCAGCTGCTCCTCCGAAACCCTATATAGGGTTCCTATGAGTCACAGCTGACTCACAGCATATAGCAGCAACTACTACTCCCATGGAGCACATTTTCTCTGTCAGTTCTGAGTCATGATAGACTTAGTGACAGTGGGTTTGTTTGGGGTGATGGAAATAGACAAGTCAGTAATAATTGAGTGCAGTGTAGCAGATGTTACTTTACCTACAAAAGAGGCATAAGAAAATCAGACTGACAAGGACAGAGGGCGTTTGTCTGTATCTTCTGGTTGTGAAAGCCTTTTGAGGTGCTGAGCCTTACAATGGAAGGATAGGACTCAACAACCAGGAAAACTGCCTTCCAGCCCCTGCCTCTTTATTTTCAAGGCCAACCTGCCCCTGCTGCAGCGCGAACTACTACACTGCGCACGTGCCGCCAAGCAAACCCCATCTCAGTATCTGGCTCAGCACGAACACCTTCTGCTCAACACAAGCATCGCATCACCTGCCGACTCTTCCGAGCTGCTCATGGAGGTGCATGGAAATGGGAAGAGGCCCAGTCCCGAGAGGTAAGCAAAAGAGAGAATTTGATTGCCGTGTCTGTAGAGAGGTATAGTCTCAGAATTTCTAAAGTTAGTTTGCTTTGTCCCAATATCAAGCAACAGTGAACCGAAAATCCTAGATGTGTATTTCGAACACTGTTTAAATTATGCTCTGGTGAGAAACAGCTCTGTGAAGACAGTAGAAACTGTTATAATTGGAGCTAAATGAAGGACAATCCTACCAGTTCACAAATGTATTTGTTATGTGATCCTTTTTTTCCTCCATGTTGTGAATTGTTGCGTTCCACTAACCCACCTAAACAGTAACAAATTTGGCCTTAAAACATACCCATCCAGTCTCTCCTCTGCTTCTTGAGGGTTGAAGTTACTACTTGGTTATGAAAGGATTTGACCTCTCATTTCATCTGGAATAGATCTGCCTAATTCCTAAAGGCATTTCATTTCAGTTGATGCGTCTTCTACAAACCCTGCCTTATAGTCTTCCTGTTTGTGAAAGTGCATAGCACATTACATAGCACAAAGTAGGTGCACAGGAAATATCTACATGGCTATTTGATGACAGACTCAAATATGTTCCTCTGGTTTTTCTGCAGGAGAGAAGAGAATAATTTTGAAAGAGATGCAATTCCCCCTGAGCCTCCTGCCAAAAGAGTGTGTACCATCAGCCCTGCTCCCCGACACAGTCCTGCTCTCACTGTGCCTATCATGAATCCTGGGGGCCAGTTCCATCCCACTCCTCCACCTCTTCAGCACTACACCTTAGAAGATATTGCAACTTCACACCTGTATCGTGAACCCAACAAGATGTTAGAACATCGGGAAGTTCGTGATAGACATCACAATCTTAGTAAGTGTCACAAAGCAGTATTATTAGCAAGATTTAAATTTAGATAGAATCCTTGGATTTCAATAAAAAAATACTATCATTACTTAAGGTTGTTGTTGATCTCATTTGAAATTGATGTCACTTTAGACCTTGTTGCTGTCATCATTATGACAAAGGTGAGTTTGCTATCAAAAAGAGAGTAAAATCAGCTTAATAAAAATAGCAAAATGAATACATTGAAAAGTTTCAATTAAACAAAAAAGTTTTTAGGAAACATACATTAAAATGATTGAGAAAACATAAGATGACAAAGCAAATGAGGTAAAATATAAACATTTAGAAAGAAATATGGGTGAAGAGTCTTGTAAATGTATTCTTGCAACTTTTCTGTAAGTCTGCATTTATTTCAGTATTAAACATTTATAAATTAAGAATAATAGAATATTTATGATCCAGGAGGTGAAAGAGCATGTATGTTGAGGTCAGGAGGGGCAGACATATTTCACTTTGGGCACTGCTTCCTAACTAGCTGTGGGATCTTGAGCAAATTAACTTAGGCTTCCATTTGGAGTACCTAGCCTCTGGATCAACAGTAACTGTTAGTTTAAGAAGAAAAGAAGCACACCTGATGTGAAATAAGTTTTGGCCTCAGCTCTTTGTCATCTTCATTTCACACTCCTGGTCTCCTACAAGTTTATTGTAGATGGTTCTTGGGAATTGAAATCTGAGCATATATCAGGGTATGGAATCATAGGTTTTCCCCTACCTTTTCTTCTGTGAGGTACCATGTGGAGTAACAAATTAGAGTACTTTTACCCTTCTGCCTTCTGATTTAGACTCCCTGATGTCCTTCAGAACCTTGGACCACAGTAGTGCTCTGGCTTCACGCTGTGGTTGCCGAGTGCTGCAGTCTATAGCAGTGATGTTCACAGCTGCCAGTGTTTATTGAGTCTTACGTACCATTTAGATTGTGTTGTATCTAGTCTCATTTCATCCTCACAACAGTGCCACACAGTTGTTACCCCTTTTTATAGAGGCCAAAATCACACACATAATTAGTAAATGGCAGAGCCAAAATGCAGACCCTAGCTTTCTGGTGCCCAGAGTTCATCTGTGGTGCCAGTATTTTATGAGGTCTCCCTTAACTGCTCTGCTGTCTTGTATGTAATTCAATCTCTTGTTTCTCTCTTTATCTGTTAAAAGATAGTTAATTCCTCTTGGTTTATTCTATATCCATATATTCGTATATTACTTCTGAAAACTGTATGCAGAAAAACTAGCTATATTTTAGTTGTTTCAGATTTTACTTATATTTCTAAAAAATTTTTGACTACTTTTTTTATAGTGTGAGTGTCAGGGGAGTGGGGAGGCGTGTTTGCCAGGAATATATAAGAAAGTATGTTTTAGTAAAATATACAAGGAAAGTCTTTTATAATAAGTCAGGCTAATGCTCAGATTAACCTGTTAGAAGGCATAATGAAATCATCAGGGGTTTGCACAGATGCAGAATCATATGAAGTCAGCATTTGTAATTCAGACTGATACAATGGTGTAAATGTACTATGAGTAGTGTCGTGTTTGATGTGATTTTTCAAAGTGGTAGACAACATTTGATTTTGACTATCCTTGATAATGCTGCTAATCTCACGTTCAGTAGTTTGAAACTTCCAGTCATTCCATGGGAGAAAGATGAGGCTTTCTGCTCCCATAAAGATTTACAGCCTTGGAAACCCTGTACAGGGTGGCTATGAGTCAGAACCGACTCCTTGGCATATAACAACAACATCCTTGATACATAAAGTCAATACATTCCTTCAACTTTGAATACATATCAAAACCATGCAAAAAATAGCTTTTTTTTTTTTTTTTTTTTTTAAACCATTAAACTGTTTTTTTAAGATGGCACCTAATACCAACACAACAAATTGTATCCCGTGGTTGTATGCCAGCCACATCCTTACAGCACTTCATTTTAGCTGATAAATGTGCATACGATATCATAGTTTTAAATGCATTCGCCTGACTGCTTATAATTTGAGTATCTTTTTATCTGTTTATAGGCCATTTGGACTTTCTGGCCTGAGTCATACCTGTGTATTTCATTGCCTGTTTTTCTTAAGGATCATTTGTCTTTCCTGACTGTTTTTAGGCATGCTGTACATATTCTGAATAGCTGTCTTTTGTTGGTTTTACAATTTGTGAGTCCTGTACCTTCATTGCCCTAGTAGTGTGCTCAAAGTTGATGGGGAGTGTATGTGTATTTACTTGCATGGTTGCTGTGTAACTATTCTCGTTATCCCCAAATTTAATCTCTATTTTTGTAGGTCTAAATGGAGGTTATCAAGATGAATTGGTAGACCACCGTTTGACAGAAAGGGAATGGGCTGATGAATGGAAACATCTTGATCATGTAAGCATCTTACAATGTCTAAGTTTCCTAATTACGTCTAATATTTGTGATGTTACCAACAGTTAATGGAATGTGTGTGTTTGGTGTGTACATAATGTAATGTGCATAATATCTTTGGAATAAAGGACCCTGACTTGCTTTTTTTTTTTTTTTTTTTTACCTGTGATTGACTCCCTTCTCTGAATATGTTCAGCTGATCTGTCTTATTCAGAGAAGTTGGAATCAGTGTAAAGTCAGGTGTTCATCTACTTCAAATAGGATGACTTCCACCTAACTAATTTTTGTTCCCATTTAGGTAATCTACCTGGAGACAAGCAGTACATAATTTGCATTGTATTATTTTCTCAAGAAAGCTTATTTGCTTCTCTCAGTGAGAGACCTAAAGGGGCACTCCCAGTTCTCTGGTGAGGTGACCACTTCAGACTGTAAACAAAGTGAATTTGTATAGTATAATGGTTAAGAACATGGCTTTGTGAGTTCGTGTCCCAGCTTGACAACTGCCTATCTCTTGCATTGCAGATGGACAAATTGTTGGGAAACTTGCTTTACGTTTAGCCTGATTTTTTCATATCTGTTTTTAATAAAGAATGATGCATTGCTTGAATTTTGTTGCCAGGTTTAAGTTAATAATATATAAGGTGCTTATCACAGATCCTACCATATAGGAAGCATTAGGTAAATGCTGCTCCAGATACATAAGAGAATGCAAGCCTGGGTTCTCTTCCATTGGAAGAGAGAATGTTACTGTCCTCACTGAGAAAGGAAGAGAAGTGGTAGCACCTGCTTGACATTTCGGGATAGCTGCTTTTCTTTCTTGGGTGATATGGTCCCTGGATTTTACTTCTTTGATTGCATTCTTCTGGACGTGTCCAGTTAGGCAGAGGTACATTTTGGTTTAACCTTAGTTTTTAAAGGACCATGTTATAAAGAATCTTCAGCTGCTTTAACCTAGAGGAGTTCAAATATAGCTGTTTGATTTACCTGTCCTTGATTTCAGTGTTGGGTGAGTTTCCTTCTCTCATGTCTGCCTTCCCTCTGGCTCAGGCCCTGAATTGCATTATGGAAATGGTGGAAAAAACAAGGCGTTCCATGGCAGTTCTGCGGCGCTGTCAAGAATCTGATCGTGAAGAACTCAACTACTGGAAGAGGCGATACAACGAAAACACAGAGATGAGGAAAACGGGAAGCGAGTTGGTCTCCAGGCAGCACAGTCCCGGGAGCGCAGATTCTCTTGGCAATGGTAAGAGGAGAGTCTGAAGGCAACCAAAAATAAATACCAGCCATTGGACTCTTACTTAAGATGACTTTTACTATGTTGTGCAGTGAGACACTGGGGAAGATTCTGAGAAGTAAAGGAAAACATACGTGACGCACCCAGAACTGATCTGTTTCTATATATGTACTAGACAAAGATCAGAAAATGATTATTAAATCCCACCTGCCTAAATGTAGCCCTAAAAGTGTCCACCTCACCCTCCTTCATCTCCCCCACCGCATCCAAGCCAAACATCCTCCCACAGAAGGTTATACTGTACCAAGCTGTGTTGTTAAGTCCACTGCCCCATCTTGCCTTTTCCAGGCTCAAGCAGCTCTTCTCTCCCCCATTATCCAGCCAGGAATCCATAGCCACTGTCTAAAAAGAGTCCCATCAGATTTACCCAGGAACTAAAGAGATTGTCCTCGCCAGAGGCACAGCTAAGTGAAGGTCTTCTGTGATCAGGCTCTGTCACCACCCACCCACTTCAAGTTCACTGGGGAGAGGAGAACTTTTCTTGTGGCAGGCCCTGCACCTGCCTATTCCATAGAAGGTGACTGTTAGTCTTAAAAAGATTTGGTGGGGGAGGAATGAAGCAAAGCAAGAATTCATATAGCATGCCCTGATAGTCATTAACTATGGAATCCATCCCTCCTCCTGCTTTGCTTTTCTTTGAGTCAAGGTGGCGCTTGGTCTAACCATAGATCAGCAGCATTATATAGGATATTTATAGTCCTGGCTAATGCATCAGACTGCAGCCATTTTAACTGCAAGGTCAGTGGTTCAAGCTCACCAGCTGCTCCTTGGAAACCCTATATAGAGTCGCTATAGGTCGGAATCGACTCGACGGCACTTAACAACAACACAGGATATTTATCTACAGCAGCAAGACACCAGAGAATACATGTAGCATAATTCCATTGATAGGAGCTTAAAGACCAAAGATGTTTCTTATCAACTCAAGCCACGCAAATAATTCACTATATTAGTTTTCAGGAGGCATCCTGGTGTGGTGCTATAGGATAAGCATCAGACCACAAACTCACCAGCTGCCACTTGGTCAGAACCAGCTCAACAGCACTTAACAACATCTGCTTTCAGGAACTTACCCAAGTTCATCCAAATCATAAATTTTCTCTCACTGACCTGCATGTGCAGATGAGATGGTATGAAACCCAAGAGTGAGGTGCGGGTATTCTCCAGGCAGGATCACAAGTCTAACTGATACCGTTTAAACATTTGTGTACAGTACTGCTGCTCTTCTTTCTCAGCCTGTGTTTGAAAGCTTAACTAGACTGACCATATGTGCCAATTTGCCTGACTGGCCCCACTTTATACCATTGTTGTTATTGAGTTGGTTCCAATTCTTATCAACCCTGTACAGGGTGTCCAAGAAGCAGCTGGTGGACTGGAACTGCTGACCTGTGGTTAATAGTTCATTGCTTATCCTATAGCGCACACCTGGACTCTTGTTACCCATCATAAATCTTTTTAGCTCGTCCCACACTCTCAAAAATGAGAGCTATTTGGATGATAAATTCTTGTCACTCTCAGTTTAGTTCTTCATTGTTGTCATTTTATGCCATTGAGTCAGTTCCAACTAATCGCGATCCTGTGTGTGTAGGGTTTCTGTACCTGGTAGATTCAAAGTTCAGACCATGTGGTTAATAGCCCAACATGTAACCAACTACACCACAACCAGTGCTCCTTAGTGCTTCTTGGATCCCTATATATTATTTCCTCTGTATTTCTTATTCATTGCAGTGTAGAAGAAAGGCATAATTCATATCTAAACAAGCATTGTATTCAAATTGTGAACCCAAACAAACTCACAAACTGGTAATAAGATGCCATGACAAGCTAGTGCCAGATTGTTGTATGGAGCACTGTTTGCTTTGTCAAAAGTCAGCTGGATTAAGCCTTGTGCTTAGAGACATACACAGTTGTTGTGTATTTTGGCACAAGTTCCTTACCTCTTGTTGGCTAAGTAGCAGATAGTCTGCCGTCTAGCATTTGAGTAGCACAGTTCTATGCTGGGCAGTATTCTTGGGTGTAGTATACAAATATACTTATTGATGTGTTTTCCATAATTAGCTAATTCGTGTTTTTAATGTTTTACCTTAAATGCAGAAACCCAAGGTGGGTTGTTATTTCCATAACTAATATGCACATTAACATATAAGGCAGTACATTAACATATAAGGCAGTAGTATCACGGCTTGTAAAAAATATGTAACACCTGTTTTGTTTCCATAAAATTACAGTATTGGAGAGTGTTACAGTAATTTTGAAAGAAATGAAAATAAATGAAATATGAGTTCCTTCATATAAAACTCTGTGATTCATAACATTTTCAGAAAGAAATTTTGTTCCTGAAGCACTTTGGTATTTTATTGCATGATACTAAAGTACTTAAACCATCAAGAAACTCGTTATCCTGCAGTCAGGAGAGCAGTTTCCTCTGTGGAGAAGAAATACATAGTGTGGTATGCAGCATGAGTTCTGATCACATATTAACTGGTTTCAGGACAGGATTGCACGTCTTGCTAGTATCACTAGTCACCTTGGGAATTCTGAAAGGGCTGGTGGTGGATGTTTAGTTATAAATTAGCTTCTTATGAACTTCTTATTTAATATTTTGCAATAAAAGTTTTTAAAAAGAAAGAAACTGATTCAGCTACAGTATGTCCCAGGTTTTCTTGATACTTAGAGTCAGCCTGTGTGTTTATTTCACAGGAACATTCCAGGCTTTTCCCTGGAGATCCTGACTCATGGATCCATGAGTTAGAATGTCATGAGTGGCTTCAAAACTTTCATGGAAAAGTAGAATTAAAAGATACTGAAAAATGTGTACAAACCTTTTGAAGCTCTCTTGTACATACTTAATGAGGCCAGTTAGGAAACTGTCTGTTTAAGCTCGCAGTAGACAAGCCCCATTCTCACTCATAGGGCTTCCACACAACGTTTTAGTGGTTTGTGTTAGCAAGCAGTTAAGGCTGACCAAACTCAAACAGTAAACCTCTAAAATCAAAGGTGGAGAGAGACCAAGTCAGAGCAAGAGACGGAAATTAACAAGGGAAAAATATCTCTAATACTCTGGGAGACAAAAGTCCATCCAACTCATATCCAGATAATGACTTTCAGAAAGAGTGCACTTAAAAGAACAGAGAAGATGCAATAGTTTTCAAAATACTTTCTTAACTTACCCAGAACTGAATGGCAGTTTTCCAGGTTGAAACAGTCCACCAAGTAAACAATACAGTGGAAAAAACAGACTTAAAATTAGCATTGCTAAAAGAAAGACAATCAGGCAGCACTCTCGCAGTCTGATGGAAAATTCTTTTTAGCCTCCAACTCTATACCCAATGAAAACACTAAGTGCTAGATGAATAACTTAGACTCTCTCCAAAAATGTACCACCTGTGTATGCATTATCATGGGGTCTGCTAGAGAATGCATGGACGTAAGCCAGAAAGTGAAACGACATGAAATTGTTAAGACAGAAGCCAATGTGAGAGAGGAAGGGAATGAAGGCCACAGAGATGTAGTTACTTCGACTGGAGTGGTCCAGATGGCTGCCAAAAATTGCTTCAAGAAAATGAACTTTATAAAGGAGGAAGTTTTGAGATTGAATTAGAAATAATTACACGAGAAACATTTGCACATGAATAAACAGCAATTATTAACTTAAAAAATAAAAATTTGTTCAGGCAGACGAGAAGATTCATAGAATATGATCTCTGTGATTCAGCTGTGATTTCCATTTAGAGCAGTGTAAATGTTGACTACTGATTTCACTGAACTAGAATATATGTCTGTTGGGAGGATGGGAAGGGAAGGAATATGTGTGACAGTAAGTCAGTAGACTGCCCGCAGTAGAAAAATTGAGATGTAGCTGTAGTGAGTCCTGGGGTGGCACTGCTGGATAATACGCTGGATCACAAGGGTGGCAGTTCAAACCCACCAGTCGCTCCTTGGAAAACCCTATTCTGGATCACTATTGGCCAGAACTTGCTCAACAACACTTAGCAGCAATAGTGAAGGAATCAGCTAAAATGGAAAGTGATTGCCTTTAGCGAGATGGATTGGCAAAGTGCCAACATCAATGCACTCAAGCATGGCAACAATATTGAGGTTGGCCCAGAATCGGACAGTGTTTCGTTCTGCTGTGCATAAGTTCTCTATGAGTTGGTACCAACTCAATGGAACCTAACAACAACTTTATGGACTCTTTAAACTGTCTACTCGCACAATCTTGACTTAATTTTTTTTTAAAGTACATTTTCTCTCATGAATCTAACCAGTGCTAAAGTGAGAGCCAGCAATAGTGATAGGAACCGGGAAACAAAATTTGAAATAAAATTTCTTCTGAAAGTAGTTCCTGCTCTCAGTCTCACAACCTGATCAAAATGAATTTCAGACTTGACACTGTTCTATCAGTGACCTTTTAAAAAAAAATCCCAGTTTTGAAAATGCAAAATACGTACTTAACCACTCTTACAATCAGAAGAATAATTTTATTTCCTAACCAGTGTGACGCTGCGGGTTAATGAGCTGGACTGCAAAGTTGGTTTGAACTGCAAAGTCAGCGGTTCAAGCCCACCAGATGCTCCTCAGAAACCCTTAACAACAAATAACAACCAAGAAATGATGATTCTTGTATGGCTTAGAAGGCTCTTACCTTATTCTGGATCAGCTCTGGACTTTGAACCATAAGGTCAGCAAACCTACCAACTGCTCCTCTGAAATCCTAAACAGGGTCATTATGAGTTGGAAGGAACCGACTCAACTGCACTTAACAATAACAACAACAAGGGTAGGCCCTTCAGGGTTCTCAACACTGCATACCCATAAAGAGCCCATCTAGGGGCCTCTGGAAAAGCCATGTTGCCCTAGCACCCTCCACAGATTCTGGTTGGTCTGGGCTTATAGAGTTGAGAACCATTGCTTTATATACAGTGCCATTTAATTCTCAGAACAACCTCATGAGGTATAGGTATCTTTTTGTTTTGTTCTTTTGTTTGAAATAGTAAAACTACATGAGTCACTGTGGAAACCACAGAAACCTATACAGAAGTTCATAGTCCATGATCCAACACAGAAAAATTTTGAAATGTAGATGAAAATATGGAAATTTCATGTTAATTTATATCCTAAGTATGTTCTCATATAGAGTTAAAAAACCAATAAGGAAGAACACGCTCAGCATTGCTCAAGCTAAGGGAACTGAAAATAATTCAATCCTCAACTTATCATTATTGAAGGATTCTCTGGGTAAATTATTGAATGTTGTAGAAAGCATAAAAAGTAGATGGAAGGAAAACTTTCAAGATAGTGAGGTGGCATTGGAGCCACTCACTCATCTGTGCCAAGAAATTTGGACAACTACCTGGCCAACTGATTGGAATGGGCACAAATACAGATCTCTTCCAAAGAGAGGTGACCCAAGGGACTGTGGAAGTTATTGGACAATGTCTTTGATAAATCATGCAAGTAAAGTTTTACTAAGGGTAAATAAAGAAATGGCTGCAAGCATACATTGACAGAACTTCCAGAGGATCAAGTCAGATTCAGAAGAGGATGTGGAGCAAGGTATATCATTGCTGATGTGAGATGGAGCTTGGCTGAAAGCAAGATGTTTACCTGTGCTTTATTGACTATGCAAAGACCTTTGATTGTGTGGATCATGACAAGCTATGGACAACATTGCAAAGTATGAGTATTCCAAAACAATTCTGCTTATGAGGAACCTGTACATAGACCAAGAGGCAGTTGTTCAAACAGAACATGGGAACACTGAATAGTTTTTAAATTATGAAAGGTGTGCCAACAGGGTTTTATTCTTTCACCATACTTATTCAACCTGTATGTTGAGCAAATAATCTGAGAAGCTGGGTTATATGAAGAAAAATGTGGCATCAGGATTGGAGGAAGACTCATGAATAACTTGCAATATGCAGATGGTACAACCTTACTTGCTGAAAGTGAAGAGAACTTAAAATACTTACTGTTGAAAATCAGTAGGTATGGATTGCGTCTCAATGTAAAGAAAACAAAAATCCTCACCACTGTACCAATAAACATTCTTATCAATGGAGAAAAGATTGAAGTTGGCAAAGACTTCATTTCTATTGGATCAACAGCCTATTGGAAGCAGCAGCCAAGAAATCAAACAGTGTATTGCATTAGGCAAATCTGCTGCACAAAACTTTTTTTTTTTTAATGTTTATTGTAACTTACGTGATAGTTTACATGGGAGAACATTAGCTTTACATTCATCTACAGTAAATTGTTTCATTGCCATGGTTAACAATCCCCTCCATGCATCATCAGCCAACCAAAGAGTATACCCTGCAAGCCTGACCCCCAGTCATCAGCACACAGCCCCTCTCCCTCTCTGGGTCTAGAGTCCCCAGCTGCTCCATCTCTCCACATCTCTGCCTCCATCTCTGGCATCACTGCTTCTCTGGGTAGGGTTCTGCGCTCTGCTCTTCTCTCTTGATGGTTCCAGGGACCTCCACTCCTGGACTGCAAAATCAGTCACTCCCCTCCTTTTGCTACAAAACGTCCACCTTTACATTATCAACCCCATAGTCAGTCCTGATAACAATTATTCACCATTGTACCACAAAGAACCTATCCCCATCTCCTTTCATTAGCCCCACCCAGACAGATTGGATACTACTCAGTGGAGATTCTACCTTCCTCCGCACCCTCTGGATCTAGGCTTCCTCTTGAAAGCTTTGTAGCCCCCCCATTTTGGGTAGCCAGTGTCCAAGTTGACCATCCCCGTCTACTCTGTGTATGGAGGCGGTGGGTGGGAATGATCCTTGCTGTGAAGATTTGTTCCCTCTTTTGAGCTGCTACATCCCTAGATGTAGGTAAAGTTCATCAAATTGTATCATATTACTCTTTTTTTTTTTTTTTTCCCCTCTTCTTTCTCTTTCTAGTTGAGCTCCTATCATGCAGTCACTGAAGCCAGGTCAAGTGGGTATTATCTGCAAGTGTGGGTGTTCTTATGTATATGCCCTCTCTTCTTTACCAGCTGGACACTTCCATCTTTACTCTAGTCCTCTTTGTGTGTCCATTTTTGTACTGGGTTATTTGTCTTTTCCTTTTAGAGGTGTTGTCGTTTCCTATATATTTTAGAAATGAATCCCTTGTCTGATGTGTTGCTGCAGAAGATTTTTTTCCCATTCCATGAGTTTCCTTTTTACTCTTCTGGTGACGTCTTTTGATACACATTAAGTTTTTAATTTTTATGTCCCAGTCATCTATTTTGTCTACTTTTTGTTTGTGTAGTTTTCAAAGTGTTTGCTACTCTGTATGTTCCCTGAATTAGTGCCCTCACATTTGTCCCTATATTTTCATTAATGGCCTTCATAATTTTGGGATTCATATATAGGTCTTAAATCCATACTGAGTTGGTTTTTGTATAAGGCATGAGGTAAAGGTCTTGTTTTAGTCTTTTGCATATTGCTTTCCATTTCTGCCAGCACCAGCTGTTGAAGAGAGTATCACCTCCCCATGCGATACAGTTAGGTACTTTTTCAAAAATCAGTTGACTGTATGTAGATGGGTTAATTTCTGGATTCTCAATTCTGCTCCATTGATCAATGTATCTTTCACTGTACCAGTAACAAGCTGTTTTCACCACTATAGCCATGTATTAAATTTTGAAGTCAGGGAGTGAGAGGTTTCCAACCTTATTCTTCTTCTTAAGCAGTGCTTTGCTTTCCTTTCCATATAAAATTTGTAATTGTTTTTTCCATCTCTTTGAAGAATGTCATTGGAATCTGGATTGGGATTGCATTATATGTTCACATTGCTTTGGGCAGTATTGACATATTCACAATGTTAAGTCTTCCTATCCAAGAGCATGGTACATTCTTCCATTTTTGTAGGTCTCTTTTGGTTTCTTATAGTAGTGTTTTGACGTTTTGTTTGTATAGGTCCTTTGTTTCTTTGGTTACATTTATTCCTAGATATTCATGCTTTCGGTGGTTATTGTAAATGGTATCGCTTTCCTAATGTCGTTTTTGGTATAGAGGAATCCAACTGATTTTTGAAGTGTTGAAAGCAAAGATGTCAGCTTGAGGGCTAAGGTACGCTTGACCGAAGCTGTGGTATTTTCAATAATGTCGTATGCATGCGAAAGTTGGACAGTGAATAAGGAAGATCGTAGAAGAATCGATGCTTTTGAGGTATGGCGTTGGAGGAAAATATTGAAAGTACCATGGACTGCCAAAAAAAACAAACAGATGTTTGTTGGAAGAAGTGCAGCCAAGAGTGCTCCTTGGAGGCCAGGATTGCCAAACTTCGTCTCTCATACTTTGGACATATTGTCAGGAGGGACCAGTCCCTGGAGAAGGATATCATGTTTGGTAAGGTGGAGGGTCAGAGAAAAAGAGGAAGACCCCCAGCGAGATGGATTGGCAAAGTGGCATCATCAGTGGGCTCTCAAGTGTGGCAACATTTGTGAGGTTAGACCAGGATTGGGCAGTGTTTCGTTATTGTGCATAGGGTCTCTATGAGTCGGTACTGACTTGATGGCACCTAACAACAAATGTTTTCCTATAATTAAAGATTTTATAAACATTATTTTAATGGCTATATCACACTATCCTCTAAATAGACAATGATTTCCTTCTGTCGTTCCCGTTGTTAAATATTTGTGGTTTTGGTTTTTGGTGAGTAGTGAATGGTTTAAAATCTGTATATGTATAGCGTTTTCAAACACCGTGTATTTGTCCCCCTGGTTATATTCTTCATCATAAAATTACTAGATCACAGAATATAGGGGTTTGGATTTATTCGATCTTGGTTTGTTTTGAGATCAAAGCTGTCATTTTCCTTTGTGGTTTATTTCTTGATCTGATTCATTCCCAGGACACTATAAATTTCCATCTATATCATATTTAAATTTTGTGTATTCTGAGCATTAGCAACCTAACTTAACATTTCTCTGAATAGTTTACATTGCCCTCCCATCACTTAATGATTGTTGTTGTTCAGTGCCATCGAGTTGTTACTGACTCAGAGCGACTCTATGTACAATGGAACCAAACACTGCCCAGTCCTGCACCAACTTCACAATCACTGCTACACATGAGACCATTGCTGCTGCAACTGTGCTAACCCATTGCGTTGAGGGGTCTTCCTCTGTTTCTCCGACGCTACACTTTACCAAACATGATATGCTTCTCCAGTGACTGGTGCCTCCTGACAGGATATCTGAAGTATGAGAGACGAAGTCTGCCATCTTGGCTTCCAGGGAACATTCTGGCTGTACTTATTCCAACACAGATAGTTTTGTTCTTTTGACAACCTCTGGTACTTAGGAGATCTTGTGCCACAAATTTGCCCAATGCAATATGTCATTTTGTTTTTTGACTGCTGCTTCCTTGAGAGTTGATGCTTGATCCGAGCAAAATGAACTCTTTGACAGTTTCAATCTTTTCTCCATTTACTGTGATGTTAGTCACTTAATAATAGTCATACTTTATTGTTATGGCATTAATTTTACAGTAACCTACATTCCGTTAAATATTTCCGTCTGTTTTCTTCATTAACTTTTTAACTATAATAGTTTTATCCTTGAGTAATTAGCTTTTAAAAGTTGACCAAAGTAATCTTTCCACTAGTCATAAAGATAGGATTCAAAGCCTGGCATTCTGTTCCCAGAGCCAGTATACACTCTCGGCAATTAGACTGTACTGCTTCCAGCATCGTAGCAGACTTATCATTATTATGCTTTTAGCATCTGATAGTATTACTTCCACTTCGCTTTCTTGGGTATTTTATTTGTTAATTCTTAAAATGCATTTGTTAAAACTATTGTGAAAAGGTCATGTAATACAGAAACATGAACTGAATCGTGAAGATCTCACATTCCCTCTCTCCCTTTTTCTGTCTTGCTCCCTTGGGCTCACTTAATAGTACATGCTCTTATAGAATTTCCCTATGCATTTCTTTGTAGGTGCTTCTCCCATTTTTATTTTGAAATTTATATGCATATCGAAACAATCATACAATGCATACTCATATTGCTATCACTTCTTTGGTTTTACAGTTTGCCTTTTATAAATGTGCAAGTGGGTGAATAGGTATTTAGGGAAATAGATACGACTTCTTGAAAACCATCATGACACTCATCCTTAAACCCTTTAACCAGCGTTTCATTTCCCAGTTATCTTTATGTAGATTGCTCCTTTGTTTGTTTGGTAGCAGTGGTATCAGTTTACTTATATAAAAAGTACATTCAGTGGTTTCTAGTGGATTCATAGAGTTGGTTAGGCATCTCCAGAGCCAATTTTAGAATATATTCATGACCCTACAGAGAATCCCTGGCCCTTCACCAGCTTTCCCACATTTCACACATACACACATCCCTAAGCAACCACTAATCTACTTTCTGTTTGTTTTTCTGACAGAGAATCACGATCTCTGATGAGGCTTTCTGCTCACATAAGATGTAAAGCCTTGGAAACCCTGTACAGGGACTCCACGACACATCACCACCACCAGCAGCATGTTCTAGAACGTGTCAGTTACTGTTGATTAACAATTGGTGTAATTGCTGATGGGATTAACAGTTAAGTGCTTGACTAGTAACCAAAAGGTTGGCAGTTTGAATCTACACAGAGGTATCTCAGAAGCATGGCCCAGCTCTCTGCCTCTAAAATGTCACAGCCTTGACAGAGTATGGAATGGTTGTACCCTAGACATATGGGGTTGCCAGGAGTCAGAACCGATTCAATGGCAACTAGTTTAAATGGTTTTGTGGATATCCACATCTTATGTATTCATTTATCAGCTGATAACATTTAGTTTTTTTCTACTTTTTGGCTGTTATAAATAATGCTCCTAGGATATTCCTGTGCATGTTTTTGTGCGGACATAATGCTTTCATTTCTCTTGAATTGTCAGACTTTTCCGAAGCAGCTGAACTATTTTACATTCCCACGCGCATTGTATGAGGGTACCCATTTTTTTACTCCTCCCCAACACTTAGTTATTATCTGTCTTTTTGATTATAGCTATCTTGGTGGGTGTGGAGTGGTGTCTCATTGTGGGGTTGACTTGCACTTTCCTGAGAGCTGATTGTGTTGAGCATCTTTTCCTGTGCATATTGACTGTTTACCGTACATCTGTTTGGGAGATGCCTCTTCAAATTCTTTGCCTTTGTGGTATTTTTATATTTTCAGTTTTAGAGTTCTTTATGCATTCTGAATGGTAAACTCTTATCAGATATATCATTCATAGAATTGTGTAGGCACCACCCAATATGTTGTCATGCATTTCCTTGATGATGTCCTGTGAAACACAGAAGCTTGCAATGTTGATGATGTCTAATTTATCTGTTTGTTTTCTTTTGTCATATATTGCTTTTGGTGTTTATATCTAAGAAACCAAAGACTAATCAAAGGTCATGAAGATTTCTGCCTGCATTTTCTTCTAAGAATTTACTAAACTTAGCTCTTATAGCTAGGTCTTTGATCCATTTTGAGTTAGTGTTTATATATGATGTGAGGTAGGGGCCCAGTTTCATTCTCCTGCATGTGAATATCTAATTGTTCTAGCACCCATCTGTTGAGTAGGCTAGTCGTTCCCCTATTGAATTTTCTTGGCAGGCTTGTTACGTGTAACAAGTTTTCTTTCTTGTCAGTCTAAGGTCCAATCAAGAATCAGGCCCTTCATTTAGTTGTTAGGTCTGTCTTTAATCTGCTTTTGCCTGTGTTAGTTTGACATAACATAAATGTTTCCTGAGGAAGGAGACAGGCACTATAATTGTCTTCATCATAAATGGCTTCCATACTCAAGTTTCAAAAGGGATCAGTCTACTCTTTTTATCATCTTGATGAGGATTTTTGGTACATATCACATAAAAGACAAGTAGAACCTCTCTAGAAGCAAACATTTTACATACTCCTAATCCACTAGGAAATGCATGATACTATGTCACTGACCGAGGCACAGAATTTTCATTCTATATAATTTTATCCCTTCGTGTAGCTCCCTATCTCCAAACTGAGGTATTAAGGATAGGCAAAGGGGAGAGACTTTTTTGCTTGGTATAATCAAACATGGTAAACAGTATCTTAATGTTGGTTGGTTGGTGATGTGCTGTGGAGTTAGTTCCAATTCATATCGACCCTGTACGGGCTTCTGAGGCTGTAAATTTTTATGGGAACAGAACACCTCATCTTTTTCCTATGGAACAAGCTGCTAGTTTCGAACTGCTGACCCTGAGGTTAGCAGCCCGATTCATAACCACTATGCTACCTGAGCTCCTTAATATTAAGCTGTAATTCCTGAAATCCTATACGATCCTCCTTAAGACCTGGGGTTTCCTGATCTCAACCACCGCAGTGAGAAAAATGGCTCACATCTTTCATGGACTTTCCACTTATTTATCCAGCCCTTCTAGCCTATCTCCAGGGTTTGGCTTCCTAGGTATTCTCCATAGTACTTTTAGGATCTCATCCAAGCTCTGAAGTTTTACTTCAGTAAGATACCAAATCTCAAGTCTTATCACTGGTTGTGGGCACTGGATTAGTCTCCCCAAAGACAACACGTCGACTTGCCACACATGGGAGTCCATAACAAAGGTTAAGATTTGTTAACACAGTTAAATGTTCACTTAATTCTGCTTATGCAGAACCTGTGCACAGACCAAGAGGCAACCATTGAACAGAACACAAGGAAAAGCATGCATCAGGGTTGTATCCTTTCACCATACTTTGCCAATCTGTACACTGAGCAAGTAATTTTAAAATCCTGGACTCTGTGAAGAACGCAGCATCAAGACTGGAGGAGGACTCATTCACAACCCAAGATATACAGATGATGCAAACTTCCTTACTGGAAGCAAGAGGACCTGAAGCATTTACTGATAAAGATCAAAGATTATTTAGTTACCAAGATATGGAATGTAAAGAAAACAGAAATCCTAACAACCAAATCATAAATGGAGAAAAGTTGTCAAGAATTTCATTTTACTTGAATCCATGATCAACACTCTTAGAAGCCAGAGTCAGGAAATCAAATGACAATATTCCACTGGGGAAATAATAGGCTGCAAAAGACCTCTTTAAGATTAAAGTGTTCAAGAGCAAAAATACCACTTTGAGAACTAAAAGGTGTGCCTGACCTAAGCCATGATATTTTCAACTGCCTCAGTGCATACAAAAGCTGAACAGTGAATAAGGAATAGTCAAGAATTGATGCATTTGATTGAATAATGGTGTTGGTAAAGAAAATTGAGTATACCATGGACTTCCAGAAAGAGGAACAAATCTGTCATGGAAGAAGTATAGTCAGAATGATCCATAGAAGCGAGGATGGTGAGACTTCATCTGACATACTTTGGACATATCATCACATGGTGGAAAAGAGGAAGACCCTCAATAAGACGGACTGTCACTGTAACTGCCACAGTGGGCTAATAGGTAACAGTGATTGTGAATATTGCACACAACAGGGCCACATTTTGTTCTCTTGGTACCATAGGGTCGCCCTTAGTCAGATCCAACTCAACGTCTTATAATATTTTAACAAACTTAATCCATATTCTATATGTTTGCTTATGTTACCAACATAGAAACCAATTGCCCTTTGTTTTCATAGCACAAGTTGGTGGCATAAAGGTGTGTTTTGTGTAGTCTGCAGAGTTTATTTTTTAATTTAGTGTCTAACGCATACACATGGAAACTTTCAGGCATGTGGGCGAGGGTGGACAGGGGGATCCAAATTTCCAGCTTCTCTTGTAAAATCTAAAATATCTGACAACTTTGTTCCAAATGGCAACACTAGACTGCCAATGCACTTCAGTCCCCCCATTCCTGACCCCTTTATTTGTGTTTATTATGATTGTCCCTGAGACTAGCTTTCTTCATGAAAATTCTAACATCTGCCTCATTCAGGGTTAGAAATATAGACTCAGTTACTGTGACTTCTGGAAATGTCCTGTGACTGTCCCTAGGTTTTAGGCATCTCCTGAATACACTGAAAAGTTCCTTGAGGGTCACGATGTCTCTCAGAGAAATAAAATGCCAAGGACTGGACCAGACAAAGGAAGACCAAAGGCTCACTGAAGTGATGTAACTTTTCCTTGTCTGCCGAGGCTTCACCATCCCTCCTCACTTTTCAGTCCATGGTTCCGCCGGCACAGAGCGCTGGATAGCAGCTTGTCTGCACACTCAGCGCCTTTTCAACAAGACTCACTCTGCACAGCCATTCCCGTGATGAAAGTGTTCTGGGACTCGATAGTGCTGATGAAGACCGAATAAAATCATTGCACTAACACTGACATTAAATCATCTTAGTTTTTGAACTCTTCCTAGGAAAGGAACCATTTCCTATCAAATAATACACACACATACAAACTGCCATCAAATCCTTTCTGACTCCTAGCAACCCCATATTAGGACTTCTAAGACTGTAAACTTTTACCGGAGCAGAAAGCCTCATCTTTCTCCCACAAAGAATATGAGCGCTCAATAAGCATGTGCCTAACCCTTTGCCCTTCTTAGTACCCCCAAGGGCCTTTGTTAGGGTACAGACCATTTGTCAGAAACCAGTGCATAATAAAGCCAGTTAAACCAGACACAGACTCACAGTCACATAAATATATAAGGGGAGTTCAGACAGTTCTTTGAAAAAGTTCATGATCTTGTCACACAATTTATCCATTAACTTTCTGAAGCCCCTTCCTATCTATCATAAGATTCTAGTCATATCTTAGAAATATGTACATGTTCATAAGGGAAAAATTAAGGACAGATTAATAATAAGAAAATGAAGATCACTTTGAAATACTGCTAATATTTGATGGCTATGTATGTTTTGAAAGCTAATAATTGAGTGCACTATTTGATATATTGGTTTTTTCCTTTGTCAGTGTAGTTTTGACATAAATGTTTGCATCCTTCTAAGTGGCAAATGAGAGGTCTGACGATTATTTTGTGGAAATAAAGCATGATAGTTTCAGTCAGGTTCTGATCCTATTCTTTTTTTCTCTGCGATGCAGATTCCCAGAGGGAATTCAACAGTAGGCCAGGAACAGGATATGTACCTGTGGAATTTTGGAAAAAAACTGGTATGTATCTGTCTGCTGATCAGTTGTCTGTACTCTCTGTAGTTCGTGTGAGAATCAAACAGATTTGGGAGGATAGTTGGATGCTGGTCCTTTGCTTGTCTAGTAACTTCCTCCTTCTAGAATCCTGGGCCTGCTGCCTCTCCCCCATCCAGCGGATCCTGCACATCTTGCAGACTGTATGCCATGTTGCTATGCTGCTCAGGCATTTTCACCATTCCACTGGAACACATAAGGGTGTCAAACATTTGTGGGAAAATTCCATTTTCTTTCTTTCTGTTCCATTTTTCCACAAACATTTTGAAGCCCCTAGTATCGAGATAGCGAAGTCAAAAGCCATGGCAGTATAGTGTTTTGTCACTTATGTGTCCTTTGCCCATAACATCATGCCCACCTCCATCCATGTATCTAGTAAATGGGCACGCCAGTGTCTGAATCAAAGTGAATGCTTGTATCACATGTTCATTCCTGTGTGTTTTTCATTGTCTTGTTCTCAGCTCTGTCCCTTCATAGAAGTGATTGGGGGTTGGGGGGGTTGCTCAGCCAGTTGATTATAGTGTCACTTTCTTCTAGAAGAAGCTGTGAATAAGGTGAAAATCCAAGCCATGTCAGAAGTCCAGAAAGCTGTTGCTGAGGCAGAGCAAAAAGCCTTTGAAGTGATTGCAACTGAGAGAGCGCGAATGGAGCAAACCATAGCGGACGTCAAACGGCAGGCTGCAGAGGATGCCTTCCTCGTCATAAATGAGCAGGAAGAGTCAACAGAGGTCAGAGCTCTGTCATGCCCTGGTGTCTGGGCAGGAGCAGCTGGAGTGGTCAGGCCCACTGCTGCCACTTGGGTTGGGCAGCTACACAAGTCCACTCTGAACTAACAAGTTCTTGTACCCACTGTAGAGAAGCTTCAGTGCACTGTGTTGATGAAATGCACAGTTACTTTGTTGTGAGTTAGTGTGTACGCTGTGGCAGCTCCTTTGTAACCAGTCCCAAGTGTCTCCCCTGTATGCCCAATGGTGTTAGGACAAAGTAAGAGGTTCCATTATCCCCACCAAGGAGGTGCTCTGTCTCCAGCATGGATTTCCTGACAAGCAGTTGCTTGTGAAATGGGGAGTCCTTTTTCCTTTGTGCAAGTTTTGCAGTAAGATAGGGGAGGCTTACAGTGAGCCCCAGGTAATTCAGATTCAGGTAGTCCCTGAGCCACAATTGGGAACAATGTTGACATAAACAGAATGTCCAGGAAATTCTGGAATCACATTTCTGATTTCCCTGGCCAGTGCCTCAGAAGGTTTATAACTTTCCCCCATTAACTACAAAAGACTCTTTAGCCAAATCTCTGGCTCCAGCTTTGAGGAATGTTGATTTGAAGAGTGAACTGCAACAGTAAGGCTTTTGTCTTATTTCTTGGCAAAAAGCCTTATGGTTAAGTCATGGAAAAGCCAAAGAGAACGTAAAACTGCCCTCTTCGCCCCTGGCTGCTCTTAACACTAACCACATTGTTCTTGCATTTCTATGATCCTGGCCTTGGTGGGGGGACAGGACTGTTTATTTTTCCTTGATTATATCTCATCAGGAGTCCTGTTGTGTGGCACTGTGGGTTAATGCACTGGGGACTGAAAAGTCGACTTGATTTGCAAGGTCAGCAGTTCAAACTCACCAGCCGTTCTTTACAGGGTTGCTATGGGTCAGAAACAACTTGACAGCACTTAAAAGCAACAACATATCTCATAAACCATAAAATAATGCTATCTTTAAAAATACTAGCAGCTCAGGAGAGCATACCATTGGTTTAATACACCAGACTGATTCTGAGATGTTGCTGTAGACTTGACTTAGGGGGTAGGGCCATCCTACTGGGTTGGTGGCAGACCCACTGCCCTGTGTGTCCACTGACCTCGGACAGGCAGCAACTGAGGCCATCCCCACATTGTGTGGAGTCAGCCTTTCAGACTCGCAAGTCTGAAATTCTCTGGAGTGCAGTTTGCCTAAGGATCTATAAATGTAGCCTATGAGTCCTGCTGCTCGCTTTTTGGTCCTTGTTCTGCTGCTGGCAAATTTGAGCACTCCCTAGGGTGTATTTCCTAAGAAGCCTGTTGCCTTGGAAGGGAATCTGCAATCCTTCATTTGTACTTGGGTGTGGTGGAGACAGAGTGGGTCTGGGTTCCATTCTTTGTATTGCCATTAATCATTTATCGCTTTCTATCTGTGGGCTAGGTGACCTCAAGGTCTTTATAATGGCATTCCTCCTTCCTAGTTGGCTGGGGAAATGTCAGGTGTTCTGCTGTTTCTCCTGCTACCTTCGAGGCTACTACTTGCAGCTCTCCCCAAGCTTCACTTGGCTCATATCTTCTACAAGGGAATCAGTGCCTTCCTCACTGGTGTTCTGTCCTTTCCCCTGGTGGTTTCTGCCAGCTCTAGCAACAACCTGCCCTCCTTCTAGGAAAGTCTGAGTAGTGAGGAGACTCTCTGGCCTAGGCCCCAGGGGACCTGAAGTCTGAGGTATTGCAGGCAACTCTTGTATACAAGCCAGAAAAATATTCCCATGGGCTGCTATCTGTGATTAACCACATTGCTTAAAAGTCTTTGTCAAAAGCAGAACTTTAAACTAGTTCAGTCATGGCTGAAAAAATGAAACCAGAACAAACTCGAATTTTTTAATTTGGGGGGCGATCTTGATGATAACCTGAACTGGAACAGTTATTAGTGGAAACCTTGGAAGCAGAGCTTCTCAGGAGCCTGGGAACTTGGGTGACCACCAGCACTGTGCAGAACGCGACACACATTTGAAGTCAGCCAAGCCACTGCCCTTTGAGCAAGTGAGTTCATTGTTGTGCTGCACATAATTTTCCCCACTCCAGTTTTACTTTCTCAGCTGTGACTAAAGCAGGAAAAGTTGGTTTTAAGATAGGCCTGGTTAAACCTCAGTTTTGTCAGTACAACCATGGGGGAGCAAGAGTGATTGGGTGCAGAGTAGAGATCCCTGCAGACCCCTGAACATTTTGATTTGGTCGCGAGTCCCAAAATGAAGCGGTGCCTAAAACAGGAGACCGGGCTCCATCAACTGTCCTTGGTATCCCCTCATCCCTCTGTCACCAGGAACTCCTACAACTAAACAGATAGCAGTAGAGGCCGGACTCAGCTGCCAGGATGTGTAGCTCCAAAGCCCGTCTTCTCCCCATGTTGTTGCTGTTACATGCCATTGAGGCGGTTCCAACTCATAGCAACCCAGCATAGGGTTTCTGAGGAGCGGCTGGTGGGTTTGAACTGCTGACCTTGTATTCAAATCCAGCCTTGTGGTCCAGTGCTTATCCTACAGCACCACATCAGGTTGTTCTCCCCGTACAACTCCCCATTCTCCTAGTGGTGACAGTTCTGCCCCAGTATTCATGCAACCACTAATAGATGCCTGTGTCTTGCAGAACTGCTGGAACTGCGGCCGCAAAGCCAGTGAGACATGCAGTGGCTGTAATATCGCACGATACTGCGGTTCCTTCTGTCAGCACAAGGACTGGGAGCGGCACCACCGTCTCTGTGGCCAGAGCCGACCACTGCTTCCTGGAGGGAGGGGCTCTGCAGCCCGGTCGGCTGACTGCAGTGTGCCCAGCCCGGCCCTGGACAAGACTTCAGCAACCACTTCCCGCTCCTCAACTCCTGCCTCTGTGACAGCCATCGATACCAATGGACTCTGAGCCCCAGGCTCCTTAATCCTGAGGACCACTCACCTCCACAGAACAAATTGTGGCACTGGGGATGGGAATGGGGGAGTGGCTGTCTGTACTCGGGTCATCAGCAAGAAAGGAGCCAGAGGCAAGAAAAGTATAAGATTTCAGGGCACTTGCCCCAGTTCCCCATCAGCCATCTGCCCCTGGTGGAACTACTGAGATACTCAGTTGGCTGGAGCCACCACCCCTGTGGCTGTCCTGGTTTGTTGCTCTCCCAGCTGACGCTGGCATAGCCAGCTCCTGTCCAGTGTAGACCACCAGCTCCCCTCCCGGCCTCTTTGAATGAAGCAGCAGACTGACATTCCCAGCCAAGCTGGAGGCAGCTCATCCTGCACCATCTCCTGCTCTGTCCCTGTCCTCATACGGCCCACAGGCAGAAGCTGGCAGCAGCCTTGGAGGAGTCAACCCCAACAGGATAGGGCCCCCTCACCCCAAACAACTCTTTGAGCTCTAGTTCCACTTTTAGCAGATGCCCGATTGGCTCCGAAGGGACTCAGGCAACAAAACACAGCACTCAGGACCCCCTCCTGGACCCTGCTCTTCAGGCTTCAGACTCAGAAACAACGGGAAAGAAGTCAGTTTTCCAGTAAACTCCCCTTAATAATAAAAAAATGAACTTCCACTAAGTATCACAGATTGGTTTTGGACAAGATCTCCCCACCTGGCTGCCTACTTTAGTTTGGGGCCATTTTTCTCTTACCTGATTTTGCTTGTGCTGAAAATCGCATGGATTGGTCTGAGGGAGAATGAGACTCTATTGTGGATAGTCTGTTTGACCATCAAATTATTGAATTGGATTATCAGGAATACAGAACCTTTGGTCAGCGCATGACTGTGCACAGTTGTTTTGTTCTGTGGTCTTGTCTCTCTCTGATGGCACCTGTCCAGCTCCCTGTGTGCACCTTCTTCTGGTTTCTGCTTGGCGCCTGTTGAATCACGGTGGTCCCACAGGATGTGATGCAGTGTGTTGGTAGGACGTGACCCACACACACATTTGAGCAGCGCTTCTGGACTAAAAGGGTTCAGTCAGACACCTTATGTCAGTTTAATATTGTCAGGCAGCCAGTCTTGGTTTCCCTTCTCTTGTTTAACAGCTTTCCTCTTTAGGCTGAGAAGAGTTGTGTGAAATATGAGAATCATTTTGGGAAAGTGACTTCTCTGTCGTCAGGGCATTTTTTTAAAATGTTGGGAACTGCCACCCTTACTCCCCAACCCCCCAATTCTCCACATTTCAGTCTCTAGTAATTTCCTAAGATATAGGATATCTCCCGATCACCTGGAAAGGTCATGGAGCCTGAAAGTCTGTCAGAACAAGAAGGGCTATTGGCCTTGTGTACTGGGTCTGTCCTGGGCTGGCCTTTCAGCGGTCATACCAGGTGGATTAACAGTGAAGCAGGATTTTAAAGCTGCAGGCCAGCCAGGGTAGCTCAGCTTTTGAATGGTTGGAATAAAGAACCAAAGCCAACAAACTCATACTGACCAGAGCCAAAAGTTCATTTCCACAGTTAGAGTTTGGGTTTAGTGTGTTTCAGTGTCTTTAAAATACTCTGATTTGCTTGGTTCTCCCAGAGGCCAGTCTACACACCTAGTCAGTATTTGCTCTGTGGTTGGGTTCACACCTTTTGCTGTGCAATTCTCACGTTCACAAGTGGGTTACTATTCAGTTTTAAAGGCCCTGTGTGCCTCGCTCACTTCTAAAGTCATCCCCCAGCGCTGGGAGGAGGAAGAGTGGGGACAGGCAGGGCTGTGTGGAGGTTCCCCACCTGGTTTCCAGGCTCTGCTAACACCACCTCAGCTGCCAAGTTGAGGCTGGGAGTTCTCACTTCTCACTCATCTACAGTTAGTGTTAAGAGAAAACCTATTGTAATGTTGATCTGTTCTGACTCTGTAAAGGACTAGGTTTGGCAGCTTATTAGGGAACCAATCAGTGGGAGGACCTCAGGGTGGTCAAGCCAATCACAGGCTCTGATGGCATCCCATGTGACTGATGGGAAGTCAGGCTTGTCTGGAGGCTGAGGGGAATGCTAGGGAGCACGCATCTCTGCCAAATGAGTGAGGAGTGGTCACAGGACCCTGAGGAGACCCAGAGAAGAAATCAAAGGTTTGCAGTTGAATTGGTTCTGACACCTGTTTCAGGGTAAGAATTTGGTGGGGCTGTCAATGACTTTCAGAAGTAGGTCGCCAAGACTTTCTTCAGAGGTACCGCTGGGTGGATTCAAACCCACCAGCCTTTTGGTTAATTGCCGAGTTCTCAATTTGTGCCACCCAGAACTTAGAGAAGACCCAAGAGTGACCAAAATTGGATTTAGCCTTGCATGTTCTGAGAGACCTGAGGCAGGGCCCTTGGGTCTGGTAGTCCTTTGGGACCATCAAGCTTGAATCCATCTGGGGGAGAAGAATGACGCCTGAAAAGATGATGAAAGCACACATCTGCCCAGGATTAGGCAGCCCACCTGCTGAGGTGGGAGCGCTATAGCTCCAAGACCAGGCTCTAGCCAATTTCAGGCATGGCCTTGAGATCTGAGACCACAGATTGGGTGGCTCTCTTCTAGGACAGTGATGAGTCCCATCTGGACCAGTTGCTCCTTACTTATGGTTGTCAACTAAGCATCTTAAGATTCCAGACAGAAAACTGTCACTTGGCTTTTTACTGTCTTGTCGCCAAACTGACTTGAACCCCCCAGCTCCAACTTGCTTACAGAGGCTGTGGACATTGTTCTGGGTAATACCAGAAGATAGCTAAGTGGGTTTGCAGTTTCAACACTGTTGGAACTAAAGTGTGGTACTGAGGTCTCCAGATAGAAGCATAAATAATGACACAGTGGCCATTTTCCTGGAACCATGGCAGAGATGGATTGAATCCTTTCTTAGAACATATACCTTGAAGGCTTTCTTCAGAACTGCACTTGAACCAAGGTTTTCTGGCTCTTGGTCAGTAGACCAAGCCAACGTTCTTAACATAATTTTAGACTATTGACAAAGAATGCTGGTGTGGCATGTTTGAACCAAATGTAAGAAAACCCTGAGGAACCTAGACTGACCCAGCATGAGGCAGATGACCAGTTTTCAGGAGTCTGACCTGGGTTGGGTGGTACTGAGCAAGCTACTGAACAGCTCTAAGTGTCTAGTTCTTATGAAACCAAAACGCCCACGAGCAATGACATGCTCATTTCCAAAGACAATGGTGCAGGGAACCTTTTCCCACCAGCAGCCAGGAGACGGTTGGGAGGCTTGAGGGGTGGGATTTACACACCCCCTTCCCTCTCCACAGCCCCAGAGATGAAGCACCCCCTGCAGGTCCCATCTGGTCAGGCCAACAACTGCCCAGTGTACACTCGATGCTTATACCAAATAGGGTATGTGTGCTGGTGTCTGTAAGGGACAGTCCTGTCCCTCCTTGGAATTGGCAGAGAAAAAGCAATAAGCATTAGGTAAATGGTTAAAAGGACTGTTTAGCCTAAGAGGCCTTTGGTCCACTGTCTTGGCAAGTTTTGGATGAGGCTAGAAAGGCTCTACCTGGAGAAGAAAGTCAAGAATGTAAATAAACAAAACCCTAAGCCTCCTAGCGCGGTTTTTAAAAGGGGCTGATGAATGTGAAACCACCCACACAAGTCTGGTTTTTGTCCTTTTCCTTTGACTCTGATAGGAACTTTGGTTACTTAACTCTGTGCATAACTTATTTAATGTACTGTATAAATTAATCCAAACTGGTAAATATGTATTTAGTTTGTTCTACTTCAAGTAGTCAATAAAAAGGCTATATTCCTTTTCTGACTCAAGCTGGAATATGATTGAGAGGGGAGCTGGAGGCACCATGAAGTGTCCTACTGCTGGGCTTTTATGTTCAGCTCCCCCTTTCCCCCAGATCTCTTTGGGGGTCCTTGAAATAGTCCTGGTGACACTGTCAGATAAGCACTGGACTGCTAACCACAAGGTTGGCAGTTCAAGCCCACCAGCCACTTTGTGGGAGAAAGATGAGACTTTCTGCTCCTGTAAAGATTTAGAGTCTGGGAAACACTATAAAGTGTCATCATTTGTCAGGATCTATCTAATCTTTGCACCTAGCAATGAGCAACCAGTCCTAATGGCCTAGAGCTATCCAGGAGAAGGAACACAGCCATGGCTACAAAGGAGATGGTTCTGGGCGCTGGATGTCACCTGGCCTGGGGCTGGGCTGTTGGGAGGCTAGCTGCCATGTTGGGGGGAGTGTGCCCAGTGAGCAGCTGGCAGAGGGGCCCAGGACCACCCAGCTGACTGTGCGGTTACCATGGACTGGCAGGTCAGTGGGCCATGGTCAAGTGCTGCCCTCCTAGCTTCTCATTCTTCCTTTCTTCACTTAATTTTTCCCTTCAGTGTTCTAATAAGGAAAATACACAGCCAGAGAAAGTTTCCAACATAGTGGACTTGTGGGTATTTGTTCCTAGTAAGTCATGTAGAGTCTTCCAAACAAATGACATGCCTGGGCTAGTAAAGATCACTCAGGACCTTTTTTACAAAATGGTTTTGTTAAGAATTTACACAGCACAGCACACATCCAACAATGTCTAACATGTCTGCAAGTTAATGACAACATTCTGCAGGTTATACTACAACCATTAGCACAAATTCATTACCCCCTAAGTTTCCTGTCTTTGAGCTGCTGTTGTTGATTTGATCCCATATGAATAGGTCTCCAAGAGAGCACACCACACCGTTCACTAGTTAAGCTAAACTGTTTGGTATTAAGACTTTAGGGGTATTTTGGGTTTAAGGTTTAATGCTATCTCAGTGCCCTCATTTCAGAGATTCATGTCTCCAGAAAGTCTAGAGTCCATGACAATTGGAAACGCTCCTGTCCCACTCATGACATTTCTATAGTGTCCGCTGTGACTCATGGCCACGCTAGGCATGCAGGATACAACTGCTCCCTAAGGGTTTTCCAGGCCTGTCTTTGAGGTGCCTCTGGGTGGCTTCTAAATGCCACTCTTCCCACCTGTAGTGTGGAGCCGTTTGTGCTACCTAGGGATGCTTACATTGAAGTTAATCCTAAGTATTTTCACATCGCGTTGGCATTTATATGATTGATGGTTGCATAATTTAATTGACTCCTGGTGTGGCCCTGTAAGCTAAACACTGAACTGTGAACCACAAGGTAGGCAGTTCACACCCACCAGCTGCTCCTTGTTGTTATGTGCCGTGGAGTCGGTTCTGACTCATAGTGACTCTACAGGGTTTCTGAGGCTGTATATCTTTACAGGAGCAGAAAGCCTCATCTTTCTCCTGCGGAGCAGCTGGTAGTTTCAAACTGCTGATCGTGAGATTAGCAGCCCGATTTGTAACCACTACGCTACCAGAGTTCCTAGAAGTAGATAGTTGTTAAGTGCCGTCGAGTCGGTTCCAACCCATAGCGACCCTGAACGGGGTTTCCGAGACTGTAAAACTTTATGGAAGTAGAAAGTCTCATCTTTCTCCTGCGGAGCAGCTGGTAGTTTCAAACTGGTGAACTTGCGGTTCGCAGCCCGATCTGTAACCACTACACTACCAGAGCTCCTAGAAGTACATAGTAGATGTTCATAAATAAGTATTGACTGAATGAGCAATGCTAGTTAATGTTAACAAGCACTGCTCCTTAGAAACCCTATAAAGCAGGGGTGGGAATCTTTTTTCTGCAAAAATTTATAACATTGCAGACCATACAAAATTACCAACTTAAAAATTCGCCTGTTTCAAAACAACAATGCGATATCATCTCACACCAACAATAACAGCAAAGATGAAAAATGGAGAAGACAATAAATGC
>NW_006408557.1:17445282-17447525 GCF_000296735.1 Chrysochloris asiatica | reverse complement strand
GGTCTCTAAATTCAGGTGGGATAAATTCAAGGTCATATTTTGGCTCTCGTGGACTTGTTTTCATTTTCTTCAGCTTCAGTTTGAATTTGCATATCAGTAATTGACGGCACTTAATAACAGTTTAATTGAATTCACACTTTTCTTACTCCTTCACCTCCTGCTAGGCTATTAAATTGCTTTCAAGTTTGCCCTGTAGTGGGACATAGTGAAGTGAACATATTTGCATGATCTATTTCTTTAGGATGCATTTTCCAAAGTAGACTTTTTAGCATTGAGCACATTTTGGATCTTGCAGTACGTGTTCAGATGGCTTTTCCTGAAAGCCCACCAGTGTGAAGTGCTTCCAGCAGTCCCAGGGAAGCGCTTACCAGGGCTCTGAGCAGCTGAGACGCTTATGCATACCTGTGTGGGGAGCCACAGACTGACCATCCAGTTTAGTAGCCAAGTGAACAGGCCTTGCTTCCCAAGGTCTTAGCCCAGCCTCACTCCTCCTGCCTGAGTACCCATCTCTGGCCTCTGCCCTAGACCTAAGTCTCCTGATCAGTCTTGGCCAAGGGGCTGCCAGCACCACCAGCTTCACAGAGCCCCCAGAATGCACAGGGAGGGGCTGGTTACTACATCAGGGTAGGGAGAAGGACTGGGCTGTGGCCCCAACACCAGAAAGAAGACAAGGCTGACTTGTATGATCTGTGATACAGATACAGTCTGGCCAGTTGCCAGCCTAGGTCAGCACTGAGATCCATCACCTAACACAATGTAGAGGATCGCAGCCTTGGGCCTGTCAGCCTAGCACAAAGCACAGTTAGTAGGCAAGTCAGCAAAACGCAGCCCTCCTCAGCTCCGGAGAAAAGATTCCAGGGACTAAGATGACATACAGTAAATGACATAGAAACAGCAGACTGAAAAACTCACCATGACCACAAAACACCCAGATGCCAGAGAAATGACAAGAAATGTCTTTTTCACTGTATTTCCATAGATGGGAGTTCAGGAAATTCCCAAGGGCTAGACAGTAAGAATGAACGAAAACCACAGAGGCAGTTGGATTCAAAAGAGGAAATCTATACTGCAATGGTGCAAGAGACAACTTCGTTGTTGTTGTTGCTGTTGTGAAGTGCTGTCGAGTTGATACCAACCCACAGCAACTCTGTATAGGGTTTCTGAGGAGCAGCTGGTGAGCTTGAACCGCCGACCTTGCAGTTCAAACAACTTTGCAGTCTGGCACATTAACCCACAGTGCCACACCAGGACTCCAAGAGACAACTTAGAGTTGGGTAATTAACTAGAGGTTGACTCCAGTGGTGAACGGGGAAGATGACAGAGGACTTGGAAATGAAGAGAAACAGGCCACTAGATAAGCACTGCACTGCTAACCACAAGTCCACCAGCCACTCCTTGGAAACCCTGTACTAGGTCGCTGAGTCAGAACCAACTCAAGAGCACTTAACAACTCGTGCCTTTGGCCTCAGTGAAAAGACAGGCTGTTAACAATGTGTCCAGACAAGGACTTCACTAGGAGACATCTCAGCACCCTGGGGTGGGTGGCTCTGGGATCAGCACTGGACCATACCGTCAATTTGAACCATAAGGTCAGTCATTCAAACCCACCAGCCACTTTGGAAACCTTATACAGGGTTGCTATCAGTCAAAATGGCACTTAACAATAACAAAGGAGATGTCTCTGCTCCCACTTGAGAAAAACTGTCTAGAGAATCTGCAGGCTTCTATCTGCCCTCTCCTGGCCAGGGTTCAGATTACATGACTTCAGAAGAGACCCAGGCTAAGAAGTTAAGATGATTCTAGATCTGTAGTACCTCCTGGTGTCTGGCAGAAGAATACAAACTCTCTGGAGACAACTACCAGTAATTAAGAACCTTCAGGATTCCAATATATTACATATCAGTCAACTGTCAAAACAAGATGTCCATCCAAAGAAATGAGACTTCATGAGCAAGAGACAGCAGGAAGAGTAATTGATTGAGGAGAACAAACAAGATGGCAGATCGGGTGGAAGTGCAGTGAAAAGCTCCATCAGCAACACCACAAAATACCGGACCAAACAGGCTCAGGAGATGGTCCCAGAACTCTGAACCACATATAAAGGAATATTTAGAAGGTTGGAAGGCTTACAGCTAGGGGAATTTGTAGCAGAAACAGGAAATCCATTGCTTTCTAGTCCGGGACGCTCAGCTGCTCCAGCAGCCACCATCTTGGGTGAAACCAAGCGGGGGGAAGGATCAGAG
>NW_006408557.1:17372056-17441902 GCF_000296735.1 Chrysochloris asiatica | reverse complement strand
CGAAGTTCCCCCCACCCCCAAAAAAAGAAAAGAAAAAAAAAAAGCTAAAGAGGATAGAGAGAAACACTGTTAACTGATGATGTATGGAGGGGATTATAATCAATGTAATGAAACAAGTCATATGAATGGTTGAATGTGAAACTGATGATGTGCCCTGTAAACTTTCACTCAATCCACAAAAAACCCTTAAAAAAAAAAAAAAAAAAAGAATAAGCAAGCTGTTCGCCAGGAAGATATCAAAGCTAGCAATCAATGCCTTCAAGACAAGCTCCCCTCTAAGACTGAAACTCAAAGGGAATACACAAACAAGAATGTAAGCTTGCTGGTGACAACATTGGACTACTGGTGAGTGGCAGAGGCGGAAAGGCAGCAATGAAGAAATGGGCTAAGTTCAACCCCAGTCTGAATCCCGTTGTCCTGGAGATGAGAGAGAGAAGAGGAAGGGCTGGTTGGTCCAAAGTATGGTGAGACCTGAGGACACTTAAGCCCATGGACAAGGACTTAGCCACAGAGGGCTAGAGCTAAGAGTGAAGCATCCAGCTGATATGAAGTGTGGGGAGATGCACAAGAACACCCAAACATGTATACAGTACCCTTTTGAACTACCCTCCGATGGCTCGATAATCAGAACTCGACTAGAGAAAGATTGAAAAAAAAAAACATTTTTTTTTTGATAAAGGAAACAAGCGTAAATTGCTTCAATTTGATGAACCTGACCCATACTCAGAGCGGTAAGTACTCTAAATACCAACAGAGAGGGAAAGAGTCTTCACATCAAGTATCAATGCTATCCGCTCTGTACACAGGGTAGATAGGGACGGGCAACTTAGACATTGGCTACCTAAAATGAGGGGGCAATAAAGGCACGAAGTGACTAGCTTACAAGATTTCAAGAGGGAGCTTAGTTTAAGAGTGTGGGGGGAAAGAAAGAATCCCCACTGAATAGCTGTCACCTTGTCTAGATGGGTCTGGTGAAAAGAGATGGGGATAAGATTCATAAGATTCAATAGTGAATAATTGTTATCATGACTAATTGCGACTGTCACAATTGTAAAGGTAGAAGTTTTGTAACAAAAACAGGGGAGTGGTTAATCTTACAGTCCAGAAACAGAGAACCCTAGGACCATCAATAGAGAAACGCACAAGCAGAATGTGGGACTTTATCCAGAGAAGCAGCAGCGCCAAAGATGGAGGCAGAGATGGGGGCGTGGAGAGGGGGAGCAGTTGAGGACTCTAGATTCATGGCGTTAAGAAGAGAAGGACTAAGAGCTGGTGGCCAGGAGGCAGACTTGCAGAATGTACCCTTTGGAGATGTAAATTATTATATATACCTGAGTGGGCTTTTTTTGTTTGTTGTTGAGTGGGCTTTGTTTGTTTTTAAAAAGCTAAAGTGAATATAGAGAAATACTGTTAACTGATGGCACATGGAGGGGATTATAATCATTGTAATGAAACAAGGTGTATGATTTGTTGAATGTAAAACTGATGATATGCCCTGTAAACTTTCACTCAATCCACAATAAAAACCTTAAATTAAAAAAAAAAAAAAAAAGTAATTGATTGAGACCTCTGGGACTTCAGAGGCTGAAGTGAACAGCGGCAGAATGTAAAGTTATGGCAGGAAACCTCCAAAGATTATTCTGAAACAATGAGCAAAAAGAGTCTAAAACTGCGTAAGCAAATTTTAAAATACGTAATTCTGAAACTGACATTGAAATAAACATTCAGGGACCCTTACAGCAGATTAGATGAATCTGGAAAGAAAATTCATAAAACAGACTATTCTGCAACGTAGTCAAGATGGAAAATTTGATCATTGTTCTTTCTGAAGGACAGAATGGGAGGACGAGGCCTTGCATATTTTACCAAGGAGCCTATTGATTCTTTTGTCTGTTTAAAGGGACATAATTGTTCTGATATGATATAATCTCAAGATGTGCCAACATGTGTCTACCGAAACTCACCTTTCCCGCCTGTGCTTGTTTTGGACTGCTGGTATTTCAGAAGTGTGAATCGCCTTCTCGGTCTTCCTCCTGCCCTCCAGGTTGGAAAAACTTGCAACACCCACTCACCGAGTCTCATTGGCTAGTGCTGGGCGCCCTCTTGTGGGCGACGTCAGACCTGCAGCCTCCGCCTCTAGATTTCTATCAAAGGTGCACCACCCCCCAGCAATTTTTGCCCACCTTCTTGCACCAACCTTACCTGAAACTGCCTTCTACTCCATGAGCTCAGCTAACGTTCTCTGGGTGTCTCCCAGGGAATTCCAGTAACGATGAGGACTCAGTCCCTACCCTTTGAGGCCCACACCGGACCCACTTCCTCTATGGCTCTTTTGTCATCCTATAGGCCTCAGGGCCTGATAGCACTCCTCCCTTTGTTATAGAGCCACTGCCTCCTCCAGCCCTGGACCGGTGGTGACTCCTGCCGAGGGCACACCCTCGGTGCTGGTCACGTGATGGCAAGTAACTCTCAGTGCTGGGAACTGATCCCAGTGGGCTGACGCGGAACCAGGCGTTTCTTCAACTGTAAATTGGGGGTATGAATGATGCCACAGATCACCGGTGGTGCAAATGGTTGGACTACTAGCTCCAAGGGTTGAAGGTTTACACCCACTTAGGTGCCCCGGATGACAAGTCTGGTGATCTCCTTCTGGAGGATCTCAGCCTTCAAAACCTTATAGAGCACTTCTACCCTACACACATGGGATCACCCCGGGTCCGAGTCAACAGACAGCAACTACCAACCAAGGATGCCTTCCCCTTTGGCATTCTGAGGGTAAAATGTTATCATTTGCATATTGTCCTTAGCATGGAAAGCCCCTGTGGTTGCCATCAGAACATGTTTTGCTGCCCTGCCTGGCTGGGATTTGAGGATTCCTCTTTGTCCCCAGCACCCTGCATAGAGCCTGGTGTCTTGCTCCAGTAGTATTTGTTTTGAGAAGCCTCCATCCAATTGGAGCCTCGCTGATTTCTCAGTCCCTCCATTTCCATCAAAGTTCAGGGAACAATGTTCTAAGTATTCAGGGACCATGGCAGCCATCACAGATTGCCACTGTCTCCTCAGCTCCTGGACTGGCATTGGGCCAGTCCCCAGGACAGGTTTGAGTATGCACAGGTGAGTCACAAGCACAGGTGTGAGGAAGGTGAGCCGGCAGCTTGGCAGGTGCAGTGAGTGGGCTAAAGGGTAGGGCTGGCAGATGTCGGCAGGAGCCCAGGGCTCTCCTGGCTTCAAGACTCCACATGCCTTTGACTTTCACCATTGCCAGCACCTGCCACAAAGCAAGTGCCCAAGTGCTGCTGAATTAGTTGAAGAGCATCAAGCAGGTCATCAAGGGTAAGGATTAGGAAAGGTGGCGCCGCTGGCCTGATGGCTTTGTCATTTCCGTAGTGGACACACACGGCTGGGAAAGAATAAGTGTCAGGGAGGTCTGCCAGAGTTCAGCTGGAGTACGTTTAGGGAGAGTGAGGCTGTCCGGACTGGAAATGAGGTCCAGCCACCCTTCTGGGGAATGGATGGTTTGAGGCTACAAGAGTGGAATCAAGATCGCCAGTGAGGAAGGTACCAATCTGCCAGCCCTGACCTGGGGTCCTCAGGGACCAGTGGGGAAGGAGAGAAGGAAATGAAGGTGGGCTTACAAACAGCAGCAGACAAAAGCATCCATCTAAACTGTAAGAGAAGAAATTTCTGTTTGTTGAAATTATCCACTTGTATTATTTGTTATAGCAGCAATAGCTAACTAAGATAACATCTTAACTATATTGCCTTCTGGTTCATGAACACAGGATATCTTTTTCCATTTATTTAGATATTTAATTTCTTTCTTGAAAAAAAAAAAATAAAGGCTCCAGGATTCCCCCTATAACCTCACAGCCCCGGCCCCAGCCCCCACACCATTCCCCAATCAGGCCCCCTCCTGATTCCCCATTACCTACAAGACAGAGTATCAGCTCCCACTGGCCTGGACTCCAAGCTCACCTCCAGTCCCCATGGTTCCCTTTGGCCCCCTTTGTCCTTAGTACTCTGCTTGTCTGGTGACCCAAACTCATTGTTCCCAGTTCAAACCTAACCCCTTCCTCCAAGAGGCCTGCCCCAGCCCACAGGACATTCACCTCCGTCCCCCACCTCAGTGCCCTCCCAGCACCCCAGGCACCCAGGACATCCTTTTTCTGTTGCCTTTTCGCAGATCCTTCCCAGGTTGGTTTAGGAAAACCTCAGCTGGGAGATTTCAGCCCCTTTGCGCAAGGATGACAAGGAAGCTTCCTGTTCAGGGTTTGTTGCTGCCATTGTTTTCAGAGGATTCTTTAGTTCCAGACAAACTGAGACACAGAAACTGCAGCTGAGGGAACAGCCCTCCTTAAGATGCCTGCAGCACTTTTGAGTAAGCCAGGGTGTCACATCCGGGATAGCATAGCCGCAGCTCTGTGGACAGTCTGTCTCCTGTGGGGTAATGGGGCAGGGCACTGGAGTTCCTAGGCAGGCCCAGCCTAGAGTCTGGCGCCATCTCAGCTATCTTCCTGGCCAAGTCCCCAGGGTCCAGCCAGACCCTACACTGTCAGTGTAAAACTGTCCAGCCACCCCCAGCTTAGAACCTACCAGGGCTTTCTCAGGATGAAATCCCTTTGAGGCCCTAGCTTCACCTTGGTCTGCTCTGTCTTTGCCTTAGCCTCTGCCTCCACCTCAGCCCCACTGGGTGGGCAGGCAGGCTCTCCTCTCCCTCAGAGCCCACACACACTGATCTGCCCGAACTACTACCCCCACCCCACCCCCAGGCTAGGTTAAATGTCATGCTGGGCTCTGTGAGGCCCCGGTCAGGCCGTGCCTCCCTTTAGGGCCCAGGTCCTCCTTGGTCACCTCCCTTCCACATCCCAGCTCCTCCCAACTACTCATAAACCCTGCTGCCATCTAATGGATTCCCACTCCACGGGGTTTCCGAGGCTGTCATCTTGAAGGGAGCAGCTGGGGGGTTTGAACCACTGACTTTTCAGTTGGCACGTGAGCATTTAAACACAGCAGGCTCCTTCTCCCTAGCACAATGATTGGTAAAACCACTGGAAGTGTCTGAGGAAGGGAACAGGTCTTCTCACAGGAATCTGCTGTCTTGGGTGTAAGGCCCAGTTTCCCAGGCCCCCCACCCCTATGTATCACCCCTGATGAATGCTTGGGGTGCTGGGAGGGCACTTGGTGGGGGAAGGACGGGTCTGTCCTGAGGGCTGACACAGTGAAGATACAACCCAGCAGAGAGACCATGTCCCTTATCCCGACAAGACCTCAGAGCTAGGGTTTGTGAGGCTGAGAGGACCCTGAAAACAAGATCCGCCAGGGTGAAGTTCTACTCTCTGCCAGCAGGAGAGCTCGAGAGAAACAGTAAAGAAAGGTTTTCTGGCTTGAGTTCCTGGTCCCACAGCATGGCAGCCTTCCTGCTGAGGAAGACAGAGAAGGCAACACCAGCCAGAGATTGCCACGGCCTTTATTGCCTCTGCACTGGGTCTCGAGCTGGGGGTCAGACGTCTCTGGGGAGCAGATGACTCTGGGTCCAAATTATTGCTACTTGGCAAGGTCACCCTTGGACTTCCTATAGTACCCTGAGTGTGGGTGGGGTGCAAGCATGCAAATTTATGGAAATGACATGCAAAGCAACCCAGGAGGGTCCAGTGGTCCAGTCATGGTGCTGGAATATCCTGGAGCTGCTGGCCTGGGGTGGGGTGGGGGTGGGGGGTAATGGGGTGGTGATAGGAATCCCAGGTCCAGCCTAATCTAGTCCTGTCTCAAGGGTCAGGCCTGGAGGGAGGATAAGTCCCTGAGCATCAGCCACTGGCTGGGGAGGAACATAGCCTGGCCCCAAGACATCAGGAAGAAAGCCAGGTGCCCACTGACAACCAGATGGACTGAGACCCAGAGAGAGAAGGGATCTGTCCTAACACAGCAACAAGGCAGGGGCAGCGCCTAAGCCTGAGACCAGGACGAGGCAGTAATGCCTCAAGGTCAGAGCTACAAGTGACACAATACAGAAAAGGAAACAGAAAGCAAGCAGCCCAGTCCTTGACTCCTGAGCTGAACGACCTCCACCAGCTGGTCTAGAGGAGATGGGGTCTGTGGTCTTGTCTTTCAGGCCTCAGTCCAGAAAGCTCTAGGAGAGGGTCAAGCAGGGCCCTGGGGTCCTCGGTTTGATCAGTCAGACTCCGTTATTCATAATCCACCAGGAGGCTGTGGATCAGAAGTTGGGGGGCCAGGAGTGAGCACAGGTCCACTGCCCCAGCCGGTTCCCAGGACTGGTGTGGCGTGGGGTAGGGGTGGGGGGGTCCTACAGCGCACCTGGGAAGAACACAGTAATGAGGGTGTCCGGGGCCTGCAGGTGATCAATAAGGATGCGCTGGAAGGTCTTGCTGCAGGCTGACTGTTGGTGCCTGGGGAGGGTTAGAGATTCAGGGACTGAGATCAGGACTGTGTGGAGACCTCCCCACTCCCACATAGTCCCACTCCCACATAGTCCCACTGTCTTCATTCAGATATGTCCTTCCTCAGCCTGACTCTGAGCCTCAGCTTCCTCCTCTGTGAAATGAGGACAATCGTTTGAGAAATCAATAAAATGACACTCACAGAGCTTGGTAGAGGCACAACATACATGGCAACAGGAACATTTATGGGGTGCCTACTGGGTACCTGGCACTGTGTTCAGTCAGATCGTTACACATCATCTCATTAAGCCCAGAGGAGGAATTGCTGGTGATGATTGTGTGCGGTCGTCAGTTCCAACTCATAGTGACCCTGTATAGGGTATTCAAAGCTGTAAATCTTTAGGAGAGCAGAAAGCTCCATCTTTCTCCTGTGGAGCGACTGGTAGATTTGAACTGCTGACCTTGTGGTTAGCAGTCCAGCTCGCAATCCACTACGTTACCAGGGCTCCTGGGAGAAACTGTTATCACCCCCATTTTGGAAAGGAGGACAGAAGGGGCTCAGAGAAATTAGGTAACTCACCTGAGGTCACATAGCTAGTGAGTGGAAGCAGTAGAATTTGAACCCAGACCTGCCTGCTTCCAGGGCCCGCTCATAAACACCGGCTGTTCCAGCAGTACTCATACCTTTTCCAAGAGGCCTCGTCCTGCCAGAACTCGTACAGGGTGAAGGAGGTATTGTCCAGCCTCTTCTGTGTAGACACACTGTGAGACCAGAGAGATGGCCTCAACCCCATGCTGCCAAGATACCACCCCAATTCCTTCCTGCTCAGCAGCCTGGGGACTCACTGTAGGCACTGGCTCTGGGCACCTGTGAAATCCACATAGCAGCGCAGGGCACGGTGGAAGTCTTGAAGGGCTGCGTCTGCCACCTGAACCTGCCTCTGGGCCATGAAGATGTGCTGGCAAGAGAGGCAGAACAGGCGATGGGGGCAGGTCTCCTTCCTCCTGCAGCAGCCTGCACCCTAGGGACTCCCTGGGGTTGGGCTCCTGACCTGCCCCCCCCCCCAGCGTCCCTGACTCCATTCTCCTGTCCGCCTCTCCAAGGTCAGTGCCATAGCTCAGTCACTGGACCCTGTCTGCTGCACTGCCACCACCGCCACCTGCCCCCTCCAAGTTTTCGTCCACACTGCCCCAGTTCGGCCTTTCATAAATGCAAACAGGGGACAGTGATACCAGAGGAAAGAAAAGAAAACAAAAAAACCACGAAACCCACTGCCATGTTGATTCCAACTCAAAACAGACTGCTTCGGCCTTCCCAGAATTTTCAGTTAGCAGCTAGGGCTTAACACACTGTGACACCAGGGTTCTTTGATGACAGAGAGGGGCAGTAATTTATGTAGGGTCCCAGAGCAAGGACCAGGATATGGCACCTACCTGCCAAGTCCTGAGGCCTGAGTGAGCACAGAGTGGAGGCCGTGGAGGCCGAATGAGAGTGGCCAAGCCCAGCCGGAGGGTAGGGTGGGGTATGTGCACAATTCAGGAACTGGGGGAGCAGCTGGCACCAGGGCCTCCTCCCTTCATGAACCCCATGCCCCAGACACCCAGCTGCCTGTCCCTCCTGGACTCACTGAGTCTGACCGATTGTCCAGCTCCTCTTCATGCAGGGGCTCCAGCCGGGGGGCCTAGGAGGGACACAGAGTATGGGCCAGGCCCCTGACTCATGCCTGCTTAGAGCCCAGCTGCAGGGCACCCACCACACAGCCACACACCTTGCACTCCAGTTGGTCGATGAGCTCTTGGAGCCGATTGACTTGGAACCGCCACTGCATCTCAGCCTCTGAGATGCACCCTGGGAGTGGGAGTGCATGGGGGGGGGGGGGGGGGGGAGGCAGTCAGGAATCAGGATAAGTTGAGGGAAGAATAGAGGAGGGGGCACAAGGAGCAAGGGGGTGCAGTGCCTCCCGATCCACACACACTGCACCTGGGTCAGAGGGGCTGGACCAGGTGGGTGACCGCCTGACGCTCCTTGGGGCCCTACGCCCTGCCCTGCGGCTGCCACGCGGCCTGCTCAGCACCTCCGCCTTCTCTTCATCCAGCCTAGGGGAAACAGGGTTAGCTCATTGCCCCCAAACCCATGGGGTCAAGGACTGGGGCCCCAGGACTGGCCTCTAAGATATTCAGAATGTGGGCTTCAGGACGCTGAAGGTATAGAATATGACAAAGGCTGAGGGACTTGGAATGTGCGGACGATGGGCATATTCGTCTGCACCCTGAGGTTGATGGTGGGAGGGGGGTACCTCACATACCTCAGGCCACAGGCCTGTGCCTCCAGGATATCTGATGCCCCTTCCAGTGAGTTCTGCAGGGCTTGTAGCTGGCTCACCGTCTCCCGCATCAGGAAGCGAGTCACAAACTGGTCTACCTTGGAGGCCCCTTCATACTCCTGGGAGCAGAAGAGGTACATCCACATTGCCACACCAGGGCAGATATTTCAGTGACTCCAGGAAGGACAGGCAGCTGGGTGTCTGGGGTCATGGGGCTCACGATGGGAGGAGGCCCTGGTGCCAGCTGTTCCCCCACCTCCTTGTCCATGTCAAGAGCAGAGGGGATGAGAATCTGGTACAAGCAGGATTGGGGGACAGAGAGGAAGGGGAGGACCCTGACCTCTCCTGTTCTTAGCCTGGCCCTATCCTGGGAGATGTGGGCCCAGCTCAAAGGCAGCATTTGGTAACTGGGATGCCTGCCTTCTCTGAGTGCCTCAGACCCCTATCTTCTCAGGACCACCATTTTCAGAACAACCCGGAGTCGCAGGGCACACCTAGGCTTGGGGTGAGGGGCAGGTTATAGGGTTTCCAAGGGTCAACTGTGACACACAAGGCAAATGATAGTGTCATTTCCACCAGGTCACCTCAAACCCACAGCTGTGTGTTTAGTCATCCAGTCAGGCACCATGGATTGAGCATCTTGCACTAGCTGCTATAGATAGAGGACAGCTGAGTCACTGTCCTTACACACAGAAACACCAGCATTCACTCCAACCGGCATCACCAGGCTCCTCTAACTCCCTCAACGTCCTGTGCCTCAGTTTCCTCATGCACAAAATGGTCATGATACTAGCTCACTGAGCTGCTGAGAGGCTCCAATGAGCTAATCCCAGGACTCAGACCAATGCCTGGCACATCTGTTCTCAACACAAGAATTGTCATTATTATTTTTGTCAAGCATAACAGTAACTAAGAACTCACCCATTTGTACCTCCAGAAATCGAGATTGCCTGAGAGTGACCTCAAACCTCCCTCCCCACCACCCCCACCACCACACACCCTGAGATGAAGTCTCAACAAGGGGGTCCCAGAGACACCATGTATCAATGACTTCATCTCCTGCCTGTGACCTGCTTCCACTGAGCCATTAGATAAGTCCTCCTGGGCCAGGCTTGTGAGGTGGGAAGCAGGGACACAGGGGACAACTGGGGTTTCTATCCTGCCTTCAAACCTGGCCCTTTCTGGCCATGCTCTGAGCTCCCTGAAATCCTTCCAGTAAATTCCCTTTTTTGGCACTCATGATGATTGATCAGTTTCTGATGGTTGCAGCCCAATAATTACCCACTCTGTGCCAGGCACTAGTTGAAGCAGAATCTCATTTAATCCCCCTGAGAACTTATTGGAACCACACTGACCCCATTTGCACAGAAGAGAGATGCCTTAAGGTTCATTACATTGGTCCAAATCACATAGTAAGTGGCAGAGCCAGGATTCAAATCTCTGCTCACCACTAAATATCACCTTGTTTGTGTTCACTAGGCCCAATGTAACAAACACAGCAAATAGAGATGAGATTCACCTGTGGGTTCCGGGAGGAGGCAATCAGAACCTGAACTCAATGAAGTCACAATGTGGCATCCCTAGGGCAGGGCTGAGTCAGAGGGGCTTGGATAGAGGGTAGGTCAGACGTAGCATGGGCTGTGGCCCACAGTGGTGACTGGCCCTGCCATGGGAAACATCAGTTGCCACAAGAGGACCAAAATGCCCAAACAGGCCAAGGAGAAGCCACTAGACGTGGATACGGCCTGGCAGAAGCAGGACTTTTCCAGCAACTACTCGAAGAAGAAGAAATCAATCGTAAGTGCCAAGTGGACAGTGGGCATGAAGGGGAATCTGGACAAGTGAGCAGGAAGGAATGCTATAGAAAGGCAGACCTTATGGGCAGAAACCTAGGATCTTGAAAGGGGTCAGGATCCTTATCAAGTGAGTGTTGCAAGAGTCCACGAGTGTGAATGGGAGTCCTAAAAGCCCAGAAGGGAAGGCAGGGATCGCTGAAGCCAGGAGCAGGACAAGCCTTGGAAGCCCAGAATGGTGGGCAAGAGATTATCCTAGCCCTAGTTGGTCCCACTGGGAATTCTCTTACTCCCTCATTCCCCCTCTTCAGGTGGTCCTGAACACTCGGCTGGCTGGGGTGGGTGAGGGTCCCTGGCATCTAGGCTGGTAGGTAGGGGGGAATCCCATAAACATGGATGGAAAGGGGTTTCAGGAAGTAGATCTGGAGTGACAGAACAGGATGGCGCCAAGCAGGGAAGGTGTGCTTCTGTGGGACCTGAAACGGTGGGTTCTCAGGAACATGGAAGGGTGGTGTGGGTCTCCCCGGGCGTGCTCTTTCCCGTTAACAACGCCATCCTCCCTAGACCAAGATCGTGATTGTTTCCCTGGACAAGCGGCAGCCGCGAGCTGAGGCAACAGCAGACCCCGGTGCGCGGGCCAGGAAGTCCGCGGAGGACGCGACCCACCCTCCGAGGGGCAGCCCAGTGCCGCCGCCCATGCTGCGAGGAGCCGGCGACAGCGGGGAGCGGCGCGAGGGAGCGCGTGCCCGGGAGATGAAAAAGATCCTGCTTTTGCTGCTGCTGCAGGACACGCGGCTGCAGGGGGAGGGGCGCCGCACAGCTGGGGGCGGAGCTGGGGCCAGCACTGGCTCCGGCAACGCAACCAACGCCGAGCAGAGTTGGCAGCGGCTGTATACGCGCCTGCTGAGCGAAAGCCAGGACGACTGGGCAGAGGAGCAGCCGCGCAAGAGGCGCCGCGGCCCACATCGGCGGCCCTGAGCACCCTGCCGGCCCCGCACAATAAAGAGCGCATAACAACCTTGGCGCCTGCTAGCTCTGTCCGAGGCGTCGGGGTGCCGAGGCGGGAAGGTAGGAGTGATACTGAGGCCCAGAGCGAGACAGGGATGAACTGGACGCTCTGAAGGCAAAGTAACATGAATAATTTGGAGCCAGGGTCGTCTTTACTGCCTCCCTTACTTGTGACTCAAGGGTCAGAACCCCTCACCCGAAAGGAGCAGGGAACACTCAAACCACAGTGCCCCCTCCACTGTCTTTGGTCTTCCCTCACCACAGGCTGGTCAGATTCTTGAAGGTATGCAGACCACACTGGGCGAAGTGCTGCTCCAAGCATATTGTTGTTAAGTGCTGTCGAGGCGGTTCCGACCGACCCATAGCGACACTGTATAGAGTTTCCAAGGAGCACTGGTGAGCTTGAACCACCAACCTTGCAGTTCAAACTGACTTCGCAGTCTGGTGCATTAACCCATTAACCCATGGCGCCACATCAGGACTCAACTCCCAGCATAAGGTTGGCCATTTCGAAGGGTTCCAAACGTTCCAAAATTACTTTCCGCTGAGGGAGGAAGCCCAGACAAACAGCCACCATTCTGTGGAGGGGCTGTCAGCTGCGGTCAAGCCGGACACTCTGCCTGTGACAAGGCACCAGAGAAAAGGTCCGAGTCCCTGGGATCCCACCGCCCAATTCTACTCCACTCTGTTGGTCGTCCCCAAGCGCCAAACCCCAGATTCAGCACTTGTCTTCCAACCTATCCTGTGCTATCTTCTCCCCCACACTGCAGATAAAGCTTCCTTTCGAACCACTTATTTGGTCAAGGCAGGTCATCCCCCTGCTCATAAGCCTCCACTGGCGTCCCATCACCATCAGAAAAAAACCTAGTCCCCAGCCTCAGTCTTCCCTAGGACCTCTCAGTGCCTGCCTTATTCAACCTTTGATCTGGCCATATTGACACTTGGGGTCACCCCACGTGATTCTTGGCCTGCTTTCTGTGGGGAGGACCCAGCAGTCTCTCCACACTCTCCTAGGTCTCAAAGCTGGCTCTAGACGCTAGTGCAGCCCCAGCCTGCCAAACCTGCAGCTTTCCTCCCCACTGTACATTGGTACCCAGCCTCAGGCTGACAATCAGACACCTTTGGGGAGAAAGGCAGCAGAGGTTAAGGTCCTGGCTCACTATAACCACAAGCCCAGCCTCTCCTGCAAATGGCCCTTCATGACAGTCCTCCCACATCATCTGGATCAGGCTGCAGGTGGTAGAATTCATCTCATCTTTCCCAAGCTGGCCCAACCAGCCCCTTCTTTGAATCTGAAAGTCAGAAGCTCTAAGAGGCCATGTTTTCTACATGAACATCCACAGGCTTGAGCCAGCCTATTTCTGTCTCATCTCTGTCTACCTATGTACAGAAACAGTGCACATCCTGGGTGCCCTACAGTCCCTGTGATCAGACCCTGGTTCTGGTTCTGGTCTGTTCCTGAGATTTGACTTCACTTTTGCCCTTAGCATCTATGTTGTTATTGTTAAGTACCTTCGAGTCGACTCTGACGCATAGCAACCCTGTGTAGGGTTTCCAAGGAGTGGCTAGTGAGCTTGAACTGCTGCTCACCAATGCATTAACACACAGCACCACTCCAAGACTCCCAGTATCTATGTTGTTGTTGTTAAGTACCATGGAGTTGGCTCCGACTCATAGTGATCCTGCACAGGATTCCCGAGGCTGTACATCTTTATAGGAGCAGAAAGCCTCATCTTTCACCCATGGGATGGCTCATAGTTTCGAACTGCCGACCTTGAGGTTAGCAGCCCGATTCATAACCACTATGCTACCAGAGCTATATCTATAAGACATACAAAATCATTGTAAATAAGCTTATTTTCGTTTAAGTTCACCCAAGAAGGTCTTTACTTGCAACTGAAATTGTCCTAAGTTGCTTCTTTTCTGTGTGTAAGGCTTATTACCACCCACCAGTGCAATAAGAACCCTCGGCCAGGGTGGCACTGTTAGCTTCAGAACTGAGTCACAAACCCAAGCCCACTGAGTCCACACATGGAAGCTGTGAGGGTGAAATCGATGTGCTCTGTCTGGACCTCAGGGCCGAGGGCACACAACTTCTCAGAGTGGCTGTGGATCTCCAGTCTCTTCAATAAGAGGGAGTGAGCAGCACATCAGGTGACCTGAAGTGGTTTGGAGGAGGAATTGGATTGGGTTTGCTGGGCAGCTGAAGCCAGACCCTTGGATGCCACAATCACTGCCGTTGACCCTGTGACATGAAAAAGGCATGAAAAAGGATGGGTCCCGGGAGCTTTCTTGGGGGAGGTGGCTGTGGAAGCTGGTGCTGATGACTGAGGTCACAATGAGTCCAATCCAAGTTCTTTTCTTCCTTCTCTGGTTATCCCTCCTACCTCCACAGTCAAGAACTACTTCAGCCAAGCCCAAGTGAAAGGTGCCAGGAAACCACCTGGGGCTCAAGGGCTGGAATAGACTCCGGAGTCTCCAAGGGGTTATGTATGTATAGAAGACATTGCCACAGGCAGGCCCATTCATTTCCAGGGTTCTGCTGCTCCTGGTAGCCTCTCAAATATCTAAAAGGATTCTGTCTGTTCCTCTCATCATCCACCTCAGCAGAGGCTGCGAGGGCAGGACCACACAACCGAGGCGAGTCCTGAGAGAGTGGCACAAGAGCATAGCAGATGGAGTCTTGAACCAGAGGACAAGAAACGAAGAGACTAACACTTCATCCAGAGGCGGGGCTTCAGGTTCTGGAGCGGAGCTAAGAGCTGAAAAGCTTTGGCCAGCCAGAAGTAGTAAGAGGTGGAACCTCAGGATCAGAGGGCGGAGTCCAGACTGAAAGAGACGACTTCATCCAGCCCAGAAAAGAAGGTACTTAGACCCAGGAGGCCGAGCCAAGAGCTGAAAAGTGGAATCTTTAGCTAAACCAGCGAAAGCGGAGAGTCTGGCAGACAAGGTGCAGGAGGAGCGGGGCCTCACGCCAGAGGGTGGAGCCAAAGTCTTAAAAGGCTTATTAGTCTCACCAGCCGCCCACAGAGAAGGCGGAGCCCAACCTCGCCCCAAGGAAGTTGCAACCTCTGCAGCCGGGTGGGGCAGGTCCCGAAGGTGGCGACCGAGTCGGGAAGCCGCGGGCCGGCCATGTTGGGCCGCATCGCGTTGGTAGTGGACCAGGGATCAGGCTTCACCAAGGCGGGTTTCGCGGGCGAGCACCAGCCGCGCCTGATGCTGAAGAGCTCCAGTCTGGTGCCCAGCTGGGACCGACCTGTGCTGCCCGGCACGCCGGGCTGCGAACTGGCGGGCGGTGTGGCGCGGGCGCACCCCATCAAGCACGGTGTGGTGGTGGACTGGGAAGCGCTGGAAGGGCTGTGGGAGCGCCTGCTGGTAGGCGGCCTGCGAGTGTACCCAGAACAGTGGCCCGTGCTGGTGAGCGACTCGCCGTCGGCCCCGCCCGCGAGCCGTGAGAAGGTGACCGAGTTGCTATTCGAGACCCTGGCAGTGCCTGCGTGCCACTTGGCCAGTACCGCGTTATTGGCGCTCTGCTCCACAGGCGCACTAAGCGGGCTGGCCGTGGAGGCCGGCGCGGGCGTGTGTCACGCCACACCCATCTACGCGGGCCACTCATGGCAGGAGGCCACCTTCCGACTAGACGTGGCAGGTACCACTCTGTCTCGCTACCTGCGGGACCTACTAGAAGCAGCGTGCCCGGATCTCCGGCTGCAGACCTTGCCTCGCAAGGCCATCACACAGCTCAAGAAGCGCTACTGCTATGTGTCGCTGGACTTCGAGCGTGACCTCCGGAACCCTGCCTGCCATCAGCATGCCAGCTTCTTCATAGGCAACGGCCGCTCGATCCACCTCAGCAGCGAGCGCTTCCGCTGCCCTGAGCCCATCTTCCAGCCGAGTCTTCTGGGCCTCACTGAGCCAGGACTTCCCGCCCTGGCCTTCCGGGCACTGCAGAAGATTCCTGCAACACTGCGGAAACGCCTGGCTGACACCGTGGTGCTGGCCGGTGGCTCCACACTTTTCCCTGGCTTCACTGAGCGCTTGGACCTGGAGCTGGAGGCCCAGTGCCGGCGGCACGGTTATGGGGCTTTGCGGCCACGTTTGGTGGCCACGCCTGGGCGCGGCACAGCTGTGTGGACAGGTGGCTCCATGGTGGCCTCTCTGAGCTCCTTCCAATGTAGCTGGATGACCCGGGCCATGTACCAAGAATATGGGTCTAAGCTAGTGCACGAAGTGTTCAACTGAGTCATGTTCGACTGGCCTTGAGAAGTGGGGCCTTGAGAAGGCACTGAGGCGGAGCTGAAGCTCTGCTAAAGACATGGAGCACCAGATAAAAAAAGAGTCTCAACAGTTTGGCGCTGGCAGTCTTGGCGTGGTGACCCTGCCCACTCAGGTTCAATGGGAGGCAGTGGGCCTCTGGGGTCCTCAGCTTTGATCTGCAGTTTGAATCCTCCCTAATCAGTGCTAGTTTAGAAAAGGCAAGTCCAGCTGCTCCCCACAAGGTCACAATTGTTTCAATGGCAAAAAATGAAGGCAATGCCCCATTTGTGCCCAGGCTACAGATATGGACGTCCCTGCAACATGCCAATCCTTTCATGTTCCATTTGGGTGCCAGACTCCATGGTGTGACCCTTTGAAAAGCCACTAGATCCCATGTGAAAGCCACCAGAAAAGGAAGCCCTGTCCCCAGCTGTCTGCTCATGGGACTGATGACTCTTTGGGGGGGGGGGGGGGGCTCAGTTTCCCCTTCTCTAAAATGTGGAGTCAGACGCAATCCCAGGCCTGCCCCAAGTTTCCCTCCCTCACATTCCCTTCTATGAGCTATGGAGTAAAGGGAAGTGGAGACATTTTTTGTTAAGAAGGCACAAAGACCACAAAGCTTGTGGTCTTTTTGAAGTCACTACCCAAGGACCTGGAGTCCTGTTTCTGCTTGCACACACACATGTACACACGTGTTCACAAACATATGGGTGCACACTGACCTGCCTACTCATATCCTTAAGCCAGGTTCCTTCCCACTATGCTCTCTATACCAGTACAAGCCTGTGGATGTGTGTGGGCACAGATCCCCCATCTTAGACTCTCTGTGCTGGGTGCCGGGCTGACACCCACAGCAGGTAGATCCGGCCGAGAATCAAAACAGCCACAGCAGCTGCAGGTATTAAATGCCTACTATGTGCCAGGTACAGTCCTGGGTACTGGGAATAGAGCAGAGAACAACACAAAAATCCTTGCCTTCTTCATTTCATTGTCACAACACATTTATGAAGGCAGATTCTATTATTTAATATCTCCACTTTACTGATGGGGAAGCAGAGGCCCTGACAGGTAAAGTTGCATGGCTAAGGATGTCAGAACTTGAACCTGCGACTTTAGCTCTATAGCCCCGAGCCTCACTTGGGCCCTCCTACCTCCTCATCCATCTCTCCACTCACCAATTTGGTTGTGTCCATGGCAGTAAGCACGGCTCGGTTCAGTGACTCCAGTGCAGCCAGCACGGGTCTGTAGACACCCAGGTGTTCTGAGAAGTAGTCTGCGGGCAGAGGAAGTGTTTAAGGGTTCCTGGACCCCCCTCCACCCATTTACCTAACTTGCCCTGATTCGGGTTACCTGGAATTCCTGGTCCAACCTGTACTCAGAAACCAAGCAGGCCCCCTCTCCTGAGTCCTGCCCATCAGGAGATCAGTCACCTAATCCCCACCCAGGGGTCCCAAGAGAAAAGAGCACATATGACCTACTCACCACATAGTCTCTCTGTCTCCAAGTTGCTGTAAGGAAAAGAGAAGGTGTCCTTCAGACGCTTAGACTTGGGCCTGGGGAGATGGGCTTTGAAGCCAATATTTCCCCTTGTCCTTGCCCAATAGGAGGTGACTTCTGCCTCCGTCCAAGCTGTTATTCAGTGGGCAGGAGGCACTGGGACTGTGGAGGTGAGAACTGAAGGTATCACTGGCCCCTTCAAACACTCTGAGGCCAAAGACTCAGATTCACTTGTGGCCTCCAAGAGCATGAAGGCTATGGGGAGCTGGATGTAGGCAAAGGCCAGACAGTTGGTCAGAGTTGTGAAGAGGACTCCATGTCTGGGGAAGTCCGGGCGAGGCATGGGCATTACTTGGTAGGTCAGAGAGGGCTTCCTAGAGGAGGGACTGTCTAACCAAGGCCTTGAAGAATGAGGAATTTGACTCTCAGTCTACAGGAAAACTGTAAACTAATAAGAGTCAGCCCAAATCTCAGAAAATGCTGACCCCAAAAGCCCAGAGTTTATCCTGAGATTGGGGACGGGGAGGGAGAGAGGAGGAGCAGCTGTCTGTGCACCCATGTGAGGAAGCATGTGGAGAGTGCATGCCCATGCCAAGGTATGTAGATATGAGAGCCCCCATGGAAAGGTATTGGTATGTTCGTGCACGGTGTGCTCCCATAGGTGGAAGCAGGCAGGGCCCTAGCTGTCCCCAAGTATCCTCTGGTTCCCTTGGGAAGCAGAAAAGAGGAGTGCCTGAGGCTGAGCCATGGGTGGTGACTCAGGTCTATCTATTTTGGGGTTCCAGCTAGAAGCAATGTGGTGGGCAAGATGGAGCTGGGAAACGGGGGAGCGGGTAAATCTGGCACCAAGCCTTGGCAGCACCGCTCCCTTCCTGACCTCAATAAGGAACCAAGGCAGTAGTGGACACAGTGGGGTTTGGACACCTTGGCCTCTCACCCACCCACAGCTCAGCCAGTCCCCCTTCCACACTCACTCAGTGGGATGCCCATCGATGCCGCTGAACAGCTCTCGCAGCTCCCCTGGGCTGAGAACCCCATCAGCAAAGTAATTCTGGAATTCCTCAAATGATAGCTTACCGTCATCTGGGGGGAGGGGGAGGGAGACAGGGAGCAGGATCACTACCCCAGCTTCCTGACTGCACCTCTACACCAGGTCCAGACCCCCCAAATGCCTTGTGGCATGTCACAAGCACCCAACAAGGTAGGATGGGATTCTGACCTCTGTGGAAACCTGGTTGTTAGGAACAAAAGAGCAAGGCCCACCAGAGGTGCCCAGCGAAGGGAGCAGTACCCATCCAACGGACAGGGCAGTATGCACCTGGCATTGGGTAGGAACTCAGTAAATGTTTTGTCAAATGAAGGATGAACAGCCTGGGGCAGGCAGGGTCTAGACATCACTCAGGAGGACATGGCGACTGACTGTCCCACAGTGAGGGAGTCAGGCTCACTTTCGGGGGGAAGAATAACCTCCATGCTCTGGAGGATCCCAGGCATGGGAGATCTTCCTGACAGTGAAGTGTCTGTCAACAGCAACAGACTAACTCAGGAGGAAAGGAGCTCCCAATCACAGGTGGCATGTGAGCAGGCTGAGCGCCCTGGAGTGATGCTATGGATTGAGTCTTCTTCCCTAAAAATAAGTGTTCTGAAGCCTGTGGCTATACGAATATGCATCACTTAATGTCCACGCTATGTTCTGTGCAACGGTGTTATGTGATTTGGACACGGTATGAACACCACATTAAAGCCTTATGGGAAGCCACTTGCAGTTGTCCTCATTATTACTGCTCTGCGGGAGCTGGAGGAGGAGACTGGAGGAGCAGCAATGGAGGTGCCTGAGAGGGCGGGGGCGGAAACAGACTGTGCCCAGCCCCACTGGATATTCTGGTTACCTGAGCAGCCGCTGCCACCTGCCCACCAGACAAAACCTGAGACATCCTCTACCTTACCTGCTGGTATCCCACCCGAAGTCTAATGCTACAAGGGTCTGGGTTTGGGGGGCCTTTGTTGTTGTCAAGTCTGTTCAGACTCATAGTACAGTGTTTCTGTGGAGCGGCTGGTGAGTTTAAACTGCCAACCTTGTGGTTAATTGTGCAGTGCTTATCCTACAGCGCCACACCAGAACTCTTTAAAACCATTAAAAACATATATTTTTTTAACTTGCCATCAAGTCGATTACAATTCACTGTGGTTCTCTAGGACAGAGGTGAAGTGTTCCCTAAGGTTTCGAAGACTCTGGTATATTCAGAAGCAGACTATGTCTTTCCCCCCCAGAGTGGTGACTGAGTTTGAACCACCAAACTTTTGGTTAGCAGCTACACACGTAACCCTCAGTACTTCTTTAAAATCATTAAAGGAACAGAACGAACAAAAGGAGAGCTGCTTTCCCTTTAAAAACTAAAACAAAGCCTTATGGGACCTAGGGACAAGGGAGCTTCAACAGTTCACAGAAAAATTATATTATCTTTTAATTCCATTTCCCACAAACTTTTGAACGCCTCTTCGCATGTGGTTAGACATTACCAGAACAGGCTGACTTTAAAGGTCCCAGATCTGTAGTCTATGAGGCTTGATTAGTATAGGGCTCATCTTGAGTCAATCTCTTCTGAGATATAAAAAAGAAGAAACAAGTCAAGATGGGGGAAGACCGATGCCAGGTCACATGCAGATCTCCAAGGAACCAGGAGGCAAGCTGGAGACAAGGACCTTCCTTCAGAGTCAATACAGAAAGCCTTTCCCTCAAGCCAGCACCCTGAATTTAGACTTCTAGCCTTCTACACTAGGCTAGAAGGAAATTAAATTCTGTTTGTGAAGACCATTGTGATAGTTCTATTATAGCAGCTCTAGAAAACTAACATAACTGGGTGATCAAAGATACTGGGAGTATGGTCTGAATAAGCAGCTGATGGGAAGCAGAGCTGGGGGAGGGTCTGAGCATCACCAGACCACGTGGGTTAGGACAGACAGGGGCTCCATCAACTTGAAGAGATGCAAGCAGAAAGGACAAGAAGTAGGGGACATGATCCTGTCTCAGGGAGCATGAAACACAAAATGGGGTGAAGACTCCAGATGTGAGTGAACTCCAAGCCGATTGGCTGTCTCAGCTCGGATTCTTAACTGGCCAATCAGGATACAGTGTGTGGCTATGGGCAGCAACCTGTTGCTGGGCTCCCCATGGGTTCCTGCTTTGTTTTCCAAGAGAAGGAGGGGCTGACTCCCTGGACACTGGATACAGCTTTATTTGGGTTCAATTCTATCATCAGACCCCTCCTTGGATGTAGATGATTGGTTCATAAGGCAAGTTACCAAACCCTCTAGAATATCGAAAAGTAAACTGGCACCCCCTCCCAGGACCTCATCTCCATTACCCCACCCCTGTCAGTCTCTCACAAAGGGAGCCTGGGTCACATGACCTGGGTTCAAGGGCTGTGACCTCAAGCAACCGTGTCATCTCTCTAGGCGGAGCTGATGGTTGTGAGGACCACACAAGCTCATGGATGGGAAGAGCCTACCACTGCCTAAGGTACTCTGAGGATAAGCCTTCCTCCCCTCATAGGCCAAACCACATTTCCTCCCAGGGCCATCCTAGCAAACTTGGCTGACACTGTACTTCTTTGGGTAAGGATGCCTTGATTGATTCTCCCAATTCAGGCCTCCCCAAGATTTGTCTCCACTCTAGATGGTGCTTCCCAATCCCCTCTGCACCCCCCACCTGCCTCCACCTCCCCCGATTTTCCTCTGGGCCTCCCTGATGTCCCTCTATCCCCACCATGGGGACCCAGAGGAAGCCACACTCACCATTCTTGTCTGCTCTTCGGAAAACCTAGAGAACAAAGAGGTGTGGGTAGAAGCTGTGAGTGGCCCCCACCCAACCTGACAGGGCCACAGATGGCCTGCCTGCCCCCTGCCTGGTCTTTCCTCCAGCCCAGCCAGTTCGCAACACCCTGCCCAGCAGGGGGTGGGGGGCACAGGAAGAGCACACAGCGGGTCCTACTGCTTGTTCTCTTCTCCTTGGGAGCCGGGCCTCATAGGGGGTGCTCCAGCTAGCTCCCTGCACCCCCACTTCCCACACCAAGTCAGCCAGAATTCTGACGCATCAGCCGCTGGCACAGCCCCAGCCTTAAGAAGGCTGGGGAGATGGGCCAAGATGTAGCCTGAGGATCCTAGGCACCTGTCCCAGACCTGAACCCCAAACTCTGTTATGTGGCTTTGGTATGCCCCCCAGACCCTACCCTCTCTGCACTGTTTCCATGGGTGCTTGTTGAAGACCCTGACCAGTAGGGCAATGACCAGGCCTTCTTTGCTGGTGCCTCAGTTTTCCCCGATAGCAGGAGGCAGAAGCAGCCTGGCCTTAACCTTCTAGGAAGGGACCAACTTAGTGGAGGGCCTTGGGTAGGCGTGCATGTTTGATGGGTAGTAAAAATGGCGAAAGGCAGGAGTGGGCAGGTTGAATTTACGGAGAAGCAGAAATGAAGGACAACAACAGAGGCAGAGAGGGAGGAACATTCTCTGCCTCTCCCAGAGACCAGAAACTCCCAGAGTAGCCCAGCCAAGGGGTGACCAGCAGGCCACAATAAGGAAGGCCAGGTCAGTCCTAGACAGAGAATCGTCATGAGGCTTCTGGGACTGAATGGCACCTTTTTCAGCTGCTTTCACAGGGAGAGTGAGATTCAGGGATGAATCTAATCCCGGGTCAGGCACCTAGTTCAGAGAAGGTTTGCCATTGGCTCAGAGTCACACAGCAGCCCAGTGTGGCCTGGCAGAAGTAAATGGAGACACTGGGGAGAAAGGCATATCTGGACATAGGACACCTAGGGTGGCACCCTAACATGCCTCTGCCTCCATGTGTAACCTCAGGTCATGGTTTCTGTATTTGGGAAGCAAGAAGTCCTTTTCATCCAGAAGGACTGCGATCAAGGTGCTGAGTCACTGGGGACAGTGGGGAGGGGGCACGAACCTCTGAGAGTGGGGAGTGAGAGAGTCAGGACCCAGCTTGGAGTGGAGATAAAGCACAGGAAGGGGCTCAGGGCTGTGAATGAGGCTGGCCATGCTGCTGCCTGTGGGGAGTTGCAGGGTCACCATGCCCCATAGGAGGGATACCGAGCTCATGGATAGTTGTGGACAATCCTGAACAACTGGGGAACCCATGGCCCCTGAGTGGGAGACAGCTATGCTCCCAGGCTTCCCCACCCCAGTGCAGCCCAATCTGAGGCTGGCATACAGCTGCTGACAGTCCCCACTCCCTCCAGATACACAGATGAGCTGGGGTTGCAGATGGGGGCAGCAGGGGCAGTGACCAGAGAGATAGAGTAAGAGACACAGAACAAGGGGCACAAAGGCAGTGAGACAGGGCTGCTGGAGACATAAGAAATAGAAAAGCAGGACCAGAGAGAGATAGTGAGACAGACTCAGAGAGACCTGGGGGCCCAGACGATGCCCTAAGTGACAGAGACAGACAAGCAAAGAGAGAGACGCAAAGACGGAGACAAGAGGAGACAGAGAGCCCTAGCGAGATACAGGGAAAGAGGCAGAGACTTGGAGAGACAGAAACAATCCAGGGGCCGATCCCTACTCACATCCTGGAAGAGCGCGTGTCCAGCGGGCCTGGCGTCGGGGGCGGGCGCGGGGGGCCTTGGACGCTCCGGAGCAGGGGGCCGGAGAAGGCACACGGTGAGCAGCCCCGCGCACGCCATCGCGACGCCACTCGCTCGGCTCAGGATCCGTTGCGGTTCCGGGCTCTGGACGCCACCGTGCGGACTTGGGGGCGCCGGCGCGGATGCCGCAGGCCCCGCCCCCGCGGCTCCGCCCACTGACCGGACTGGCCATCCAGGCCCCCACCCTTTGGGTGCGGAATCTGGAGTGCCCATTCCCAAGACCATAATCCCCTGTGATCTTTTCCTGGACCTCCGTTTTTTTTCCTATTAGGAAAATGAGTGCTTTGTGTGAGCAAAAACTGCACAATTTAAAACTCCAGCAGCGTTGGTCATCACTTTTGTTATTGGAGCCTCCCGGCGGGTGGTCACCAGAATTAGAAATCACTCTTGGGTCAGCTTGGGAGCACTCCAGTCAGTAGCAGACAGACTCGAGGGGCTGCGCGTGCCCATGGGGGTTGGAAGAGGGCAGGTTCCCAGACCCTTATAAACATACACAGTAAGGACATCTTTTAGGTAAAAGCCAAAAGTGATCATTATCTCCATCTGCAGAACTGGAGCAATGTAGCCATCTCAGCGTAGTTGTAGAGACACAGAATAAATCCGTTGTTAGTTGCCATCTGTTGACCATAGTGATCCCAGGCGTGAAGAGTAGAACTGCTGTGTGACCTTAGGATGGCCGGTGCTTATCTTTGGATGAGTTTGAACCCGCCAGTCTGCTCTAGTGGCTGAGTGCTTAACTTTTGCACCCCCTAGGGACTCCTGCATTGAGTATACTTACAAGTAGAACAAGCTAAGAGAAAGCTCACCTAAGGGTTTGCCCAACAGGTCCTTGCAAAATTGACTCCAAGTTGCTTTCTTCCCCTTCCTTCCAGGTCTCTCGCATCCCCATCCTCTTAGCCTTCCCTGCTCCTATTCTAGTTCTTCTTCAATCCATCTTTCATACAGCAATTGAGGGAGTTTTTAACAATACCAAGAGTCTTCAAAAAAAAAACTCATGGAAAATTTCCGTGGACTTTTTGAAGCCTCTGATATAAAATAGGGTATGTATGACATTAGCATCTTAGGCTCAAGACCCTGAATTAAGTCCAAGACCCCATCCCTCCCCACTACAGGAGTTTCTCAGGTCTGCAGTGCCCTGCTCCCTCCAGTGCCTTAGTAAGGCTCCTCTTCCAGTTAACTCCTACTTGTCCTATAGCTCCTAGCTTAAGCAGCACCTCTTGCAGGAAGCCCTCCCTGATTTTCTCCTCCATCAGAACTTGAGAGAAAGTTACACTTGTCCCGGGAAGCTGAAAGTCCCTAACACTGAATAAGCCTATTGTAAATATTTGCTGCACATTCATGAATGGCCAGAACCTTCTGGAAGGAACATAGCCAATGGATGAGTGGCCTCTCAGGGACTGGGGGAAGGGAGTCTCCAAATTACTTTCTGCATTTGTGTGTAGCATTCATGACTTTCTAAAGCAACAGTTATTTTTTTGCTGGATCAATTTTTGAAGTCCACTCTCTTGGGCATAAATGAGACACAAATGAAATAAAATCAGGCAAGGGCAGGGAGAATAGAAGAAGGGGCGTTTTTCCCAGCTGCCTTGGCCTCCCAGTACATAGTTGCAAAATCCAACCCAAACACCATCAAAATATTTATTAAAACCAAAGCAAGAGGGAACAGAGCTGTTAGGAAGGCAAATCAAAGTGCAGATTGGGGGGTGGGGCACAGCAATAAGTGGGGAAGGGCCACAGAAGGGGGTTCTGCATCTGGGCTGGGGAGGCCCTCCACCCACCTCACTAGCCCACCTTGTTAGTGAAGGTCCCTATTACCGCTCCCATCTCACATCCATGTAGAGGGGTGGTCACTAAGCCCTACAGTGACCACCCCCCACCACTGCGGAAGGACCACCCCCCTTCATCCACCCACAGCTGTCAGTTAGTCTGTCTTCCTCCCTCACTTTCCCAATAAATAAATCGTTCAGGCCTCAGCTCCTTCGGGGTGGGGCAAAAGAACAGCTCAGGGACCCCTGTCCTCGCTCAGGGGTATAGGGAGTGGGGGCCCTGGCCCCACATTCCTCCTACCCTTTGCTGGTGCCCCGGGCTTGCCAAAGAGGCCTCCGTAAATAAATAATGCTCCATTAAAGCTTCGAGTCAGAAAAACCTTTTAAGACGACAGAAGTGCTCTTGCTGGCCTGCAAACCAAACTGGGTGAGGCTTCCCCGCCTAGCTTGGTCCGTGTGCAGACTGCAGGGGGCAAGTGGCCACCCAGGGCCTCATGAGGCCCTGGAGCAAGGAGACCAAAAGTGCAGTTAGAGCCCCCACCATGCACACACATGTGGACACAATGGGGTGCGTTTTCGGTGTACCCACCCCTGTGTTCACCTTCATTCCCCGGTACATGCACACACCCTCTCACACACCCTCTCACATAAATGTGCTTACCTGGCATTGGTGCCAGAGGTACACACTACACTCACCCATGTACACATGTGTTGGGTGCATGCATGTACGCACCACAAACACAGGATCCACTCCTTCTGGCTTACTTATAGCCTCTTGGTAGCAGCCAGACTCCAGAGCTAGAAGCTTCTGGATAGAGGAAACCCAATAACCAAACCAAACAAAAAACAAACCAAACCTACCGCTGTCAAAGTCGATTCCGACTCATAGTGACCTTACAAGACAATAGAACTGCCCACAGGATTCCCAAGGCAGTAAATCTTTAAGAAAGCAGACTGCCACATCTTTCTCCCGCAAAGCAACCGGTGGGTTGAAACCACCTACCAGTTCATGGCCAAGCGCTTTAACCCCTGTGCCACCAGAGCGCTGGAGCTAGGGGAAGGTGATATAAATTAAATGTTTCCAATTCGGCTGGAGGATGGCCAGGGGCAAAGGGCTCCGGGGCTGCAGAGATAGAGTGGGTACCATGGGAGGCCCTGGCCTCCCTGAGCCCCATCAAAAATCCAGGGGGGTGAGGTCCCCAAAGTCACAGTCAAAGAGGTCTCTGATGCCCTGGCCCTCGAGGCTAAACTGGTAATCAGGAGCCTCATGAGGAGGGGACAGGTTGATGAACTCCTCAGGAAGGAGGCTGGAGAAGTCCTCTCGCACTTGTTCCAAGAGCGAGTCAGCTGCCACCAGCGGGGACAGGCGGTTCTCATCCACAGGGGCCCGTAGGCCACCCATCCGGGGCAGCAGTGGTTCTGGAGAGACAGGAGGGCATCACAGCTGGAGAATACCCTCAAGGAAGACAGAAGGAGCCACCATGCCTGCCCACCCACCCATCCAAGAGGGGGGGCCCTTCACTCACCTTGCTCCAGACTGAGCAGTGGCTGGTCAGGTTCTGTGGCAGAGGGGGAGGAAGGAGGTGACGGCGGTGATACTGTGGTGGCAGGAACAGCCACTGTGTCCTCCTCGATAAGAGAAGCCATCTCCTGGGTTGGGGTCTTTCCAGGGCTGGTCCCATCTGAGCTCTCCTCGGGGCATAGGAAAACATCGATGGGGCCTTGTTTGCTCTTAAGGTAGATCTGAAAGGTCTTGGTGGGAAAAAGCAGGCAGGATAAACTGAGGCTCGGTTGGCCACTAGCCCAGCCTGTCCCGAACAGGCCTGAAGTGTGCCAGCCTTACCTGCGAGGAGTCCGAGGCTTGGAGTTGGGTCTCAGGGGGGGCTTTGATCACCATGACCATTTGCTCCGCAGGATCGGCAATGCTGCGCAGGTCCTGGCAGGTCACGTAGGCCAGGGTTGGTGGAGTCAAGGATATGTATGACCTTTGTGCTCTGGGGTCCACCCACCCCAGGACCTGGCACAGAGACCCTACCTTACGGCTTGAGTCTCAGTTTCCACATATATACACCAAAATCATCCTACCTGTCTAAGCACAAGGTAGGGACCCTAGCTACCATGTAAATATTTAACCATCTTCAACCTAGTGCTGGGAATTTATCTTGACCTATGATCTTAGTTTCAATTCGCTGTTGTATTGAAAATTTATAAATGCAATTTGAACATCAACTAGAAAAAAAGTCTGTTTTAATAAAGCGCTTATATTGGTGAATAAAAGACAAAAACTAATGTCTCTAAACTTGAAGCTACAACTAAACGTTGACTTAATGTATTAAATAAATGTTCAGTATTGTTGGTACTATAAGTCTCCTTGGGTGGCACAAATAGTTAAGTGCCGGACTATCAATCCAGAAGTTGGTGGTTCAAACCTGTTCAGGGACAGAGGCCTGGCATTTTGCTTTGGAAGGCCAGTGGTGAAAGCCCTATGGAGCCATTCTGCTCTGCATATGGGAGGCCACTATGAGCTGGAGTCAATGAGAACAATTGCTGGTATTAGCTTTTCTTGCTTTAATCATTTCAGAACTGGATATTATTATCTCCTGTTTACAGACGAAGCTGAGGCCCAGACAGGCAAAATCATTTAACCTGCGTCACACCATGATTAAATGGCCGAGCCATGACTTGGCTCCAAAGTCAGAACCCTCTGTTGGATCCGTGCCCCAGGAGGCCTCTCCAGGCCCATCGAGGTGGGCCCCCACCTGCCGGTCCTGTTCTCCGTGCTCTCCAGCCCAAGGATATCGCTGGCTGTCAGTGTCTGCAGCAAGGAGCTGCAGCTGTGTGGTACAAGCATGGATCAACTGATCCAGCTGCTGCTCGTTCTCCTCCAGGTGCCGGAGGTCCTGGCTCAGTGCTTCAAGTTGCCTGCTGGTGCCCCCAGATGTTTGGCTGCCCCTGCAGGGAGCCCACAGGGAGGATTAGCAGCTCCTGATCCCTCTGCCTAGAGCCCTGAATCAGCTGCTGCCACTGTTGCTACCACTACCACCGTTCTATGAGTCCCAGGTAAGCCCTTGCCCCACTCTGGGTCCAAGTCAGAATGGCCTAGGCTTAAATCTTGGCCTGAATGCCTGGGAGCATCCACATGTTGCCCACAGGAGGCTGGATAAGAAAAGGAGAACACAGATGCTATGGAATACTATGCAACTGTTACAAAGGACAAGCATCTGCAAGACAGCTTGCCGAGTGACAGCAATGCTGCAGAATGAAGGATCTACCAAGTGAACAAGCAGATGAGAAAGAAGCACAGAATGGCTGAGGGGTGGGAGGAAAATCAAACAGGAATCCAGAAGAAGGAAACAACTATGTTAGATAAACCTTACTAAGCACTAGAAGCCAAGTGGACACCAGGCATTATGGAGGGTTGGCAAGTCTGAGAAGGGACACAGGAACTTTCTAGGGGTTCTGGAAATATTCCATCTTGATCCAGATGGTGGTTACCAAGGTACCCCCGCAAAATGTAAAAGTGCACTGAGTGAGCTCTTTAGGCAGTTGGCATGCAGAGGCCTGTGCCCACCCTCCTGGTCAGCTGGTACCTACAGCCACTGGATGTGGTTCTTCGACTTCTTGGAGATGAGATGGATGCCCTCAAGGACATTGGTGATGTCATAGATGCGTCGCTTCTGCACCTTCAGTTCTTCAGCTGCCCAGTTCAGGTCGACAACACCATCAGCTGAGCGGTTCAGCAGGTCTAGGAAGCGTTTGGTGGTCAGATTCAGTGATGTCTCATAGCGCGACTTCTCCCCCGGAGATTTCACACCTGGAGGTGGTAGTGGTGGTAAGGAAAAGCAGGGTGATTCCTCTCTCACCCCTGCCCCCAGCCAGGTTGCCTCAGGCAATGCAGAGCAGAAGGATGATGCGGGACAGGTGGCTTCTTCCCCTTGGCCAGACCAAGCTGCTGCCAACCACAGCATTCCTCTCTGGGTCTGGGTACTTCTAACCCTCTAGGACCCTGGGCAAACCATGCCAGGTGTCCACTTCAGCTCTCTTCCTGGGCTCAAGCCCAGCAGACCGGTTGAGTCTGTAAGTATGTTTGTCCATACCCCCGACCTGGGCCTACCCACTGGGGCCTGCTCCAACCCAAGCTTAATGGATACCTTTCCCTGGGTGGCGGCCCCTGCCCCGGCCTGTCCCACTGCTCTCGGCCAGGTACTGATGGTCAGTTTCCAGGTCCAGCCTCCGCTTCACCTATAGCAAAACAATGGAAGATGCAACCACAAGAAGAGTCCACAAGAGTTGGCTGGTGCCCCTGAGCTGCCCTGCCTCAGTTCTTCTACCAGGATGCTAAATGTGGGACAGGGAGGTCCAAGGGGATATAGCCTGGGAGCCTCAACCATACCTCACAAGATAGAACACTCAACTAGAAGTGCAAGACCAGGTTCTACAACTATCTTACCGGGGGCCTGTGGTGATTTAAAAATGTACTTACAAATCCTTTTGATTCTCCTGCCTTAAACAGATGGAGACCAATTCTTCTCCCTTTAAATATGGACCAGACTTAATAAAAACTTGCTTTCAGTGAATGAATGTGGTAAGACTAGGCTATAGGGGGCTCTGGAGTTTCCTCCTTGTTCCCTATGTTGGATCTCTCACTAGGGAGGAAAGTCAGCTGCCATGTTGTAACACACAGCCCAGAGAAGAGGCTCCTGAATTCCTGACCTCAGTCACTAGGTGCTGTATTTGTTGTTGAAGTTACTGAATCTGCTCAGCAAATACTTTGTATTCATTATTTACTTCAGTAAGGATTACACCTCAACATAAAGACAACAAAACCTTCTCACAACTAGACCAATAAACATCATAATAAATGGAGAAAACACAAATTGTCAAGGATTTCATTTTACTTGGGTCCACAATCAATATGTAAGGAAGCAGCAATCAAAAAAACACGTGACATATAGTGTAGTACGCAAATCTACTGCAAAAGACCTCTTCAAAGTGTTACAAAGCAAAGATGTCACTTTGAGGGCTAAGGCACGCCTGACCCAAACCATGGTATTTTCACTTGCTTCATATGCATGTGAAAGCTGGACAATGAGAGGAAAACCAAGGAATTGATGTTTCTGAATTATGGAATTGATGAAGAATACTGAGCATACCACAGACTGCTGGAAGAATGCACAAATCTATTCTGGAAGAAGTACAACCACAATGCTCCTTAGAAAAGGGGGTAACGAGACTTTATCTCCTCAAGTACTTTGGACATGGGATCATTCATTCCCTGAAGAACATTGTGTTTGGTAAAATTGAGGGCAAGTCATAAAGAGGAAAATTCTTATCCAGATGGATTGACACAGTGGCTGCAACAATGTGCTCAAACATACCAAGGACCGGGCAGTGCATGAGCCAGAGCCAACACGATGGCACCTAACAACAGCCCAACCACCTGGGGGGAGGGTTCCAGAGGTTTCAGCCTCTAGTGGGCTAGAGGTTTTGATGAGGGAACTGATTGAACAGCACTAACAAGAGTATACAACACTGGGTCTATTTTACAAGCAAGGCAATGGAAGCCCAGAGAGGCTCAGGGATTCCCACCCAGAACTGTATAATGAAGAGCCCAAGCTCTTAATTCCTACGTCTTCTGACCTAGTTTATACATACAAGGATCAAGATTGTCCTACAAGTCCCACAGGCATCACAAAAGTGCCCTGACTCAAATCAGTCTTAACCCTCCCTTCCACAATCCACAGGATTTCCAGAGCCAGAACCATGGCCCAGCCCTACCCACCACCCTTATCACATCCAGTTACCAGGAGAGCTACACCACACCTCCCACTTGGACCACTCCACAGTCTCCCCTCCAGTGGTCCCACTGCCACCATCTGGCCCCCTCCACTGCAGCTCGTCTTTGTCCTAAAACCCAATTCTTCCCACGTCATTGCCCCTAATTAAGGTCTTCCATTGGCCTTCTGCTCTCACCTCACCTCTAAGGATAGAAATTTTACTGGTCACTAAAGTCTTTCTGATCCTGTAACAGAGATGCCACCACTTATCTCTCAAACCCAACCTTCCCCCACATTCTCTATGAATTATTGCAGACATGCGGTTCACCCATAAGCCATTTCTGTACCCAGTGTCTGGCAGAGAAGCCTGGGCATCAACAAATGCTTGCTGAATGAAGGTCCCCACAGGTTGGTAGTCCATGACCTTCATGATGTGCTCAGGCATCCTGGAGAATACAAGACGAAGTGCTCAGTGCCTTCTGTCTGCTGAGCTTAGTAATTTTCTCAGCAAACCCTCGGACAACCTCTGGAGCCCCTGAGTGGTTGTGCTGCTGTTGTTAGGTATTGTCGAGTCAGTTCTGACTCACAGCAGCCCTACGTACAACAGGACAAACACCGCCCAGTCGTGCACCATCCTCACAACCCTTGCTGGGGTTAAGCCCACTGTTGCAGCTAATGTGTCAAACCAGCTACCGAGGGCTTTCTTATTTTTTTGCAGACTCTCTATTTTACCAAGCATGATATCCTTCTCCAGGGACTGGTCCCTCCTGATAGCATGTGCAAAGTATGCCAGTCTAGCTTCTAAGGAGCATTCTGACTGTATTCTTCCAAGACAGTTGTTCATTCTTCTGGTGGTCCAATATTCGTCATCTACACCGTAATTCAAAGTATCAGTTCTTCTTCAGTCTTCTGTTCTGGGTTAACTGAAAGGTTGGCAATTTAAGTCTCTCCAGAGACCCCTCAGAAGGAAGTCCTACAATCTACTCTGACGAACTTAGTCAGTGAAAACCCTAGGAAACCCAGTTCTACTCAGACACACACGGAGCCGTCCTGAGTCATGAAAACCTCCACTTCCAGAGGAACCTGCAATGCAAGGGAAGCCACGAAGCCAATGAGAGGTGGAGACACGACCAACTCTGACAGGATGACACAGAGCCCACATCTATACCCATGTCCTGCCTCCCCAGAGCCCAGGCCAAATGTTGGGACAACCAAAGTTTACCCCATCCAGTATGAATCCAAGCATGCTCCTAACAACTCTTCTCCCTGGTACCCAGGCTTTTGCCCATCCAGATGCCACACAAGAGCATAGGCAGATGTTTCTCTCTAGAAAAACCTGGTACAGAGGCCCTGATATGGAAGACAAAGATACTCAATGGTGAAAAACCTCAGCAACCTACCCATAGGAGAAGGCCACAGAAATTGTGATTTGTTCAGCCCCTGAAATACCATGCAGTGGTCACAACGGTCCAAAGCAAATCAACAGACTCTCTAATTTGTTGTTGTTAAGTGCCACCAAGTTGATTCTGACCCACAGCGACCCTGTATAGGGTTTCCAAGGAGCAGCTGGTGAGCTTGAACCACCAACCTTACAGTTCAAACAGCTTTGCAGTCTAGCGCATTAACCCACAGCACCACATCATGACTCCTCTAATGTGTTTGCTTGCAAGTAATGTCTTAGACAAACACATTTGTCATATTGCCATGCATTTATATGATCTTTTTGGTACTGAAACAATACATATACAATAGAAAACTCTCTTTCTCTGGACTCACTGTCGACTAATTATACACCAAACCATTTCAAATGTTACCTCTGCAGAGGTGGCTGATCTATACAGTGTGAATGATAAAATGTTCGAACAAGGAAATAAAGGTGAAAAGATGAAATGAAATTTTCTCTAAAGTTTTAGAAAATGAAAGCTAACTCTCATCATTACAAAAAGCAAGAACAGGCTTAGGAAAAGAAAACAACCAAAAGACCGCATATATTTTTAGTGGATGAGCTCGGATCTTACCCCTTTGAACTTTGTATTTCTTTAACTCTTAAGTTTTCTAAAGTTCTATAATCAAAGAAACTTTTTTTTTTTTTTAATGGCCACAACAAGGTGAGGATGGATAGGAAAGGCCAGGAGAAATGGCTGAATTGCAGTCCTGGTGGCACTGTGGGTTAGGAGTAGGTCAACGGTTCAAACCTAGCAGCCACTTCACGGGAGAAAGCTGAGGCTATCTGCTTTCTTAAAGATTTACAAACTTGTAACTCTGGGAGCATAGTGGTTACGAATCGGGCTGCAAACCTTAAAGGTCAGCAGTTTGAAACTACCAGCTGTTCCACGGGAGAAAGATGAAGCTTTCTGCTCCCGGAAAGATTTACAGCCTCGGAAACCCTGTACAGAGTCGCTATGAGTCGGAACCAACTCCACGGCACATAACAACAACAACAAATCCTATACAGGGTTGCTATGAGTTGCAGTGCTCAAGAGTAGTGGGTTTTTATGCAATTATTAAGTGCCGTTGAGTCAATTCCGACCCATAGCGACCCTGTATAGAGTTTCCAAGTGAATTTGAACCACCGACCTTGCAGTTCAAATGGCTTTGCAGTCTGATGCATTAGCCCACAGTGCCACACCAGGACTCCTTATGTACAACAGGTGCTCAATAAATATGAGTGCAGAAGGTGAGCTTGATTCAGGGACTGCCCCAATAAATGCCAGTGCAGAGGGTAGGTGAGGGCACATGTGCCCATCAGTGTATGAGGCGAGGATGCTGGAGGGCAACAGCTGGACCTCCATTTCTCCACTTCGGTTTCAGAATGGTGCCAACTCCAACCCCATTACAAAAATGCCCACTGGCCCTTAAGCACCCAAGGGCAGGGGTTCCTTACTTGCCTGCACCTAGCATCTCATGGATGCTCACTAACTCACCAGCTGTTGAATGAATGGACTACTCAGACCCTCTAATGGGAAGGTGAGTATCTGTCCTTCTCCCAGTCCTTAGCAGTTACTCAGGGCCCTGAAGCCCCCAACCTCTGCTCTGTCTCTGGAGCCCTGGGCCTGCTGAGTGCTTGTCAGCTACATGGAAAACCCATTGTCCAGGCCCTAAGCTGGTTCCCTCACAGTCAGACCAATCCTGGCCAGCAATCACCCCTCCCATTCACTCAGCAGGAGGCAGGGTCCTTAATAGCTCCCAAGGCTTTAGTCAACCTCTATTAACATTTCCAAGACATCCCAGCTTGAACTGGAGAGTCCACCTTCTCACCACTTATACTAGCTATCATCTCTGTACCTCAATTTCCCCATCTGTAAAAGGGGGCGATTGTTGAGAGGGTTAAATGGGTTAATTTGGATAAAGGGCTTGGCACAGTGCCCTATACACAAAACACTCTCCCAACAATAGTGGCTGCTATTGTTATTATTATTAGCATCTTGGTGATTCCGGAAGGAAGGCAGCACTGGGCATAGGGCCAAGGGGGTTGGGGAGCTTTCTGGGGATGCTGCAGGGACGACCAGCTGCCACCCACGTTCCCACTGGCAGTTGGGCAGCTTCCACCTTCTTGCCCAAGGCCCTGCCTCACCCCTCCCGCTTGCTCTATGCCCCCAACGGAGACCCCTGCCTGCCTGTGTCCCATCTTCACCTACAGGCTGTGCCAGTTAAACTGGTCTCCACGCCTTGTCCCGAGGCCTACAGCCAATCCTTTAGGCCTCCACTCTTCTCTCCCACTATAATTAAGCTGTAGCCTCTGGGCCCTCAGTCTGAACTGGTCTTGACCCTCAGTTGCTCAGGCTCAGGAAGCCCTTATCAGATGATCTCCCTGAGATGTTTTCTCTCCCCTGGCACTGGGGGTCTTGCCTCCAGCTCCCAGAAGCCCAGCCCACCCAGGTCTTCCACAGGGGCCTGCCTGATTAATGAGATTCTATGGCAACCAAGGCCCGGGAGGGTGGCAGATGGAAGGACAGGCAGAGGGAGGGGATCAGCAGCTGGCCCAGGCATCTTGCCCCACCCCTGCAGAGAAGGCCTCCCAGCCAGGCGGCCTGTCCCCAGGGGCCTGGAGGGCCAGGCCTGCACCTGGCAGTACAGCGTGCAGGCAGGAAATAGGGTCTCTTCAATAGCTTTCCAACAGTCCAGGGCTCAGGACCATCTCCACCACCAACCCCTACACAGCCCCAAATTCCAGTCGGGAGCCAGCAGGCCGTGGTTCAAATCCCAGCCCTTCAATGACCAGAGACAAGTCCCTTCCCCTCTTTGGGCCTCAGTTCCTCTTCTGTTAGATGGGCACAGTGACAACACGAAGCTCACAAAGTGATTGTGAGTTGCGCTTGAAGTGGGCCAAGGGCTCAGCCAAAGTGCCGGTTGAATCCACGTGGGCCACTATTATCCCAGAGTCCAACCTGGTGGCTGACCCAAGTGGCTATGGCGAGGAAGCGGAGGCCCGGAGCCTAAAGGAGCACACAAGGGCTGGCCCAGGGTCACCCAGCACCCCGGGGAGGGGCCTGGAGGCCCAACCCAGGCTCTGTACCGCCCAGAGCGGGCGCCTCAATCCACCCCTCCCCGGGGCCTCCCAGCCGCCGGACCCAACATTGAGCCCCGCCCGTGTCGGTGCGGGGAGACCAGGCAATGCGCTGGGCCCGGTGTCCCTGGGGTCAGTACCGGAGGACGGCCGAGCGCTGGGCGCGGAGCGCTGGGTGAGGGTCGGGGCGCCTGCGGTGTAGCGAAGAGCAGCAGGTCGGCATCATTGGGTCCAGTGGAGGGCGCAGCAGGGGCTGGCGGGGCGCTGGCGTCCTGCGCTGTGGAGATGATGACGATCTGCGAGGAGTCGAGCAGCCGCAGCGCGCCCGCCCCGAGCAGGGCCTCCAGCGCCGGCGCGCATGGGCCGCCCGCGGGAGCCACGGCCATGGCGCTCACGGCCCGTGCGGCCCGGGTGGCAGGCGGCGGCGCGGGCCCATGGTGGCGGGCCGTGGTGAGGGCTCGATCCGTCTCCGGATCCCACTCCGCCCCCGGCCGCCGCTGCCTGCAAAGTCCCAGCCACTTTTACGCGCCAAATCCTTTTTGCCGCGAAAGAGCCACGAGCCGCACAGCACCGTCACCATTGGCTGTCTGGGTTGTGACGGAAGAGGAAACAACAACATCCATTGGCTGCGGTGCGCCGGACCGGTGGCGGGGGGCGGGACGGGGAGGCAGTGTGGTGCAGCGCAGCCAATTGCAGGATGGGGCGCGCGCAGGCTTTGTCAGGGCGGTGCCAAGAGTGTGCACACTCCCCGCCCCCAGGCCAGACAGGCACAGTCCTAGAAGTGATAGCCCCACCCCCGTTCCACACACCCCATCCTGGAGATGTCTCCATAAGACCTTTACATCTGAGTCTCCCTTCTAAGGTCACTTACCCAAATCTCCAGGTCTGCAGCCCCTACAAGACCTCAGACCCACAGACCAGGCCACCAGAAACTGTCCTTTCTGAATCCTCAGGCCAACCTCCTAAACCCCAGCCACATCTGACTGTCAGCGTGCCAGTTACTTTCAAATCCCACTCCTCTCACTTAGACGACCAGCAGAAGGGATGTTTGGCCTAATTCAACTGGAATCCCTTATGCTTGAACTCATTCATTCACTCACTTATTCAACAAATGTTTTGAGAGCCTGTTCTGTGTCCATCTCTAGGTCAGACCTCGCCTCCAGGAGGAGCGGAACAGAGAGGCAACAAATGTTTACGATTAGGAATTTCCAGCATTAAAGTAGTTCCGCTATTGTTGCGTTGTTGTTAGCTGCCGTTAAATTGGAAGACTGTGGGTCCTGTGCCGTCTCCATAATCTGCTGGAGATCATATTGTTGTGATCCATAAGGTTTTCATTGACTGATTTTCAGAAGTCAATTGCTAGGCCCTTCTTCCTAGTCAGTCTTAATCTGTAAGCGCTACTGAAATCTGTCCAACATCGTAGCAACACGCGTTTCCACTGGCAAACGGCTAGAGGCTGTGAGTGAACTGCAGTGGCTGGTAATCAAACCCCAGTCTCCCATGTAAAAGGTCAAACTCCACCTTAGACCTCACCAGTGGAAGGAAGAGGGGGTGGGGAAGGAGAAACAGACTGAGCATGAAAAGAGGTTTAATTCTGAGACCTTGACAGCGCTTCATTGCTCAGACCAGCTGATTTGACCAACATTGCCCTCTCCTCCCGAGCTCTGGTAGCGTAGTGGTTACGAATCGGGCTGCTGACCTCACAGTCAGCAGTTGGAAACTACCAGCTGTTCCGCGGGAGAAAGATGAGGCTTTCTGCACCCGTAAAGATTAACAGCCTTGGAAACCCTGTGCAGGATCACTATGAGTCGGAACCGACTCCATGGCACGTAACAACAACAACTGTGCCAGTACTTAGGATAGACATGTGCAAGACCTGTTGTTGTTAAGTATGGGTCAAGTGGTTTCTGGCCCATAGCTACTCTGTATAGGGTTTCCGAGGAGCAGCTGGTGAGCTAGAACCGCAGACCTTGCAGTTCAAATGGCTTTGCAGTCTGGTGCATTAACCCACATGAGACCTGTTAACAGCCACAAATTTGTGTGCTTTGGATGGGGGTGACCCACAATAATAAAGCAGCTTAGACATAAACAAGATCCTGAACTTACTCTAAATCATTACTTTCTCTAGGAAACCCTTCAGAGTTGGAGTTACTCACTTCCTCTATTACACGATTGTAATGGGCATGGGGCTGCTGTTGGATCTCCTCTTACCTGCCTCCACCCTCCAATCTTCACCAAATCTGATATCAACCATCCTTTCAAAAGGACTCTACTCAACTGGGCTTGAGAATGCATTGCAATTGCCACACAGAACTCAGCCAACTATACTTACAGTTAGGGGATTTATGAGAGAAGTTAACAGGTTACAATTCAGGATTAGAAATGTTCAGGGCATAGTTGATTCAGTCAGGACAGCCTCTGCCCAGCTAGGCTCACAGGCAGGCTTCTCTCTGGTCCTTGATCTCTCAGCCACCAGCCCCTAGACCTCTGCCCTGCTCCAGCAACTATACCAAGCTCTTTTGGTGGTGGTGTTGGTGATGTGCCGTGGAGTCGGTTCCAACTCATAGCGACCCTGTACAGGATTTCCAAGGCTGTAAATCTTTATGGGAGCAGAAAGCCTCATCTGTCTCCTGTGGAACAGCTGGTAGTTTCTCGAACGGCTGACCTTGTGGTTCGCAGTCCGATTTGTAACCACTACGCTACCAGAGCTCCTTAAGCTCTTTTAGCATGACTGAAAAGTTTCTCCAAAAGGAAACTCCACTCTACTATAAGCCTCAGCTTGAAGGTGTATAGCTCTAAATCTGGAAGTCAACAAACGTAGCACCCCAGTTATATGCCTGGAGGCACCCCACTCCACAAGTGAGTCTGCTGCTCAGAGGCACTCAGGTTTATTTGTTCCTTGGGCCACGAAGCCCACTGCTCTGTCTTATGCTCTGGATCTTGTTTCTGCTGGTACCACTCATCTGGGTCCTCAGCTGTCTCCAGGGTCCAGGAAGTTCAATGTTAAGGGATCTCCATGCCCAAAGAACACTCTCCACTCTTGGAGCTTCTTCTTTGAAGGTAGTGAGATTCCTCCTTCCTGAGATGATTAATTTAAAAACCAGCAGGACAGCTAAATTGAACAATCACATCATTGGATTTCCAAGTTTTTACAATCATAATTAGCCCTGTTAACAATTATTCACAACTGAATCATATCATCCTATCAGTATCTTCTCCCATTTTCTTTTATCTATACCCATCAAGGAAAAAAAAAAAAGAAAAGTTGTTTGGTGGGAGTTATGAAGACTATGGGTAGAGAAACCATATGAAATTATTCACTGCAGGGCACCACCTAGCTCGGCTAGCCACTGGGCTTTTCATACTTGAAGGATTAACTTTCCCAAATAATTTTAACTAAGCAATCCTCACCACTGTACCAATAAAACAACATTCTTATCAACGGAGAAAAGATTGAAGTTGTCAAGGACTTCATTCTTCTTGGATCAACTATCAACACTCACGAAAGCAGCAGTCAAGAAATCAGACGATGTACTGCATTAGGCAAATCTGCTGCACAAGACCTTTTGAAAGTGTTGAAGAGCAAAGATGTCAGCTTGAGGACTAAGGTGCTCCTGACCCAAGCCATGGTATTCTCGATAACCTCATATGCATGCAAAAGTTGGACAGTAAATAAAGAGGATAGTAGAAGAAGAATGGGTGCATATGAATTATGGTGTTGGAGGAGAATATTGAAAGTACCATGGGCTGCCAAAAGAACAAACAGATCCATATTGGAAGAAGTGCTGCCAGAGTGCTCCTTGGAGGCCAGGATGGCCAGACTTTGTCTCTCATACTTCTGACATATTGTCAAGAGGGACCAGTCACTGAATAAAGTATCATGTTTGGTAAGGTGGAGGGTCAGAGAAAAAGAGGAAGACCCTCAGTGAGATGGATTGCCAAAGTGGCAGCATCAATGGACTCAAGCGTGGCAACAATTGAAAGGTTGGCCCAGGACCAGACAGTGTTTTGTTCTGTTGTGCATAGGATCGCTATGAGTCCACACCAAAACAACAAGTACATTCATGAAAGCTTATACAGAAGTCCTTCATGCCTTTATCTACACTCCTGAGTTAGATATCCAATTTCTAAATTGCCCATCCCTATCAACCCAGTGGAGTCCTGGTATGGTGCTGTAGGATAAGCACTGGACTACTAACCAAAAGATTGGTAGTTCAAACTCATCAGCCACTCCTTGGAAACCCTATACAGGGTTGCTATGAATTGGAACCGACTCAGGGGCACTTAACAACAAGAGATTAACTCAGTACTCTGAGGAAACAAGCATGTTCTCTTATGTGAAGAATCTTCCTTCTGGTTGGAACTTTGAGCACCTGTATCCACAATCAAAGTCCATTCCACAAAATCAAACATCACTCTTTTCATTTAGTCAGGTTCTGATCAATTCAGCCCTAGCCATCTAATTAGGTAGAATGGGTACCAGCTGCAAACTTGGGAGTCCACACACACTTCCCTGCACTTCAGACAAGCTGGTCCCCTTTCGCTCTTGTTCTCTCTCAGCCCTAGCCTCCATGGGCTAGGTTGGTACCCACAGGCTCAGGAGGCCACACAGCTCACTAAACTTCAGTCCAATCAGCCCTTCCTCTCCTCTCTCTGCATTTCCCCCACATCTATTCATAGCAAATGGCACCAATGAGCAGAGCAGACTGTCTGCTCACTGGGTCCCTTTAACCTTCAGTCCTAGAATAAGCTTTTCTCTGATGGGCACAGACTTTTCTGCTTCAATGAAAGCTCAAAAGCTCAAAATAATAAATCATGATTTTTTAAAAACAATCACCCCCCCCACACACCGCAGGTCTTTCCTTTAAAGGTAGATTTCCTGTTTACTCAGCAGTTCTTAGTGTGTCTGCATATCTTTTCAGGTTTTCTACTTATGCTCCAATAGTCTATACACAAGGAGCTCTGGTAGATTAGTGGTTACAAACTGGGCTGTTAACTTCAAGGTCAGCAGTTCGAAACTACCAGTCATTCCATGGGAGAAAGATGAGGCTTTCTGCTCCTGTAAAGATGTACAGCCTGGGAAAGCCTGTGAAGAGTCGCTATTAGAACTGACTGGACTTGATGACCACCCCCACCCCCCTATACACAGGCTACTGGCTTTAAATAGAACTTGTTCTTTCAGGGCAACTCGTATTCCCATTTTAAGCTTATCTAATCAAGTATCTGTGGCACTTAACAACAAGACAATTAAGTATAGGCTGAAGGCAGGCTTACAAGTTCTGATTTAATCACATATATATGCCTATTTTACAATACTAGGTTGTAGAAAAAGGAACTCTGATAGCGTAGTGGTTACCAATAGGGCTGCTAATCTCATGGTCAGCAATTCGAAACTACCAGCTGTTACATGGGAGAAAGACGAGGCTTTCTGCTCCCATAAAGATTTACAGCCTCAGAAACCCTATGCAGGGTCGCTGTGAGTCAGAACCACCACCACTAGCAGCAGGTTGGAGAAACCAGTACTCATAGTATAGTCAGATAAACACATAACCCATCCCTAGACTAGCCCTAATTCATATATATATCTGGCTTTGGACCTCTTGCTGGAAGGGTGGATCAAGTAGACCCTAGCCCCTCTATCAGTCATCTTGTTTAACCATCCTGGTTTTTGCTTCAGGTGACTCTGAAGCTAGGTACCCAGACTTAAGGGCGCCTTGCGTGAAGCTATATAAGAAAATTACACATAAAGAAAATAAGGTCCACATAAACAAGCCTGTTCCTCCCAATAGAGGCCCCTTGGCGTTTCTCCTTGAAAAGAGGTCTCTCAACATTCCAGACTGTTACTGGGTCCAAAGACTGTAGTAACAGCTAACTGATAAGGGAAGACCCTGCCCTGTTTTCCCTGTTAGCCTTCCTGTCACAGACACTCCTCAAGTCATATCCCCGGAGTCAGTTCCAGCCTGATTAGAGATCATGTGTCACAAGGACCCCAGAACATTAAAACTCAAGCCAAGGAACAAAAGTTCACCAGCACTACATCATTAGAGTCAAGTCACTTCAACCCACTTTAGAAGTGAGGAGTCTGACAGTAACTTGCAGGTCCTAACTCTACCTCTCTTGAATAATGCATGTTATCTAAAGCTTAAAAACTCCCTGAATCCTTTGGCCAGGGAGCTAGCCTTTTTTTTTTTTTTTAAGGTTTTTATTGTGGATTGAGTGAAAGTTTACAGGGCAGATCATCAATTGTACATTCAACAAATCATATGCCTTGTTTCATTACAGTGATTATAATCCCCTCCATGTACCATCAGTTAACAGTATTTCTCTCTATTCACTTTAGCTCTTTTTTTTTAAACACTCAGGCATATATATATAATTTATACCACCAAAGGGCACATTCTGCAAGTCTGCCTCCTGACTGCCAGCACTCATTCCTTCTCTTCCGATGAATCCAGCTGCTCCCCCTCTCCATGTCTCCATCTCTGTCTGGATAAGGTGGGAACTAGCCTTTTGAGCGTGATCTCCTTGTCTCCTTATTTTTACAAGTAATAAAATCTTGTTACTGCCCAATGATCTGCTTTGGTGTTATTCTTAATCCATTGATGGGTGGAAATTCCCATTGAGTTCCCACATCTTAAACTAGGGAAATTGAGTCTGGTAAGAACTCCAGTAGCAATTTTCCTCTCCTCAGTTGCAGCATTATATTTCTTACATTCCTTCAGCCATCTAAGTAACCATCTAAGGATCCAGTTTAACTTCCCATGTCCCTACCTTCTTTCTCTTAAGCTCATGCTTCTGTGAGTCTGGAGCCCTTGCAACAAATTCCACTTCTGACACCAACTACAAAAAGGACATGAAGGTAGGGTCTGATCTCCTCTGACTTTACAAGTGGGTAAGAGGAGAATCCCCATCAGCATCAGCCAAGGTTGATTTCTATAAGGCTGAGGTTAGACATGCCTCTACCTTCCAAGCTTCTCTACCAAATCTGACACCAACTATCCTTCCCAAAGCACTCTCTATTTAGCTGGGTTTGATAATTCATTGCAATAGCCACATAAAAATTGGACACCAGGCTCACAGTTATTAGAAATTTAAAAGGTTACAATTCAGGGTTAGAAATGTTCAGGGAACCGTTCTTGCAGCCTCTTTCCAGGCTGCATGATCACAGACAGGCCTCGCTTTGGTCCTTGGATGTGACTACAAAGCCCTTTTTACACTGCTGATAAATCCCCAAAGGGCACTCCATTTTGTTATAAACCTCAGCTTGCAGGTGCTCAGCTTTAGCTCTGGAAGTCAGCAAACCTAGTTCCCCATTTATGTGTCTGGAAGTGAATCACCTGCAAGGCACTCAGCTTTTACTTGCTCCATGGACCAGGAAGCCCACTGCTCTGTCTTGTGTACTGGCTCTTGGTTCTGCCGGTACCACTCCTTTGGCGTCACAGCTGTCTCCTGGTTGAGGAGGTTCAATGTGCAGGAGCTCAGAGTCCAAAGAACACACTGCCCTCTTCTTCCTTGATGATAGATTCTCCTCCTGCTTCTGAGATGATTAATTTAAAATTCAGAAGGATGTCAAAAATGACCCCTGATGACTTAGTGGGTTACATGTTGGGCTGCTAACCACAAGGTCAGCAGTTCAAATCTGCCAAGCACTCTGCAGGAGAAAAAGGAGGTTTTCTGTTCCCATAAAGATTTACAGCCTTGGAAACCTTATACAGGGTCACTATGAGTAGGAATCAATTGGATAGCACAGTAAGCTACCCAGGGTGTCAAAACTGACCAATCCTCTCATTGGATCTCCAAGTTTTTACAATCACAATTAGCCCTGTTAACAATCATTCACAATTTAAAGATTGTTAAAAAATACTTTCAGCATCTTCTCCTGTCTTCCCTTACCCAGGCCCACCAGAGATAGAAAAGCCATATGGAAGAATTCACTGCACTGCACTAAGGATGCCTGTTCCTGAACTGACCACACACACTCAGTTTCTCCAGCTGTCTCCCCTGTCAGCTCCGGAGCTCCAGCGGTGCCTCCTCCCCACACTGGCCTGGCCCAGGGCAGCCACTTAGGAGGATTATGAAAGAAATAGGTTAATGCTGGAGGCTCCCAGAATGCAACAAAGAGGTCTGGTTCTCCAAGAGTGGTCCTCAGAGCTGTTTGCTGACAGCCAGAGGGGGCGGGTCTGTGGGGTGTATCCTTTAGTTATTTGATGATGCATGGAGGGGATTGTAATCATTGCCATGAAATATAATACAATAGGATGAATTATCAGTGAGAATAACTATAAATGGTAAGCCCACTGACAAATGTACAAATAAAATCTTCAGTTCTTAAAAAACAAAGAGTGATCCTCAGGCCACTTCTTAATTTTGGGCCCCACTGCAACCCTGCCAGTTTAGAATCGCTAGGTACTCAAGATTCTGCATTTTTAACAAGTACCCTTTCCCACTTTTCCAGGTGATTTTTATGCATGCTAACATTTAAGAACACTTTGATGGTGGTGGTGGTGTGCCATTGAGTTGATTCTAACTCATAGTGACCCTATACAGGGTTTCCATGGCTGTAAATCTTTACTGGAGCAGAAAGCCTCATCTTTCTCCCGCGGAACAGCTGGTAGCTTTGAACTGCTGACCTTGAGGTTAGTAGCCTGACCATAACCACAAAGCTACCAGAGCTCCTTAAGAACACATTGATATAACTGTATAACTAAAATGTGTAATGCAGCCTCAAGTCACAGCCCTTTGAGGAAACATCTTGGTCTCTGTTTCTTCATCTGTAAAATGGGCACATAGACCTTGCCCAGGTCCTTTTAGGGTTGCTAAGAGGATAAATCCTGTGAACCTTAAGGTCAGCAGTTCGAAACTACCAGCCGCTCCATGGGAGAAAGATGAGGCTTTCTGCTCCCGTAAAGATTTACAGTCTCAGAAACCCTGTACAGGGTCGCTATGGGTTGGAACCGACTCGACGGCACTTAACAACAACAAGAGGATGAAAGACACAAAGAATCTGAAAGTGTTTTATCAAATCTGAAGTGGTTTAGCAATGAAATGGAAGTGTCATCCCTCCTCTAATGAGCAGTTTGTGAAATTACTCACTGAAAATCTTAGAATGTATCCGAGCTGGAAGAGACCACAGAGATAGGAGAACTGAGGCTCATTCACAGGCAGGGTCCTGTAAAGCCAGCCAGGGATAGAATCTGATCTGTACTGGGGTCTCAGTATAGGTCAGATCCCCTTACTGCCGATTCCCTCTTTCTCCTCAGATTGAGAAGCTGAGGGGTAGTTCTTTTAAATAATCAACCCAGGTCCTGCCTGGCAGGAGGTGAGAAGAACAGATAATATTCCCATTCCTTTCCCCTGATGGGAATCACAACCATACCTTCTAGAAGGTTCCCAATAACAGTAATAATAACTCACTTTTGTAAAATCCTCTCATCCCCAATAGTCATTCAGCAAAGAAACACATTGAACACCTATCATGTGCCAAGTACTGTGCTGGCTGATGGAAAGAGAAGGCAGATACTCTTTGTATTACTCTATTTACTATGAGAAAATCGAGGGCTTGAGCTCACCTAGGCAATGAAAAGTCTTGGTGAGGCCAAGGTCAAGGTTTCTCCACAGCCCTTCCCTCCTCCCAAAGGTCCTGCTCTCATCCATGTGTTCAAGTACACAACCTCCCAGACAGAAGCAGGCACTTCCCTTCCCATCACAAATCCTCCCGTCTACCCCAGTCAGCCGGCAGCTGGATAGAAGAGGCCAAGAGAAGGCCAGATTTCCCAGTGTGAAATCAAAGAAAGATAAGGTCTTCTATATCTATTAATATCCACTTGAAAGCAGAAAAGGCCTGATAGCTGGGGGCCCTTGGCCCGAGTCTGGTGGACCCCGATAAGGCTGTTTCCAATGTCAACAGCTCTCCTCAGGCTAGTAGACTTCCAAGCAAATCTGTGATTACGGGGTGACACTTGCCTTATGATCTCCTTTCAACCCAATAATCCCCTAAATGAAGCTTGTTTATCCACATGGTGCAGAAGGAAGGAGGCTCAGAAAAGAGCCGTCACAGTACATAATCACAGCAGAACTGTGATGGAAACCTAGCCCTTTCACCTCAAAACCCAGAGTCTGCCCTTCATATCCTGCCACCTTCTGAAAATACCCAGAGCCAGGCTCAGGACTGCCAAGGTTATAATGTACACCCGATAAAAAGTGTTATGAATAGTGGGTGAGGTCTATGAGTATTGCAAATGGTTGACTGCTAGCCTAAAGGTTGGTGGTTTGAACCCACTCAGCAGCACAATGGGAGAAAGGTCTGGTGATCTGCTTCAGTAGAAATGTACTCTATACCACCTGGGATTGCCCTGAGGCTGAGTCAACAGCAACAGGCTTTAGTGGTTTAATTAGTAGATGCTAACCTCCATCATTGGAGTCCTGGTGTGGCACTGTGGGCTTATGTGTCAGACTGCAAAGTCATTTGAACTGCAAGGTCGGTGGTTCAAGCTCACCAGCTGCTCCTTAGAAACCCTATATAGGGTTGCTATGGGTTGGAATGAACTCGACGGCACTTAACAACAACAACCTCCATCATTACCTCCACCAAGCCTTCATTCTAGAAGAGTCCAGATGGGTGGATGCTCTTGCACCCGTGGTTCTCTGCCTGGAGACATCTTTCCCTCAGTTCTTTCCATCGTACAGATGGTGTAGAGGTGACAGCAAGGGCTTCTAAATCAGGTGGCTGTCAATGGGAATTTTGGACTGTGTGACCATGGACAAGCTAATTCACCTCTTCTGAGCCTTGCTTATTCAACCCACAGATATTAAATACCCACGATGTGCTAAGCTGGATTCAGAAGAGGACGTTGAATAAGGGATATCAATCACTGCTGATGTCAGATGGATCTTGGCTGAAAGCAGAGAATACCAGAAAGATGTTTGCTTGTGCTTTATTGACTATCCAAAGGTTTTCGACTATGTGGATATGACAATGGATAACACTGTGAAGAACGGGTCTTTCAGAATACTTCATTGTGCTCTTGAAGAACCTATGTATACATAGATCAGAAGGAAGTCTTGATTCAGAAGGGGATACTGAATGGCTTAAAATCAGGGAAGGTGTGAACCTTGGTTGTATCCTTTCACCTTACTTACTCAATCTGTATGCAGAGCAAATAATCTGAGACACTGGATTGTATGAAGAAGAATGTGACATCAGCTTTGGAGAAAGACTCATTAACAACCTGTAATACGAAGATGATACAACCTTGCTTGTTGAAAGTGAAGAGAACTTAAAACACTGATGAAGATCAAAGGCCACAGCCTTTGGTATGGATTGCACTTCAGTGTAAAGGATACAAAAATCCTCATCACAGGACCAACAAATAACAAATGGAGAAAAGATCGAAGTTGTCAAAGACTTCATTTTGCTAGGATCCACAAGCAACACTCATGGAAGTAGCAGCCAAGAAATCACATAACGTCTTAAATTAAGCAAATCTGCTGCACAAGACCTCTTTAAAGTATTCAAGAGCAAAGATGTCACTTTAAGGACTAAAGTACTCCTGACCCAAACCATGGTATTTTCTGTAGTCTCATATGCATGTGAAAGTTGAACAATTACTAAAGAAGGCTGTAGAAGAATTGATGCATTTGAGTTATAGTGTTAGAGAAGAATATTAAGAGTTATGGACTGCCAAAAGAACAAATGAATCTGTGTTGGAAGAAGCGCAGCCAGAATGCTTCTTAGAAGTCAGGATAATGAGACTTTGTCTCTCACACATTGGACATGTTGTCGGGAGGGACCAGTCCCTGGAGAAGGATATCATGCTTGGTAAAGTGGAGGATCAGCAAAAGAGAGGAAGACCTCCCCCAATGAAATAGAATGGTACAGTGGTAGCAACAACAGACTCAAAGTTAACAACTAATGTGAGGATGGCAATGTTTCATTTGGTTGTGCACAGGGTCACACTGAGTTGGAGCTGACTTGACAACACAAAGCAATGTGTCAGACACTGCGCAACATCCTGGGAGATGGTACCACAAGTACCATCGAGTTGATTTCAACCCGTGGTGACCCTACAGGATAGAGGAGAATGGTTCTACAGGTTCTACAGCCAAGGCTGTGAATCTTTACCAAAGCCGACTACCCTTTCTCCCATAGAGTGGCTGGTGGGCTCAAAACACTTACTTTTGGTTAGCAGCCTAATGCTTAACCTCCTGTGCCACCAGGGATCGTTTCCTGGGAAGTACCTGTAAATAAAACAGACCCATCTCTGACACCTGGAGCGCACAGTCTAGGGAGAGTCAGAATTACGTCTATGTACCTGCGTAATGTGCTCATTAAGAAGTGTGACAAGCAACACAAACAATTTAGGGTCATTTATTCAACATACACTATACCCCTCAAAAGATACACTTTAGCCCCCCCCCCCCAAATATCACCAAACATAAATATCCCATCATTGTAAAGAGTGCATAATTGGGAGAAATGATTCCATCATGACTTAATTAGGGGCACAGAGATGTCTGTTGTTGAATCTGGCAGAGGGAGGTAGGGAGTTCTGTGTCTGCACATTTCTTGAACTTTCTTGAATGATCTCTCATTACACTGAATTCTCTGCTTGACTTACTGGTTGGCTTACTGTCCCTGGAGAGCTGTTCTGTCATCATGTCAATTCTGGCTGTGTCTGAACACAGGCCTCTTTCCCATCAGAGTGGCAGTCTAACCCAGTGCATTCAGCAAACCTTTGGAGTCAGGCAGGTCTCACCTCTGTGGCTTCCTGTGTGCCCTTGGATACGTCACTTACCCTCTCCAAGAGCTTCAATTGCTTCATCTATAGAACAAGGAATAATACTTCCTTTATAGGATAATGTAAAGGTTAAATAGGAAAACAAAACACAACAGAAGATGCAAACTGGCCTAACCAATGTGATTTATTTAGCCCACATGGTATTTTCTTGTTTAAATTATGAATTAGCTTTGAGAATTTGAAATTGGGAATAGTTATAGAATAATTTGGTGTCCTGGTATAATGCTGCAGGATAATGCACTGGACCACAAGGTTGGTTTGAACTCCAAGGTTGGCAGTTTACACTCATTAGCTGCTCCTTGGAAACCTTTACAGGGACGCTATGAGTCAGAACCAACTTAACAGAGCTTAATAACACAACAACAACAGATAAGAATTTAAATATCTGACAATACTATAGTGTGTTATGTATGGTCTCCCATTCGGCCAGAGCCATGTCATCACACCGCCTTTCTAGCTCACCTCACTCAGTTACCTCATTTGCCCTGTCTTTCCACATATATGAGTTTGCAGTCCCAGATGTAAACCCCATATATGTGAAGTAGTATCATTACTGCCAAGAACCAACTTGTACCCAGTGCAACCCTCTGCTTTGCCAGGCAATTTAAGGGAAGACATGAGCATAGTAGAGTAAGGAATGTGGGCATTAATGGTGAAACAGGAAAGATAGGGTTACGTGCCAGGGAACAGCGGCCTGTGTGGGCTTGGCCATCAGTCTGCCCACATGTTTGGTAGGGTTTGGATCAGAGAGTACAAGATGAAATTAATTTGGATAGGTCTTAGTTCTATAAGGGAGTCCTCCCTCCCCACTGCTCCCTAAGCTCATGCTCTGCTTCTCTCTGAGGCTTAACCAATGGATCCTCTTTTCTCTGTATCATTTAGACCTCTGAGGAGAGATTATGCTTACCAAGGAGAAAGAGGAAGACCAGACATGTTGGCTGTGTCTGTCCTGATTTGCAGTGAGACAGAGAGACCCCTAGAGTCAAGGTTAAACCACAGGCTCTGTAGTTTCGCCAGTTCCTCCCCGTGTACTACTCAAACTCCCGAGACCTATGTTTCTTCATCTATAAAATGGGGATAGTAATAATAATAGTGCTTACCTGCCAGGGTAGGTGTGGCAATTAAATGAGTCATTCAACTGCCTAGAACAGTGTCTGGAACAGGGAAAGATCACTCAATAATGTTATTAAAAATGATGGGAGAGAAGAAAGAGAGATTGAAGGATGGAAAAAAGACGAGAGAGACAATCTCTGAAGCATCTCACCTAATATCATCTTGAGTGTGCCAGAGGAGAAGAGAAAAACTATTCTTGTTAGGATGCAGAACTGTTTTTGCGAAGCAATCTCTCACTGCCTCCTAAATTCTGACACATAGGAAGACAGAGACACAAGGAGAAAAATGTATGTTTGGAGGGCAATGAAGGATGTAGATAATACCGTAGTCTACCGATTCTAAGATTCCCCCCTTCCATTTTAATATCTCTGAAATTAAGATACATCATGTAATCAATGGCATGTCTATTTTGAACTGGCAGCGCTTTCCTTTCTTCGGAGCTCAAAACAATGGTGTATCTCATCTTCAACGGTGTCTCATATGGTCAAACATGGTGTACAGAAGGTGTTGGCCACAGTACCTGCCATGTCGCAAGCCCTCCGATGATTCTCATGTTCCTCAGCATCACCAGCACATTCAAGATTGGACATGGGGCAAACAAGTTTTCATTCTTTTTTCTTCCTTTCCTCGCTGACACCTGCTGACTTGCATTCGGTCTCAGCTTGACAGGCACAAGCAAATGTGGTCACAGGAATGGGGGTAGTTCAGAGGAACTTGTTGTAATATATTAAGATATTCAAAGAGGAGGAGCCAGAGTTTTTTCTTTCTTTCTTTCTTTTTTTTTTTAGCAATAACAACAATAAAATCCCTGCTGGAAGCCAGAGTCCTATATATGCCAAACAGGCCAGGAAACTCAGCTGGGCCTCCTGGCGCTGGCAATGAACCGAAACAGGGGCATTGTATGGAGGCCACTGGCTGGCTGAGGGGGTATTGTTTGGGGCTGGCTCTGTCTGGGAAGAGAGGGCTGAGGGGGGCCCCGGGGAGTGTGTTCCCATGACTCCCTGGGGAGCAGCAACAATTGGGGCCAGCTGGAAAGCCAGGCATGCCAGGGGCCCGGTGGGCGGGTGGCTGGCCCTGAAGGGGTTGTGGGCGGCGAAGGGGGGGCTGAGAAGGCAGGACAGGGGCAAGGTCAGAGCCCGTTCCTTGACTAGGGCAAGGTCTAAGGAGGGGGATCATGTGGATCATTCACTACTGGCCCCCACCTCGAAAGCCAGCCATGCCAGGGGCCTGGTGAGTGGATGGCTGACCCTAGAGCAGTCATGGATGGCTGAGGAGTTAGGAGGTGGACAAGGCCAGGGCCTGTTCCTTGACTGGGGCAAGGCCTAAGGAGGGGGATCATGAGTTACTCACTACTGGCCCCCACCTCAAAAGCTTTGTGCCAGGTTTGCTGTCTTTCTCCAACTGACACCTAAAGCTGTTTCCCCATCCTAGAGCACCTGGAGCCATAGCTTCCTCACTGGGATGCTTGCCGCCAGCCTGCCCTTATTCTCTCCTCCACAGGCAGCCAGGAGGATCTTTCCAAATGTAAATTACATCACATCACTCCCCTGCTTAAACCTGCCAATGGCTGCCAGGACACTTAGAAGAAAACTCAACCCCTAACCCTGGCCCACGAAGCCTGTCTGCTGGGCCCAGCCAGACTCTCCGATTTTGTCTTGAATGCTCCAAGGAAACTCCACCCCTGCACTCGGCTGGCCTCAGCTGTGCTGGACTCCTTCCATCCCCTGGTTTTTGCACTTCCAGGTTCCTCGACCTGGAACACATGTGCATTCTTGCACATCTCCCTCATTATTCAGGTCTCAGCTCAAACCTTCTCCTCAGAGGGGCCTTCCCTGGAGAATAAACCTGGGGTGCAGCGCTGTCAACAGCTACGCGATTGACTACTAACTGAAAGGCTCAGAAGAAAAGTCTGGCAATCAGTTTCCTAAGAAGTTCTACTCTGCACACAAGGGGAAGGCATGAGTTGAAGTCGGAATCAACTTGATACCAACTGGTTTGGTTTTGGTTGGTTACCCCCCATCCCAAATCACCCTATTATCTCCTTATTATCTCCTTCATGGTGTGTGCCACCCATATACAAACAAGATCTTAGTTGCATATTCATTTGTCAGTCTTCCCTCCCTAACCTGCAAGCTCCAGGAGGGCAGCGTTCATAGCTGGCTTCACTCTTTGCTGAATCCTAGCCTCCAACATCACCTGGCCTTTGTAATGGTTTGGCCAATATGAGCTATTTTTATTGTTCCAGGCTCAAGGTTTGAGCAACCATGGCAGTTACTGTGTGATCAGCCTGAGGTTATTCTCATGTGGGGGCTCTAAATCTGGGGTCCATGGACTCTCCTCTCTTACCCTGCCCTCCACAAGAACAAAATTCAAGGGTTCTGTGAGTTAATGAACAGGAAACAGTGACATCTTTATTTCACTCACTTTTAACTGAAATTTAGCATTTCCTTTCATTTTCAATGTAGGTAATAAACCAGAGGAATATTAGCCCCTGGGACTTGGTCACCTCTGGAAACCATAGATATTTCCATATTATATCTCAGTGGCTAAAGCTATCTTGAAATATTGTTTATGTTCATCATACTTTTGAAATTGTGGTAGCTATTAGACCCACTGCTAGATCTCATGAACAACTGTATTTAAAAAGAACCTATTATCAAACCACAGAGTTAAAAATACTTCCATAACTCTTTTAATAGAATTGGTCTCTTTTGTAATCTGATGTTATGGGTTTTAAAAACAGCATTTTGAGAAGAGTACATAAACAGATGCCTAAAAAGGGCCATGACACACATTAAAAATAAAGACTCTGAAGTGTCTTCAAAGAACTGGAGTGGAGAGTCTGGCCAGAACGTCCTTGAAAAGCAGTGAGAACAAAGTTCCTGACAGAGACTCTGAGACCAGCATTTCGATTTGGCCTGGTTTCTGTCTCGTTTATGAAATCATGACATCTGTAGCAGACACTATAGGATAAGACTGGACTGCTAAGCACAAAGTCAGCAGTTCACACCCACCAGCCACTCCTTGGAAACCATACACAGGGCCGTTATGAGTCGGAACAAAAGGCTGGGCCCTCCATTAGGACTCACTGGTAAACAATACTCAGAAGAGCACTCAGTTCTCCCTGATGTCATGCTGCCTCAGCTAGTGTGACACTTAGGACGGCATGGTGAATCCCGAGGTGGCCCTCTGCTAAAAATGAAAACCCTCTCACCCAAAATGTCTTTCAAGGCTGAAGTAAGGCATGCTCTTTCCCTATGAATCTGAAACAAGACAAGGCAGGACAAAAAAATAACATTGCTTTTTATAAATCCCCTCTACTTCGTCAGAGCAAGCCACATCTGGGAAATCACAGTGTTGGTGCAAGGAATTTATTCTGGGAGGTGGAGCACAGCATCCAGCTCTAGGAAGGTGTGTCAGGTTGAAGACCCAATTCTAATACACCCCAAATGCACTCTTGGGAGTGGGAGAGAGGAACACTGTGATGAAGGCCGTCTCCATGAATCCTCTGGCATCTGCGAGGCAAAGGGCCGGTCTGTGAGCATCACAGAAGGCAGTTTCTTGGCTTCTCACAGCCTGTGAATCATCATCCTCACATGGGTTCACTTAACAAGCTCTAATTTGGGAGTAGAGCAGCAGAACCCAAAACCCAAACCCATGGCCACCAGTCTATTCCCACTCATAGAGACTTTACAGGAAGGTAGAAAAGCTCCATTGGGTTGCTAAGGCTGTAAACATTTACAGAAGCAGATGTTGTTATGTGCCGTGGAGTCAGTTTGGACTAACAGTGACCCTGTACAGGGTTTCCGAGGCTGTATATCTTTACGGGAGCAGAAAGCCTCATCTTTCTCCCGCAGAGCAGCTGGTTGTTTCGAACTGCTGACTGTGTGGTTCGCAGCCCAACTCGTAACCACTACGCTACCAGAGCAGATAGCAGATAGGCTCATCTTTTTCCCACAAAGTGACTGGTGGGTCTGAACCACTGACCTTTTAATTAGCCGTCAGATGCTCTGACCACTACACCACCAGGTCTGCTTTTTTGTATTTTTGTTTTTGTTGTTAAGTGCCATTGAGTTGGTTCCGATTCTTAGTGACCCCGTATAGGGTTTCTGAGGAGTGGCTGGTGAGTTTGAACTGCCCACCTTGCGATTCAAACTGACCTTGAGTTTGAGTGTTTATTCTGTGGAGCCACAACTGCCAAGTCCATTCCAACTCCTAGTGACCCTGTATAGTTTCTGAGATTGTGAATCTTTATGGGTGCAGACAGCCTCATCATTCTCCTGAGGATCTAAGCCCACTGCTTAGCCTTCGACACTATACACTCTCCTTTAGGGCAGCAGCTTGTTAAGTGATGTAGAGTCAGTTCTGATTCACAGTGGCCCTGTAAAGGGTTTCCAAGGACCAGCTGTTAGGTTTGAACTGCCAGCCTTGTGGTTAGCAGTCCAGTGCTTATCCTACAGCAGCGCTACACTTGGACTTCACTAGAGTAGCAGCAGGCTCCCAAATTTACATCATTTTGGTCCCTCCTCTTTCATTTGTAAGTTGGGCATCCTCTAGGGTAAGGCTCAGGACTTGCCTGAGCTGAGCTGGAGAGCATGGGGTGGGGTGGGGGAGTAGGGGGAAAGCAGCTGCTCAAAGACGTCACTGACCAAAGAGAAACCAAATGGAAAATCAGGGTGGAGATGATACTGTAATGCAAAAGTTTTCTTCTAAGGCAAAGAAAGGTGCATAGACTACCTCAGGAAGGCTGTACCAGAAAGTGCTGTAAGTGGGTGCCCCTGGCAAGGGAGTGGGGCTGGCGCTGGGGGCTTATACATGTTTTGTACTGTTTGTTTGAGTTCCGAACTTGCATGTATTATTGACGTTTGGATTATTTTTTACAAGTCTTACCAGGAATGTAGCAGGTGCTTGATATTTATGGTGTGCTTACTAGATGCGGAGGGCCCTGAGGTGATCCTCATTTTACAGATATTAGGAAATGGGGGCTCAGCTAGGAGGAAGCCGAGGGAGCTCCTTCCAGGTCTGCTGGAAGCCAGAGCCGGTGTCTCCGCCAGGACCACACCGCCTTCCTCCCTGTGCAGTTGGAGGCACCAGATGCTCTGGCAGGATTCAGAGATGCCATCTGTGAGGGAAGCCTATTCTTAGAGAGCAGAGATGGTCGGTAGGGGAGCCAGCCAGCCCCCAGCACAGTGGGGGAACAGGGAGGGCAAGCAGCCAAGGCTTTACCTTCAGCTGAGTGTGGGATGGGCCAAAACAGGGTTTCATGAGTGCTCACGACTATGCTTCCTTCTACTTTTTGGGAGGCTAGACTTAAACTCACAGCAAACATGTACTGGGTGCTCATTTGTATGTACTGTATCATTTAATCCTCAAGACCACCCTATGAACTGTATGCTATTACAATGCCTGTACGAGGATACAAAGGTACAGAATGGTTAAACCACTCAGCAGAGAAAACAGCAGGGCCAGGGCTTTAGCTTAGACAATCTATGCTATCCTGCCTCCATACCTGCTGTATAGGCCATTGTTAGTTGGGGTTTGCCCAGTAGCAGACCCTAAAACAAGGATCTGCCTCAAGTGATTTATCTGGAAAGCAGTCCAAGGAGGCACTGGTAGAGGCATGAGAAAGTGAGATTGGAAAAGCTGTCAGCAAGTGAGTTGCTATGGGCAACTGGAACTCAACCCCCTTCTGGAAATGAAGACTAAGCTAGGAGGAACCTCTGAGTTATCCCACCCAAGGATATTTGTGCCTCCCTTCTCTGTCACTGACCGAGAGCTGCTACCAGGATGTGTTAATGCCCCAGCACTTTGGGCCTGTCACAGATGGCATAACAAGCTCAGGTGTCAAGGGAGTTCCTCAGGCAAAAAGATACAGGTGTAGTTGGAAAAGTTGCCTGGTGTCCTCTGAAGAGGTAATCAGAGGTGATATGGGCAGGGCACCCCTATAACCTCAAGATCTTGTTCAGCCTCCAAGACTAAATTAAGGGACCTTCAAAATCACCTACTCCAAGATTGCAGTATAATGTTGGGGTTAAACATAGTGGTTTGAGAGTCAGACATTGTTGTTATGTGCGTCAAGTTGGTTTCAATTCACAGCAACGTTGTATGGTGATGGTGATGGTGGTGGTAGAGTGCTGGGGAGTTGGTCTGACTCATAGCGACCCTGTACAGGGGTTCTGAGGCTATAAATCTTTATGGGAGCAGAAAGCCTCATCTTTCTCCCACAGAACAGCTGGTAGTTTCGAACTGCTAACCTTGAGGTTAGCATCCCAACTCGTAACCACTACACTACCATTGTTGTTGTCAGGTGCCATTGAGTCAGAACCGACCCATAGCGACCCCATGCACAGCAGAATGAAACAATGTCCAATCCTGGGCTAACCTCACTACCGCTGCCACACTTGATACCATCAATGATGCTACCTGACCAATCCATCTCGTTGGGAGTCTTCCTCTTTTTCTCTGACCCTCCATCTTATCCAGCATGACATCCTTCTCCAGCGACTGTTCCCTCCTGACAATATGTCCAAAGTATGAGAGACAAAGTTTAGCCATCTTGGCCTCCAAGGAGCACTCTGGCTGCACTTCTTCCAAAACAGATCTATTGGTTCTTTTGACAATCCATGGCACTTTTAGTATTCTCCTCCAACACCACAATTCAAAGGCATCAATTCTTCTACGATCTTCCTTATTCACTGTCCAGCTTTCGTATCCACATGAGGTTATTGAAAATACCATGGCTTGGGTCAGGCACACCTTAGTCCTCAAGGTGACATCCTTGCTCTTCAACACTTTATAAAGTTCCTGTGCAGCAGATTTGCCCAATGCAATATGTCGTCTGATCTCTTGACTGCTGCTTCCATACGTGTTGATAGTTGATCCAAGAAGAATGAAGTCCTTGACAACTTCAATCTTTTCTCCATTGATAAGAATGTTGTTTATTGGTCCAGTGGTGAGGATTTTTGTTTTCTTGATATTGAGATGCAATCCATACCGAAGGCTGTGTTCTTTGATCTTCATCACTAAATGTTTCAAGTCCTCTTCACTTTCAGCAAGCAAGGTTGTATCATCTGCATATCGCAGGTTGTTAATGAGTCTTCCTCCAATCCTGATGCCACATTTTTCTTCATAGACCCAGCTTCTCGTATTATTTGCTCAGCATACAGGTTGAATAAGTATGGTGAAAGAACACAACCTTGTCGCACACCTTTCCCAATTTTAAAACATTCAGTGTTCCCATGCTCTGTTTGAACAACTGCTTGTTGGTCTAGGTACAGATTTCTCAGAAGTACAATGAAGTATTCTGGAATACTCATACTTCTCAATGTTGTCCATAGCTTGTCATGATCCACACAATCGAAAGTCTTTGTGTAGTCAATAAAGCATAGCTAAACATCTTTCTGATATAATCCAAATTTACACTACCATAATCCACCTTAATTCTCTCAATAACGCTGTGACTCCATTTGCTCATCTGTCACATGGGATAATGGTATCTGGCCCCATATCATTCTTGACTACTTTGTTATTCAAAGTAGGGTCCATGGACCAGTGGCATCATCTTCCCTTGGACCCTGTTAGAAATGCAGAACCTCAGGCCCTGCCCAGGACCCACTGCATCTGAACCTGCATTTTAATACATTTCTCAGTGACTCCTGTGCACATTTTTACTAGCAACTTCTACAATATAAAGAGAGATGCTGATGAGTAAGTACATTAGTAGACCAAGGCTTTCAAATTAGTGGCCCATGGACCAATCTTCCTAGAGATCTATTTGATTTCTCCAGCATTATGGCTTTAACAACTTTGATCCAGTTCATCAAGTCCCCATCACTCCTGTCTGTATTACACCAATAACATGTTCATTTATGCCATTTGCCAGACCCCTGTAGTCAGTTGACTTTGCACCCCACCCCCACCCAGATCCTATAACTAGCAAGGCTTAGGTTTCCAAATTTAAAAAGCAAGGCACTAAAGAAAAACAAAACCAAAAAAAGCACAGGCTTTGGAATCAAATCTAGGTTCAAATGCTGCCTCTACCATCATACTTTTTATGTGACCTTGAATAAGTTATCTTCTCTTTTCTGACCCTCAAGTTTACACATCTGTAAAAAGAGGATCAAAACACATAGCTTGCAAGATTACAGTTGGGATTAGAAATAATATGTGCAAAGCACCCAACAGGAAATAGGAACTAACTAAATAGGTATAACTCTTAGGGCAGTAGAAGCAGCAGTTGTAGTTGTCAAGCCCAATATGGAAACTGATCATTAGGATTATCCTCATTTTTACTGAGGAAACTGAGGCTCTGTGAGATTAAGAACCTCCCGCAAGGCTACACTCGGGTGGAGTGGGGAATCAAACCCACGTTGTCTTGCTCTAGAGCTGCACTATTCACTAAAACTTTCTGTGATCAATTGGTGCTGTCCAATATGGTGGCCCCCTAGGCTACAGAACACTTCAAATGCGGCAAGTCCATGTTTGGAGATACTGCAAATGTTAAAAAGAACACCCAAATTTTGAAGACTTTGTACAAAAAAAAAAAGCATGTACAAATATCTCATAAATTATTTATATTAATTACAAGATGAATTAATAATATTCTAGAAATATAGGGTTAAAATATATTATTAAAATTAATTTCACCTGCTTCTTTTCACCTTTGTTTTTAAAGTGGCTACTAGAAAAATTTTAATTGCATAACAACTCACACTGTGTTTCTATTGTCAGAGTGACTCTCCACCTTCTCCAATAGAGCAATACCTGAGGGAAGGAACGTAATACTTTTTTTTTAAGTATCTGAAACCCACTGCCCACCAGCAAGGCACTGGTTTATGGATTATGAAGAACAGTCCAAGTACATAGAAAGAGCCCTCAGGGCCCTCTCCTCCAAAGCTGGCTGACCCTTGAACCCTAGAGAAGTGTGATTACCCTGGTCACAAAGCAGTCAGCTGCACAGCTGGAACCAAACCCAGCTGGAGGTGGGCCCTTGTTCTACCACACAACAGGACCTAGATGGGGTTTGAGAAGCAGTGCATTTACTTCGGCAAATGAACCCTGGGAAAAGACAAGCTGGAGACTGAAGTCCATGATCATGAGAAGACAGGATCCTCTGGTAGGGTTTGCTGATATGGCTAACCATCGAGTCCCAGCTGGACACCACTTGGAGTCTGCTTGGGGGTGGAAGCTCCTAGGAGACCCTGGGGCCGTATCACTTTGTGGGGCGGCTCTTGTTGTAGATGAGGAAGTCTGAGATGTCGTGCCACACGTTGCTGTCATCATACAGGTAGGTCATGGAGGATTGTAGTGAGGGCTGCAGCGTGTGCCGGTGGTACTCGAAGAGCCATAGCACCAGCCCCCACATTACGGCGGTGACCATCGGGAATGGTTCCCATCTTGGCTCAGGTATGTAGCCCTTCTCAACACCCAGGCGGCACAAGGCAGACAGGACACGTGAGGTGATGTACATGTTGATCTGCAGGGAGGAAATGACAGGACGTTACTGGGGGCAGCGCCAATGACAAAACCCCTCTCCCCACGCCTTGGGCCACCTACAAGGCACCCACCAACTGCCATCAAGTTGATTCTGACTCATAGTGACCTATATAGAGTTTCCGAGACTGTAAATTGTTACAGGAGTAGGTAGCTTCATCTTTCTCCTGTGGCGTGGCTGTTGGGTTTGAACTGCAGCCAAACATCTAACCTATAGCATCACTAGGTCAATGTTTCTCAAAACTGGTGTGCAAGATATTTTGAAGTGGTATGTAATGAGCATTTTAATATATTACTATTTATACCTTTTATAGAGCATTCTTTCTCATTGACTTTTTTTTTAAGGTAAATCATAATTTATTAGTTATCTCATTGATTTTTAAAATACGAATACATTTAGATGGTTTAAAACCAAAAATAACTTGATACATTAAAAATAGTATTCCATAAAAGGAACAACTGATCCATTGGATCGCATCCAGATTAAAAACTTTTATTCTGTGATAACCCGTGTGAAGAGAAAGAAAAGACAAGCTTCAAAGTGAGAGAGAACATTGCAGCCTATATATATCCATCAAAGGGCTTGTATCTTGAATATAGAAACAACTTTCAATAGTTAAAAAAAAAAAAAAATCAAAGACAAAATGGGCAAAAGACATGAACAGACATTTCTCCAAAGAGGACATACAGATGGCAAATAAGCACATGGAAAGATGTTCAATATCAGTCACCTGGGAAATGCAAATCAAAAGCATAATGAAACATCACTACGCACCTATCAGAATGGCTAAAATAAAACATATGATAAGCCAATTTTTGGTTAGGATTGGAGAAAATGGATCACTTATAGATGCTGGTGGGAACGTACAGCCACTTTGGATAACTGCTGGGCAGTTTCTAACAAAGACTAACCATGCAATTATTATATTGTTAGGTACCATCAAGTTGGTTCTGACTCATAGTGATCCTATGCACAACAGAACAAAACACTGCCTGGTCTAGCGCCATCCTCACAATTAGTAAGCTTGAGCTAAATGCTGCTGTCACTGTACCAATCCACCTTGTTAGGGGGTTTCCTCTTTTTTGCTGACTCTCCACTTTACCTCGTATGATGTTCTTCTCCACAGACCGGTCCCTCCTTATAATATGTCCAAAGTATGAGATTCAAAGTAATGACATCCTGGTTTCTAAGGTGCATTCTGGCTGTACTTCTCCCAACACAGATTTGTTTGTTTTTTGTAGCAATCCATGGTACTTTTAATATTCTTCTCTAACACAGTAACTCAAATACATCAGTTCTTCTACTGTCTTCCTTATTCACTGTTCCTACTTTCAAAAGCTATTGAAAATACCATGGCTTGGGTCAGGCACACCTTAGTCCTCACAATGACATTTTTGCCCTTTAAAGAGGTCTTGTGCACCACATTTGCGTAATGCAATACACACCGTTTGATTTCTTGACTTGCAGCTGCAGTAAGTGTTGACTGTGGATCTAAGCAAAACGAAGTCTTTGACAACGTCACTCTTTTCTCCATTTATCAAGAAGTTATTTATTGTCCCTCATCTGAGTATTCAGTTATGCTTGTTAGTAATTGCATACATGAGCCCTGGATATCCACAGATAAATGTAAAAACCTTCCCTAAAAGCCGAGACTGTAAATTCCAAAAAGGCAAAGTTTCTCCCACCCCCACCCCCCCCAAAAAGCTAAAGAGGATACAGAGAAACACTGTTAATTGATGATGTATGGAGGGGATTATAATCAATGTAATGAAACAAGTCATATGAATGGTTGAATGTGAAACTGATGATGTGCCCTGTAAACTTTCACTCAATCCACTATAAAAACCTTAAAAAAAAGAAGTTATTTATTGGTCCAATGGTGAGGATTTTTGTTTTCTTTACATTGAGCTGCAACCCATACTGAAGGCTGTTGTCTCTGATCTTCATCAGTAAGCATTTTTAGTCCTTTTCACTTTCAGAAAGCAAGACTGTATCATCTGTGTATTGCAGGTTGTTCCTCCAATCCTGATGCCATTCTTCTTCATAAAATTCAGCTTCATGGATTATTTGCTCAGCATACAGACTGAGTAAGTATGGTGAAAGAATACAACAGTAGCACACACTTTTCCTAATTTTAAAGCATTTAGTTTCCCCTTGTTCTATTTGAACAACTACCTCTTGGTCTATGTACAGGTTCCTCATGAACACAGTTAAGTGGTCCAGAAAATTAATTCTCCACAATGTTGTCCATAGCTTGTCAAGATCCACAGAGTCAAAAGCCTTTGCATAGTTAATAAAGCACAGGTAAACATATTTCTGGTATTCTCTGCTTTCAGCCAAGATCCAGCTGACATCAGCAATGATAGCCCTCATCCCATGTCCTCTTCAGAATCTATCTAGAACCTCTGGTAGTTCCCTGTCAATGTACTACTGCAGCTGTTTTTAAATGATCTTTAACAAAAATTTACTTGCATGTGATATTAATGATATTAGCCAATGACTTCCGCAGTAAAGTGGGTTACCTCTGAAATGGGCACAAATATTGATCTCTTCCAATCAGTTGGCCAGGTAGCTGTCTTCCAAATTTCTTGGCATAGATCAGTGAGTGTCTCAAGTGCTACATCAGTTTGCTGAAAAACTTCAATTTGTATTCCATCAATTCCTGGAGTCTTGTTCTTTGCAAAGACTTCAGTGCACCTTGGACTTCTTCCTTCAGTAACCATTGGCTCTTGATCATATGTTACTTCTTGAAATGGTTAAGCATCGACCATTTCTTTTTGATACAGTGACTCTGTGTATTCCTTCCATCTTCTTTCGATACTTCTGGTATCAATCAATATTTTGCCCATAAAATCCTTCATTATTGCAAGTCGAGGCTTGATTTGTTTTTCTTCAGTTTTTTTCAGCTTGAAAAATGCTGAGCGTGTTCTTCCCTTTGGTTTTCTAATTCAAGGTCTTTGAACATTTGATTATAATAGTTGACTTTGTCTTCTTGAGCTGTCCAGCTCTCTTATTTCCTCATTTCTTCCATTTGCTTTAGCATCTCTATGCTGAAGAGCAAGTTTTAGAGTCTCTTTTGACATCCATTTTTGTCTTTTCCTTATATTCTTAATGATTTTTGCTTTCTTCCTGTATATGTTCTTGATGTCCTCCCACAACTCTTCTAGTCTTCAGTCATTAGTGTCTAGTACATCAAATCTGTTCTTGAAATGATTTATAAATTCAGGTGGGATACATTCAACAACAAATTTTGGCTCTTGCAGACTTGTTTTCATTTTCTTCCACTTCATTCTGAACTTGCATATGAACAATTAATGGTTTGTTCCATAGTCTGCCTCTGGCCTTGTTTTGGCTGATAATAGAGAGTTTTCCCAATATTTCTTTTCACAGATGTAGTCAAGTTGATTTCTGTGTATGCCATATGGTTAGGTCCATGTATATAGTTGTCTTTTATGCTTTCTAAAAAACATGTTTGCAGTGAACAAGTCATTGGTCTTGCAAAATTCTATCATGCAATCTCCAGCATCATTTCTAGCACCAATGCTATATTTTCCAACTACTTTACTTCCTCTTTGTTTCCAAGCTTTGCAGTCTAATCACCAGTAATGATCAATACATCTTGATTGCATGTTTTATCAATTTCAGACTGAAGAAGTTGGTAGAATTCTTCAATTCCATCATCACTGGAAGCTCTACTGAAACCTATCCACCATGGATGTGCTCTTGGTATTTACAATCCTGGTGGCATAGCTTCCTGCATCATGGCAACACACAAGCCACCACAATGACAAACTGACAAAACAAGTGCTACACTGGGAAATGAACAGTGGTGATGACGAATGCAATTAATGTTAATGAACTGTATGGTTAAAATGGCAAAAGTTTTGCTCTGCATATTTTGTTCTTACTGATGGCTGTAGAGTCGATTGTGACTCATGGCAACACCATATGCACAGAAGAACTACTCACAGCATTTTCCTTTTGGAAGCAAATAGTCACACCTGTCTCCCAAGGTGCCGCTGGGTGGGCTAGAACAATTAGTCTTTAGTACCATCCAGGGATTCATATATATGTTACTAATACAAAAAATAGCAAAAAAAAATTAATAAAACATTTTTTAAAAGTGGATGAGGGTGGAAACAAATGAAATGTCCACCAACAGAAGAATGGGTAACCAAAACGTGGTCCATACCTACAACGGAATACTACTCATCCCAAGAGACGTGAAGTTCTCATACACGCTACAACGTGGATGAACCTTAAAAACACCACACTGAACCAAATATGTCAGTTGCCAAAGGACCAACAGAGTGTGATCTCATTTATATGAAATAAGCAAATATCCAGAAACCAAAGATTATCAGTGACTACCAGAGGTGGGAGAGAGTTTTTGCTTAGAGGGCACTGAGTTTATGTTAACGGTGGTGGAATGATTTGAAAAAGGACAGTGAGAATGGATGAACAACTTGAAGAATGTCATCAATGGTACTGAACTGTCCACACAGATTGAGATAATTGAGATTTTGTATGCTTTCTTATATATACTTTCACCATAATTAAAAAAAAAAAAGGATGAGTGACCGATAGAAAAAGGCCTCCAAAATATACTGCTATATGGAAGAAAGTATGCTGTTGATATTAAGTGCTGTCGGGTCAGTTCCAACCTTGCATAGGGTTTCTGAGGAGCCTGGTAGGTTTGAGCCGCCAACCTTGTGGTTAGCAGTGCAGTGCTAATCCTACAGCATTACACCAGGAAAAAAGTGTAATTGTGATTTTATTGGTGGAAAAGCCATAATACCTAGACTGATGTAAGCATAGACAATTTCTGAGAGGCTCCACCAGACATAGTGAATAGGGGCTGCTCCGGTGGGTGTGGAAGGTGGAGGCGCCACTAGATTGGATGAGCTTTCTTATTTATTTTCCAACTGTATCCTGATGCATCTCAAACAGCCAGGCACACAGGAGGTGTTTAGTCCACAATACTTTTCAGTCAATGTGTGGTCTTTCTATAGTTTCAAAATATTTTAAGAAATTTGAATGAGACAAATAAAAGGAGCTGAAAACTTTTCATTTCATACCAGAAAGATTAAAAAAAAAAAAAACAAAAACAGAAGCAACTAGTATTTAGTTTCATTAAAAAATTGATGCTATTCCAGAAACCAAAAGCATGGGTGGGTAGGAGGGAGAAGGCCAGGTTATACAGTAAGAGATCATTCTTTGTGTGTAGTTTTCTTTCTTGAAACCTTCTTCTGGGGCATGTTTTGTTTTTGGTTTTCTTTCTCTTATTTCATTGCAGAGTAATTTAACAAAAATGCCTTTGCCCAAGAGAGCAGCAGACACACTGACTTGGAGGATTGTTGAGTTTAATTAAGCTGCTTGGTTTACAGACAGGGAATGTGAGGGAGGAAGTCACCTTCCCAAAGCCACACAGAAACCTTCCCCTGCACCCCCTGGGAGGCTCTTTACCTGGCTGTTGACGTTGTTGTTTTCTCTAAACACCAGCAAGCCCCCGATGAAGGCAGCCAAGAAAGAGTGTGCCTGGTAGGTCGCACCCTGCACTTGAGATTGCAGGGCACAGAGCCCCTTGTAGATGAACACGAAGTAGGCCAGGTTCCGGGAGTGTGTATACGTAGCCTGCAGGATGGCCCGAAGCTTGTCCCGAAAGCTGCACAAGGTAGGGAACTCCATTAGTGCAGGCCCAGCCATTCCCAGGCATTCCCCCACTGGGTAGGCAAAACTGATGAGCCAGGTCAGGTGCTCAGTGGCCTTTGATCACTCAGCCCTCTACCCTCCATGTCCTCAGGCCTGCTGCTCTCTTGACTCAGTGCCACCTACTCAGAGATCTTCCCTGACCACTGTATAAAAAATAAAGCCCAGCTCAGCCCAGCCCAGCCTGTTTTTCTTTTCCTTCATAGCTCTTCTCACCACTTCCCCCAAACTCTGCCCCCACTGGAAGTTCTCCAAGATCAGGCTTGTTCATCCTCAGGGCCAAGAGCAGAGCGTGACATATATAGTAGGTGCTCAATAAATACATTTTTGAGTAGACGTGAAGAAGTGAGTGAATGTACTAATGTACTGAATCTTAATGAACAGGAGAATTGTTGGGTGTTAGTTCCGACTCATAGCAACCTGTGTAATGTAGCAGAACTGCCCCCATGAGGTTTTCTAGGTGTAATCTTTACAGGAGCAGAACATCAGGATTTTCTTTACACAGAGCTACTGGATGGCTTCAAACTGCCAAACTTTTTTCTAGCAGCCAAGTGCTTAACCACATGAGATAAATAATCACAAAATATAAGATCCAACTTTGACCTTAACAAAAAATGGTCTTAAGATCAGAGGTTGAGGAGGGAGGAGCGCACCCCAAGCAGAGATACTAGTACATGCAAAGGTCCTGAGGAGGGACGAGGTGTGGAAAGTGAAGGAATAGAAAGAGGTCACTGTGACAATAGACTGTGGGCCAAAGGATATGGAGGAGAGGTGGCACTGCCGGATGTACAGGGCCTTCTAGTCCACATTGAGTGCTTTTTCCTGAGAAAAGTGATCATTTAAGTAGGGGAGAGTGATGGGAGTCACTTTTTCTCCTGAAAATTTCATGGGGGTAGCAAGGAGAATGCAGAAATGGGGTCAGAGTGTACTCTGAGAGATCAGTTTAGGAAAGGCCAACACCAACGCCCTGAGGGCCAGATGAGAACTCTGAGTAGAAATCTGTCAGGTGGGTGGGGACAGGAGTTAGCTGGCCCTCACCCTGAGGGAACATGGACCTAGCATTTCTGGTTCTAAGGCAGGAAAGTTAGGTTTCCATGTGAAAGAGTTCTATTTTTAAATGTGGGCACTAGTTCCACCTTTAAAATGTTTCTAGAATCTGACTACTTCACCTCACCTCCACTGATACCATCAAAATCACTGCTCACTGGAGTCATTGTCAGTTCCTAATTTGCACCTCATTCTGCCCTTGTGCCCCCACCTGCTCTGTTCTTAACCTGGCAGCAAACTCTCAACCCTCAAACCCTGAAAACATCAATCAGGTAGTGGCACTGCCCGGCTCAAAGTCTTGTAACAATTTTCTGTTTCATTTAATGGAAAAGGCAAACTCTTCACCACCATCTAAAACTGGATGGGACTGGATTGGGATACCCCTGTGGGCCCCCGCTCCTTCTTCTCTGCCCCTTGATGCCACTGTTCCAGCCACCTCAGAGTCATTCGGCAGGATCCTACCTCAGGGACTTTGTACTAGCTGTTCCCTCAGCCTGGAACACTTTTTTCCTTGGTAGCTATTTGGCCAACTGTTCCATCTGTTTCAAGCCTTTACTAGAACGTTTCTTTCTCAGAGGGCTCCCCAATTTAATTCTGAAAACTTTCTCTCCATCATGCAGAACCCTTTTTCCCTGCTGTAATGTTTCTCCCTTGTAGCTTGTATCACCTTCTAGTCCAACATATACTTGAGTATCTATTAGGTTTCTTTTCTGCTGCCCCTGCTAGACTGTAACCTTAATAAAGACAGAGGTCATTGTCTGTTCTATTCAGTACTGTATCCCCAGCACCCAGAATAGAGAATGGCACATACAGGAGATGTTCAATACATAATTGCAGGATGAATGAATGAGTTGAATTTTTAAGAAAAAAAAAAAAAAAATCGGAAGTCAGAAACAAAAACAAAAATACAAAAGGGAAAGTCTTGCAAACTGGAATTGGTCAAAAGGCTGCTCATGTGTTAGTTCAATAAACTCCAGGGGAGGCTATATGCGTTAGATCACAAGAAGGTTTCTGAGATCCCAGGACCATCAAGAAGAAAGAGCATGAGTGGAAGCGTGACATCCTACCTAGAAAAGCAGCAACAGCAGAGATGGTGGCAGAGGCAAAGACAGAGGCAGAGGGTGAGCGACAGGGCAGCTTCCGGCTGCTGGCAGAAAGCTGGCTTGCAGAACGTGCCCTTTGGACATTTAAATGAATATATATTTTTTGTTTTGTATATGTACATCAAATATTTTTGCTTGGTTCATTTGTGAAAAATACAATGTAAATGGGGAGATATAGGGAGGAAGTAGGACAATTGTTGCAAGGGAGGGGATTGTAATCACTGAGATGAAACAAAGTGTATAATTTGTTAAATGTAAAGCTAATGATCTTGTCTGTAAACCTTCACTCAATGCACAATAAAAAATAAAAATAAAATTTGATGATGCCAAAAAAAAACAAACAAAAAAAGAAAGTTTCTGAGAAGGTCCACGAGGGGAGAGTTATGGGGGATCAGAGAAAGGCTAGAAGGCTTGAACAAGAGAGACAGCTGCCCTGACAGAGGCAGTGATCCTCAGAGGATGGGTGTTGGTTGCCAGGAGGAACCAAAGGTGGGGTGGGTGAGGAAATAGGTACTGCCTGTGAGTGGATGTAGGAGGCAGTGTCCAGAGGGCCTTGAATTTCAGACCTGAAAGTGGGCTTCTTTGGAAGACAATGGGAATTTTTGAACAGGGATAATAGGATCAGAATTATACTTTAGGAAGTGTGTGTGTGTGTGTGTGCTAGTAGGGTGCACAGGCTAGACCCCGCCAGGAAGCCACAACAAACTTCCTGGCACATTCTCTCCTAGTTAGAAGGGTGCTCAGGGGAGGTGGTACCTGCCACTCCGGAAGAGAAAGGTCATGACCAGCGCGTGGGGGGCTCTGATTTTGGCTCCATAGCTGTAGAAAGAGAAGAAAACAGTTACTAAGGTATCACAATTTCTTCCTGGGCTCTCTCTCTGACCCCTCACCCCTAGTTCTAACACTACTTTGTTGTTAATTGCCATCTAGTCAGTTTCAACTCTGAGCGACCCTGTATAGGGTTATTTAGGAGTGGTTGGTGGGTTTGAACTGTCGTCAACCTTATGGTTCAGACTGAGCTTTCGGTCCAGTGCATTCTCCTACAACACCACATTTAAAGGGGAAAAAATGCTGGCTTTTAAGTTAAATCTGGGTTCAAATTCTAATCCTGACACTTCGTGGTAGTGTGGCCTCAGGTTTGTGATTTAATTTCCCGATCCTCAATTTTCCCAACTGTAAAATGGGGTGTGTGACCTCTCCTCAAGATCCAGACAAAAATATATTAGGAATTGTTGTTGTTCTTAAGTGCCGTGGAGTCGGTTCTGAACCACAGCGACCCTGAACAGGGTTTCTGAGGCTATAAATCTTTACGGGAGTAGAAAACCTCATCTTTCTCCCACGAAACAGCTGGTAGTTTCGAACTGCTGACCTTGTGGTCCACAAGCCCGATTCATAACCTCTACACTACCAGATAAAGGCCTGGAAATCTACTTCTGAAAATTGTTGTTGTTGTTATGTGCGTGGAGTCGGTTCCGACTCATGGCGACCCTGTGCAGGGTTTCTGAGGCTGTAAATCTTTACGGGAGCAGAAAGCCTCATCTTTCTCCCACGGAGCGGCTGGTAGTTTCTGAAAATTAGCCAACGAAAACTCTGAGGATCAGAACAGAATATGACCTAACAGAATTCTGAAAGATAAGTCCCTTCAGTAATGGACTTGAGCTTACCAACGAATGTGACTAGGCAACGTTTCATTCTCCAGGATATAAACCCACTGCTGTCTGTCAACTCAGACCCCGTAGGATAGAGTAGAACTGCCCCAAAGGCTTTCCAAGGTGGTACATCTTCACGGAAGCAGACTGCCACATCTTTCTCCTGCCAAGTGGCTAGTGGGTTCCAACAGGCACTTTTGGTTAGCAATCTAATGCTTAACCCACCACCACACCAGGGTTACTCACAAAGATACTGCTGTTGTTATTGAGTGCCGTTGAGTTAGTTCCGACTCATAGCAACCCTGTATAGGGTTTCTGAGGAGCAAGCTGGTGGGTTTAAACTGCTAGCCTCATGGTGAGCCATCAGGACCCCAAACCAGGGTATAGCTTATGGTGTGGCGCTATAGGTTAATGCAAGGTCAGCTTGTACCACAAGGTTGACAGTTCAAGCTCACCCAGCCACTCTTCAGAAACCCTATACAGGGTCACTATGGATCAGAACTGACTCAACGGCACTTAACAACAACACCATACTGTAAATCTGTACACTCTAAAAGCTGTACTATTGTCCGTCACATTACACTGTGAGCTCAGGCTTCCTGACTTGTGTTACAGGTATCCTTCCCCTCCAAGGAAGATCGGGGCCTGAGATGGCCAAAATCCCTAAACAGGATACCGCTAGCCAAAAACAGTCTGGTGGGTCACTTAACGAGTCAATGAAAAGTTCCAGCCACACTGGCCCTCCTGAAGTTGCTCAGATACACCTCGCCCTTCTCTGCCTCCTTGACTTGGATGCTCTTCCCCTCCTTCTTGAACCCCCTCTTCCTTAGCCTTCCAGTCTTGGCTGGCTCCTCTGAGAGGGTCTCTGACCCTCTAAACTAGGTTTAGGCAATGTTGTCATTACCAAAGACCCCCAAATTTCTCTGTAGTACATTACACTCCCAATCTAAGGACCGAGGCATTCGTAACTAGGTACTCATTATAATTCTCTCTTTCCCCTACTAGACCGAGGGCTCTGGGAGGACAGGAACTGTGCCACACTTGTTTTCTGCAGTACCAGCACCTTACATGAGATTTGTTATAAAGTAAACACATGTCTTTCAAGTTGATTCTGACTCACAGTGACCCCATGGGATAGAGCAGAACCCTTGGGTTTCCAAGACTATAAATCTTTTTTTTTTTTTCTTTTTAAGGCTTTTATTGTGGATTGAGTGAAAGTTTACAGGGCATATCATCAGTTTTACATTCAATAAATCATACACCTTCTTTCATTACAATGATTATAATCCCCTTCATGTACCATCGGATAACAGTATTTCTCTCTATCCACTTTAACTTTAAAAAAACAAACAAACACTCAAGCATATATAATAATTTATACCACCAAAGGGCACATTCTGCAAGTCTGCCTCCTGGCCACCAGCTCTTAGCCCCTCTCTTCCCATGAATCTAGAGTCCTTGGCTGCTTCAACTCTCCATGCCCCCATCTCTGCCTCAGTCTCTGGATACGGTCCTGAATTCTGTTTGTGCGCTTCTTCCTTGATGGTCCTAGGGTTCTCAGTTTCTGGATTGTAAGATAAACCCCTCCCCTGTTTTTGTACAAAACTTCTACCTTTACAATTGTGACAGTCACAATTAGTCATGATAACAAGTATTCACTATTGAATCATACAAATCTTATCCCCATCTCTTTTCCTGACTTGTGTTCCTGACCAGACCCATCTAGACAAGGTGAATTCTATTCAGTGGGGACTCTTTCTTTCCCCCCATACTCTAAAACTAAACTCCCTCTTGAAACCTTGTAAGCCAGTCACTTCGTGCCTTTATCGCCCCCTCATTTTAGGTAGCCAATGTCTAAGTCGCCCATCCCTATCTACCCTGTGTACAGAGGGGATAGCATTGATACTTGATGTGAAGACTCCTTCCCTCTCTGTTGGTATTTAGAGTTACTACCTTCATG
>NW_006408557.1:17357028-17369331 GCF_000296735.1 Chrysochloris asiatica | reverse complement strand
GGTCAGCAGTTCGAAACTACCAGCAGTTCCGCCATGGGCTGACAAAAGAACCAATAGATCTGTTTTGGAAGAAGCGCAGCCAGAGTGCTCCTTAGAGGCCAAGATGGCCAAACTTCATCTCTCATACTTTGGACGTATTGTCAGGAGGGAGCAGTTGCTGGAGAAGGATATCATGTTTGGTAAAGTGGCGGATCAGAGAAAAAGAGGAAGACCCCCAATGAGATGGATTGGGCAAGCGGCAGCATTGATGGACTCAAGCGTGGCAACAGTAGTGAGGTTGGCCCAGGATCGGACAGTGTTTCTTTCTGCTATGCATAAGGTCGCTATGGGTAGGTACCAACTTGATGGCACCTAACAAAAACCACCACCACACCAGGACTCCTAGATAGTTCCATGATATTAGTTACAATTCCTACAGTGTGTTAGCACTCTACATTGGATTCCTCATTTCCATTTGCCTAGTTGACCTTCCCTGCCACAAGTTCGCTTTTGAACAAATGTTGCCCTTTTGGTTTTGTGTGGGTGATTGTTTTAAGATGGTACATTCCTCACAGATGTTACTGGTCCGTTTATGGGCCTGTCGATTGTTTGCCTGGGAGATAATTCCCAGGCTGGGTTCGGTTCCAGGTTTGATGGCTGTCAAGGGCCATAGGGGAGTTCCACCAGTCTCTATCAGACCAATAAGTCTCATCTTTTTAATGATTTTGAATTTTGTTCTACATTTTTCTCCTACTCTGTCCAGAATCTTCTATTGTGATCCTAATCAGAGGGTCTAGTGGAGGCCATGGGTCACATGGTCCATTAGTCCTTTTGAAGTCAGCTAGGTTGAAGAATTCCAGACTTAAGAGCACCTTGACTTAAACCATATAAGAAAATTATACATTAAAAAAAAAAAGCCTCTTCTTTGCAGTAGAGGCTCCTCGGGAAAAAAAAAGGTCCCTCAACACTCCAAACTGATAACCAGGCACAAAGACTTTAAAAACAGCTAAGTGATAAGGGAGGAGCCTACCCTGCTTTACTTATTAATCTTCTTGTTATAGATACTTTTTTTATAAGTCACAGTTCCAGCCTGATTAGAGAACATGTGCAGTAGGGACCACCTTGTCCTCTGATTGACCCCAGAACATTAAAATTCATGCCAAGGAACAAAAGTTACCCAGAATTACATCATTAGAGCCACTTGGACCCACTTTAGAAGTTAGGGGTCCAACAGCAACTTCTGGGTCAAGTCTTACCCTGCCCCTCTTAAATAATGCAGAAACGTCAGGAATATGTCTAACTTCCAAATTACTCTAAAGTTTAAAAACCACTGAATCCTTTGTTCAAGGAAAGAGTGCTTTGAGAATTATCTCCCTATCTCCTTACATGTCACAAGTAATAAACTATGCTGCACTTCAATCAGCATGAGTCTAAACAATTCTTAACTAGCTGATAAGCAGTAAACACGATGATGCATTCAGTTACACTTTGATTGTTTCCTTGTGTCTTTGATTTCCTTCACTCTTTTTTTCTGGAGATGGAGATAGACAGATAGTTGCATCTTAGATGGCCAGTCACAAACTTTAAGATCCTATTGCTACTCCCCAAAGTAGGGTGTCAAGCATTGTCTTCATGGACTACATTATTACAATTGACCTAGATGTCCCCCAGGATTATTGTCACTACCTTGATTGTTTTAACTATGCTCAACTGGGTTGTTGTTGTTAACTGCTGTCGGAGTTGGTTCCTACCTATAGTGACCCTGTATAGGGTTTCCGAGGAGCAACGTCGTGGAAAGAAAAGGGAATTTGTTGCCAAAACTCTGCCGTGTTTTACTGTATGAATTTGGACTAATCATTTAACCTCTCGAAGCTTCCCTTCTCCCATCAACTAAAAGTATTTTCCATTTCAGAGTTATTTCTGATAATTAAGGATACAGCATATGTGGAAGTTTCTACCTCAATCATTAGTGTCTCTTTGTTTCTTATTCTTTTTTTATCATCTCCCAGATAAGTACTGGACTCCTGGTGGGGTGATGTAGGATAAGCACTGTATTGTGAACCACAAGGTTGGCAGTTCAAACCCACCAGGTGCTTCTCAGAAACCCTGTGTATGGCCGCTATAAGTTGGAACTGACTGCATGGCACTCAATAATAACAACAAATAAGCACTGGACTGCAATGTCAGTATGAACCACAAGGTCGGTGGTTCAAACTCACCAGCTGCTCCTCAGAAACCCTATTCAGGGCTGCTATGAGATAGAACCCACTCGACAGCACTTAACAACAATCCAAGGCCCAAGAGGTGCTGGTGGTTACATGGTTGGTTAATTGAAAGGGCTGGTGGGTCAAAGCCACCAGGCAAATCTGTTCTGTAAAAAGTACAGCCTAGGGGGCAATTCTTCTTTGTCACACATGGTCACTATAAATAAAATTAACCTGGTGGCCTCTACCAACCCAAAGGCTTGGTCTTAACAGAATCTAAAAATCTTTGGCAGCTGAAAAATGTCAAACAAGATTCAAGTCCCCCAAAATGGCCAGATTTACTGGACAGATGACATTGTAAAGTGCCATCCTGTTGGTTTCGACTCCTAGCGACCCTGTATAGGGTTTCTGAGGCTATAAATCTTTACGGGAGCAGAAGGCTTCATCTTTCTCCCACGGAATAACTGGTAGTTTTGAACTGATGACCTTGAGATGAGCAGCCTGACTCGTAACCACTATGCTGCCAGAGCTCCTAGCCAGGACTCCTAGAGACCCCAAAATTATCATCCTGTGGATTCCAAACTGAAGCAACTTCTAGAGGTTACCTTTCAGTCAAATATAGATTGGTTGGTTGGTTATGTGATGAGGAGTCGATTCTGACTCACAGCGACCCTACATAGGGTTATCGAGGCTGTAAATCTTTACAGGAGCAGAAAGCTTTATCTTTCTTCCACAGAACAGCTGGTAGTTTCATAGAGAGATGCAAATCAAAACATCAGTGAGATACCATATCTCTCCAGCAATAATGGCAAAGTTAAAAAAAGCAGAGGACAATAAATGCTGGTGAGGATGTGGAGTGATTGGTACCCTCCTACATTGCTGGTGGGATTGCAAAATGGTCCAACCACTATGGAAAACAAAACAGCGTTTCCTCAGAAAGTTGAAAATAGAAATACTTGGTATTTATCCACAAGAAATGTGAGCCATACACGAGTAGATATATACACACCAATGTTTATAGCAGCACTAGTTACAATAGCAAAAAGATGGAGACAGCCTAAGTGCCCATCAATGGAAGAATGGATAAACAAACTTTGGTACATCCACACAATAGAACATTATGCTACTTTGAAGAATAACAAGGAAGCTGTAAGCCACCACATAACATAGATGAACCTTGAGGACATTATGCTGAGTGAAATTAGTCAGTCACAAAAGGAGAAATACTTCGTAGGACCACTACTGTAAAAGCATAAGAAAAAATACCCACACCAAAAAGGGGGGAAAATCTTTTTTTGTTGGTTACGAGTGGGAGGGACAAGGGGAAGGAGGGGACAATAGAACACAGGGTAGGGAACAGACACACGACAGTTCAGGTGTTGGGGGGCAATACACAAGAAGGGGGACGGGAATTGAAGAATAAGATAGATAAGAGAACATTTAGGCGGGTTTGCATGGGCTAAGTGGGACAGAGGTAAATAGTGATGTAGGCTCAACCTTGGAACAACAGGGCTCTGTGATACAGTGAATGAGGTATAGTCTGAATGGGTAAAAGAGGGGAAATAATGTTAAGAGGCTTGACTGTCTTATAAATTTTGGTTTCCCTTACCTACTATTGTACTACTTGAGGGGGAGAGAAAGGAATAGCCAGAAACATCACTCTAGAAAGCTTGTAAATCCATCTTCAGCCTATAACTGACTGGAATACCTAAAATGGGGCTAGAACTTGCCCAGTGAAAGAGGCTTCTTGCAGAGCCTTTGTAGTGTAAGACTTTGGGTGGAAGCCTAATCCCCATCCAGAATCCTCTGAGGTGGGAAATTTCCACTTGAAAAGACAAGCAGATCAGCATGGAACAGCTAAGAGAACAGAAGATACTTCCTGAAAGAAAGATCAGCAAGAAAAATCAAAAACAAAAATGGCAGTCTGATTGACTATCATAAGAACAAGCAAGTTGTCCACCGGGTAGCCATCAAGGCAAGCAATTAACTCCGTTCAGGACAAACGCCCTTCCAAGACTGAAAGGCAAAGAGAATACATGAACAGGCATGTAATCTTGCTGGCAACCACATTGGTCTACTGATGAGTAGAAGTGAGGGGAAGAAAGGAGCAATGAAGATGTGAGCTGAATCTGACCACATTGCACAGACTCCCATCACCTGGAGTATGGTGAGACCTGACTGGCCAGCAGTATGGTAAGACCTGGGGACTCCTGAGCCCATGGACAAGGACATAGCCACAGAGAGCTAAAGCAGATATGAAGTGAGGGGAGATGCACAAGAACGCCCATACTTGCAGTAGATAGTACCCATCTGACCTAGTTTCAATGGCTGGATGATCAGAAAACAACTGTAACCACTACAATTTGATGAACTTGACCTATATTTATGGATGTAGTAACTTAAAATACCAACTAAGAGGGAAGGAATCTACACAGCAAGGATCATTCCCATCCTATCTGTAAACAGGGTAGATAGGGATGGGCAACTTACACACTGGCTAACTAAAATGGGTGGGCTATAAAGGCACCAAGTAACTGGCTTACAAGTTTTCAAGAAGCAGTTTAGTTTCAGAGGTGTGGGGGAAAGTAGAATCTCCACTAAGAGGTTTTCATCCTGTCTAGACGGGGCTGGTGAAAAGAGATGGGGATAAGACACTTATGGTTCAGTAGTGAGTAACTGTTCTCATGACTGACTGCAATTGTTGCAGCTGTAAAGATAGACGTTTTGTAGCAAAAAGAGGGGAGTGATTGATCTTGCAGTCCAGGAGCGGAAGACCCTGGGACCATTAAGGAAGAAGAGCGGGAGCAGAGTGTGGGACACTATTCAAAGAAGCGGAGACACCAGAGATGGAGGCAGAGATGATGATGTGGAGAGGTGGTGCAGCTGGGAACTCTAGACTCTTGGAGGGAGAGGGACTGCCAGGGGAGTAGGCCTGCAGGGTATGCCCTTTGGGTGTTTGATTGATTGTATATTCCTGAGTGTTTTGGTGTACACCCCCCGCAAAAAAAAAAAACAGAAGCAAATACTGTTGAATGAGGATGTATGGAGGGGATTGTAATCATTGCAATGAAATGGATGAGTGTAACGCTGATGTTCTCCCATGTAAACTATCACTCAATTCGCAATAAAAACTTTAAAAAAAGGAAGGAGCAGCTCTATGAAGATATAGAGTCTGCAGTTATTAGATGACAGGAGTAGGGGCACACCAGTGTGTGCAGCAAGGAACAAGTGTATAAAGGGGGAGCCTTCTCAAACCCTACAATAACCAATATATAATTTTTTTAATATAGGTTGTTGTTGTTAAGTGCTGTCAAATCAGTTGTATATAGTGATCCTGTATAGGGTTTCCAAGGAGTGACTGGTAAGCTTGAACTGCCGACCTTGTGGTTCAAACTGACTTTACAGTCCAGTGCTTTAGCCCACAGTGCCACACCAGGACTCCTTTTGACAGGTATCAGGAAGAAGATATATATTTGCTTGTATATGCAGACACAGAGACTGAACAGAGGGGCTGCTTCCAGGGAGCAGCACTGGGGAACAAAGGGAAGGGATGGGCTTTTTACTGTCTTACTTATTTGTGCTTTTTGTGAATGTGTCAACTAATTTTTAAAAAACAAAATTAGAGCCATTAAGAACGTTAACAATTTGAAGCTGATATATCTGTTGCAGGTGTGGCACTGTGGGATTAAAGCACTGGACCACAAGCTCACCAGCTGCTCCTTGGAAACCCTATACAGGGTTGCTATGAGTTGGAACCAACTCGATGGCACTTCACAACAACAACAAATACCTGTTGCAGAGGTCAAGTGGGACTATCTATCTTTTCCTCTGCCTATCGAAAGAAGACAGGACAGCTCAGGTCCTCCACCTGCCTCGGCCTCTTCCCCTTCTCCAAAGCCACGTCTCTTTTACCTGAACTAACAGGCCTTCCACACGTCTGTCAGTTTGTCATACTGCGGTAGCTTTTGAGTTGCTGTGATTCTGAAAGCTATGCCACCACTATTTTTAAATACCAGCAGGGTCACCCATGGTGGACAGGTTCCAGACGAAGACAGACTAGGAAGAAGGAGTGACGAACTACTTCTGAATATTTAGTCACTGAAAACCTTATGAATAGCAAAGAAAACTGTCAGATATAGTGCCGGAAAATGAGCCCCTCAGGTGGAAGGCAGTCAAAATGTGTAAAGCTGATGTTCTCCCATGTAAACTATCACTCAATTCACAATAAAAACTTTTAAAAAAGGAAGGAGCAGCTTTATGCAGATATAGAGTCCACAGTTAATAGAAGACAGCATTAGGGGCACGCTACAGGAAGAGCTGCCTCCTCAAAGTAGAGTTGACAGTGATGATGGGAATGGAGTAAAGCCTAAGGGAGTAAAGCCCTTGGGACCTTCATTTGCTGATGGGGCACAACTCAAAATGAAGAGAAACAGCTGTAAACATCTATTAACAAAGTGGCAGCATCGATGGGCTCTAGCATGGCAACAGTAGTGAGGTTAGCCCAGGATCGGGCAGTGTGTCCTTCTGCTGTACATAAGGTCGCTATGAGTCAGTACCAACTCGATGTTACCTAACAACAACAACAGGCCTTTAGTCTCCCTTCAGTTCACCAGGGCTATAATGGTTTTTCCTTATACCCTAGACACAAGCTGGACAGCACCTTCAGATCCCCATATTTGCCAAGCACCCTTCAGTAATGGCACCTCTCCCATCCACAGGATTACTCTGTGTCCTGATTAAAAGAGGTGCCTGGGTTAAAAAGTACTTAAAGGACATGGAGGTAGGTGCATGTGATGTCAGGGGGGAATCCTGATCCGGGTTCAAGAGCTGCAGGGGTCATTTTAGGGAAAATAGAGAGAATTTGACCACTGACTTCTTGTTGTTAGTGCTCAAGTCGGTTCAACTCATAGCGAATCTGTAATAGGGTTTCCAAGAACGGCTGGTGAGCTTGAACTGCCAACCTTGCAGTTCAAACTGACCTTGTGGTTCAGTGTATTATCCCACAATGCCACACCTGGACTCTAGACAATGTTAAGTACTGTCGAGTTAGTTCTGACTCATAATGACCCTGTATAGGGTTTCCAAGGAGCAGCTGGTGGGTTTGAACAGCCGACCTTATGGTTGTCAAGTATTTATCTTATAGTGCCACACCAGGACTATTATTAATTTATTAAATGTCATCAGATAATTTGGCCAGATACAAAAACATTTTTATGTTTTTTACAAGTGCATATTGAAATATTTAGGATGGAACATCAAAGTGAGTTAAATTAAAAAACACACCCTTACCCCCAATATCTCAGTTGTCCTGAGATGACTTTTGCCCTCTGGCAAATCCCAATTCAGCCTTCAAAATAGCACCATCATCACAGGGGGCATCTTTCCCTGATCACCTGACACCACACCACCATAGGCATTTCATGATCAATCTCTTCCTTGAAGTACCCACAAGTGAAGTTATTATCAAAAACCAGTACTGTGTCATGGCCTCAGAGCACACCTATAGAGCAGCATTTATTTTCTTCATTTTACAAAGGAGAAATCACAATTAAGGGTCATGCAGCTTATGCATAAGACAATTTGGGAGTTGAACCTGTGGCCTGACCTCAGCCAGTGCCTGCCCTGACTGAAGTCTCTTGAGGGCACAAGGAGACTTGGGGTGGAGGCATAGTCAGCATTGGTAATGCTCACTGGCACTAGTGCTTGTGTGGCTCTCACTTACTCTTGCTCTGTCCTGAGAATATGTTGGCAAAGGGGTCACTGATGTTATCCCAGGACCCATCCCACAATGGTCATACCAAAGTGTGTCTGATATGACCTGGCAAAGTGCAGCACGAGTCATGACTCTGGGTGTCCATGGAAGTCAAGGGCCTGGCACTGGGCTCAGACATAGCTGGGTTTGTATCCTGGCTTGGACCCTGACCAAGGTGATGAAGGACAATGAGCTTAACCTCTTTGAGTCTCAGTCTTCTCTTCTGGAAAGTGGGGACAGTGGAAAGATCTACCTTGTACCCTTGTTCATTCATTCAGTAAATATCTATTGAGGGTTTACTATGTAGTGGGTGGCAGGAATATACCAAGGAACAAAACAGATAAAAAGTTCAGTCCTCATGCAGCTCACAGCCTAAATGGAGAGATAGTAAATGGAGAGAACAAAACAGGATGGGGGGAGGCTTGGGGATGACCTCACTGAGGAGATGACACTTAGAAGAGGCCCGAAAAAGCAGACACTCATGTGAATACAACAAAAAAGAACAACAGCTTGACACAACAGCTGCAACCATGGTCTCAAACTTATTAACCGCAGGACTGGGTAACATTTTGTCCTGTTATGCACAAGGTCACCATGAGTAGGAGCTAACAACTAACAACAATTATATACCAGGTGCTGCACTAAACTTTTCATACCTATTGGCCCAACCATTTGATAGTGTGAGTTTTATTATCATCTCCATCTTATAGAAATTGGGGTTCTGAGAAGTTATGTGACTGCCCCAGATCACACCGGTAGGTGTGGGCACCAGGATTCAAGCTAACACAGTTTGCTTCCAGAATCTATATCTTCTCCACCAGGATATGCTGCCACTAAGATGCCAACTCCATTCTTCGCTGCGTCTCTAGTGATTGCCACACAATAGATCCTTCATAAATGAAAGCTGTTGCGCCTGAGGTTTCAAAGAAGTGAATTCCCTCCAAACACCAGCCAAGTGTCCACATGCCAAAAAATGCTCTTTTCGAAATTCCTGCCATTGGGTCAGGTGAAATGACCTCCAAGATCTTCTCCAGAACTGATGGCTAACTCGGGATCAACTTACTAAATCAATTAACATCACACAATTTTGTTTTTGTCTTTTACATTCAGTGTCATTCCTTAGACTTTGGATCCAGAAGTGCCCTGTGCTAGAGGGGCACTTAGCCTAGGAATGAGAAACTGAACGTGAGTCCAACGGGGTTGAAAAATGGGAGGAGCACGATTAGGAGACGCCCATCTGCAGGCTAGAGGCCAGAGACCAGCTTCCTATTGTGCGGATGGGGCCACTGAGGCCAGAGAAACACAATGGCACACGCAAGGAGGTGGGGGAAAATTGGGTCCAAGCAGAGGGAAAAAGGAACTGGCAGGGCAGCCAAAGCAAGAGGGCAAGGAAGCAAAGCACAGACGATCAGCATAGTGGGACCCTGGCTCAGTCCTGGAAAGGCACTCAGAATCCAAACTCCAGCGCCCATTGAGTGAACAATGGACAAGGAATTACAGACAAACAAGGGCTGTTGAGAGGAACATAGCGAGGTAGCGTTGGGCCTCGAATCCGAGCCTTTGACCTGATTCAGACCCGTCCCTCAACCCCAAGCCGGCCCCACTCACACGACCCCATTCCGGAAGCCCTTGAGCATGGCCAACACAGCGTGGTAGCGGCGCTTGCGCAGCAATGTGTTGACAGCCAGGAGCAATGCCTGAAGCTGCGGCGGGGCGGCCATGGCGCGGACAGAGCGCTGTACTGGGGCACGTAGAAAAACACACACTGACAGCCAGGGTGCCAGGCCGCCCCAACGCGTTTCTGCGCCCATAGGCTGGACCGCTAATATGTATCCAAAGAAAGCCAATCACAGAGCACGCTGGTCTCACATGGAATGAAACACCCACATTCCCCGGGATATCTGTATGATTGGTAGGAAAGGGAGCGTTTATAACCAATCCTAGAGCATTCTGCCTATGCGGCTTCAGGAAGTTTAAAACCACAGTCTGAATTTGTCCAATCAGAGGGCATTTTTCTTTGTGGCGTGTTCGGTTCATTTGTGGGTTTGAAAAGAGGCGTGCCACTTTGGGCTTGGAAAAAGAGTTTCCGAAAGACTTCCTACCCTCTTAGAAAGTTGGCAAGTTATTCTTGTTAGGGATCGGGAGTTGGTCCCGACTCAGAACAACAACGAAAATAAAACACTGCCTAGTCCTGCACTTTCCTCACTATTTATATTGACACGGTTGTAGCAGCCACCGTGTCAGTTTGTCTCATTGAGTGTCTTCTTGGGAATGGTGCCTCCATACAATATGTCCAAAGTACGTAAGTCAGAGGAAGTCTCATCTTCGCTTCTAAAGAAATTCTAGCTATACTTTATCCAAGACACATTTGGTCATTCTTCTGGCAGGCCATGGTTTATTTAATATTATTCACCAACACCATAATTCAAATGCATCAATTCTTTGGTCTTCCTTGTTAACTGTCCAGCTTTCACATGCATATGAGGCAATTGAAAATTCTGTGGCTTGGCTAAGGCTCACTTTCGTCCTCAAAGGGATTTGCTTTTTAACATGTTAAAAAGGTCTTTTACAGCAGCTTTGCCCAATGCAATTTGTCCTTTGATTTCTTCTTTTTTGCTTCTATGGACAAAGGCCAAAATAGAAGAGGCTCTGAAATCTGCTGAATTTGTGAATGTTTGTTGTTGTTGTTAAGCGCCCTTTAGTTTGTTCCGACCCATAGTGACCCAATATAGGGTTTCCAAGGAATGGTTGGCGAGCTAGAACTGTCAACCTTGAGGTCCAAACCGACTTTGCAGTCAGCGCATTAAACCACAGAGCCACACCAGGACTCCACTCATGAATGTAGACTAGCTAAAACGAATAAGAACAAATGAAATAAAAGAGCTGAACAGATTTCAAAGGGTGAGTCAAGAAGACCAAATAGTGTAATGAAATGTGCAAAAATCTGGAGTTAGAAAATCAAAATACAAGAACATACTAGGCATTTATCAAACTGAAAGAATTCAAGTCTTGGGTTGTAATACTGGAGGATGCTATGAACAAAATATGGGAAATATCAAAAGGAGATAGACAGAATATGCAGAGTCACTGTATGGAAAAGAATTGGCCAATGATGAGCCAATTCAGCAGGAAGCTATGATTAAGAACCAATGATATTGAAAGAAGCTGCACCAAAGGCATTGATGAAAAACAAATGGATGCAATAGCAAAGTGCTCACAAAGTGCCAATAAATTTGAAAGACAGCTAGGTGCGCAAACAGCTGGGAGAGATTCATGTTTGTGTTTATTCCAAAGAAAGGTAGTTCAATAGAATGTGGAAATTATCTGACAATATCATTAATATCACACTCAGAAGCAAAATTTTGCAGAAGATAATTTGAAAATGGTAGCAGCAGTATATCGACAGGGAACCGCCAGAAACCAGATTCAGAGGAATATGTAGAATGAGTAATATTATTGCTGATGTCAGATGGATCTTGGGTAAAAGCAGAGAATAGCAGAAAGATGCCTTCCTGTGTTTATGCAAAGGCATTAGACTGTATGTATCATAACAAATTATAGCTAGCATTAGAAAAACTGGGAATCATGTAATACTTAACTGTGCTCATGTGGCACCTGTACATGGTGGTAGTATACTGTGAAGTCAGTTCTGACTCATAGCAACCCTGTATAGGGTTTACAAAACTATAAATCTTTATAGGAGCAGAAAGCCTCATCTTTCTCCCACGGAGTCGCTGGTAGATTTGAACTGCTGACCTTGCAGTTAGTAACCCAACACATAACCACTATAAGCTACCAGAGCTCTTTCTAGGACCTACACATAACCAAGAACAGAACAAAGCATACTGAGTAGTTTAAAATCCAGAAAGGTGTGGGTCAGGGTTGTATCCTTTCACCATACTTAATCAGTCTGTATTCTAAGCATATGATGCAAGAAGTTGGCATCAGGATGGGATAAAGACTCATAAACAATTTGAGATATGCAGATAATACAACCTTGCTTACTGAAAGAGGAGTTGAAATACTTACTGATGAAGATAAAAGAATACAGAATAGGTATTACATCTCAACATAAAGAAGAAAGAAAAAAAAAGACTCTCACAACTGGCCCAATGAATGACATCATGATAAGTGAAGCAAATATTGACACGATCAAGAAGTTGGGATTGAACTACAACACCTCTACAAGAAAAAGACAAATAACCCAATTAAAAAGTGGGCACAGAATATGAACAGACACTTCACTAAGGAAGATATCAGGGCAGCCAACAAACATATGAAGAAATGCTCATGATCACTAGCCATTAGAGAGATGCAAATCAAAACAACAATGTGATATCATCTCACACCAACAATAACAGCAAAGAT
>NW_006408557.1:17354147-17354815 GCF_000296735.1 Chrysochloris asiatica | reverse complement strand
CGATGGAATGAATGTAAAACTAAAGTTCTCCCATGTAAACTATCATATAATTCACAATAAAACATTAAAAAAGAAAAAAAGAAGTTGGGATTGGACGACTCTTGGGTGGTGATGCTGGGAGGAGCTGGGCCTCACCCTTACATGTGACAATTCTGATTGGGTAAGAATGATTTTGGTGATCTTCTCAGTGAATAAAATCACATGACATCTTCAATGGTTTCCACTTTTTAAAATCCAAACTCCTCAAGACCCACAAAATAAGATCCTGTGTGATCTCACCTCTGATTCTCTCTCTCTAACCTCACATCCCCCTTCACTTGTTGTGTGCCCTTGCATCAGTTCTTACTCATAACAACCCTACTGATATAACAGAGTAGAACTGCTCCACAGGCTTTCCTAGGCTGTAATCTTAAAATCTTTGCACAGATCTGGAGTTAGAAAACCAAACGGGAAGAACATGCTCAGCATTTCTCAAGCTGAGAGAACTGAAGAAAAAAATTCAAGCCTTGATTTGAAATATTGAAGAATTCTAAGGCAAAATCAGACTCTGTGTATTCCTTCCATCTTCTTTCAATGCTTTCTGCATCATTCAATAATTTGCCCAGAGAATCTTTCAATAATGAAAGTCAAGGCTTGAATTTTTTTCTTCAGTTCCCCCAGCTTGAGAA